>NC_079318.1:80715613-81017779 GCF_029931775.1 Euleptes europaea
AAGCCTTCCTGTGCCAAGCTCAGTTCTCTGCACATGCTTCAGGACACTTGCCTTTTCTTGCGGTCCCAGGGTTTTGCCTGGGTATTGGTAGTTCTGGGCCCAAAGCCTGCATCCACATTAGAGAGACAAAGGTGGACTGGAGGTCTGGAAGGAGTTCTTCAGCATTGGAGTGGACTAACATTGGTTGCTTTGTTTGTGTGATTGAAAAGGGAGGTGGAGAAATGCCAAAGCTCAGCCCTTTCCTGAAGGCAAACCTCTGTTCCTTAAGCTCACACCTATAGGTAGGGTTGCCAACACCGGGTTCTGAAATACCTGGAGATTTGAGGGTGGAGACATGGAATACATGTTTTAAATAAATAAATAAGCAATTTATGTAGTTTGGAGATCATTTGTAATTCCAGGAGATCTCCAGTCCCCGCCTGGAGATTGACGACCCTATCTATAGGGTAGGAGGTTTGTTTCTCAGGTCTAAGCCAAATGCATGCTGCACATGCACAAAGGCACTCAGCATCTTGTGGGCTGAATCCTGGCATTGGAAAATAGGATTTGGGGCTGAGCGTTGATGGACAGTCATTCAGACAGTCCAGTGGACAACTTTGAGATAGAGTGAAGTCGGTGGTGTGTGTGGGGGGGGAGAGGGCAGGGCATTAGAGTCACCTTCACTTTCCCCTTTTATCTTTAGTACTTAAGCAAATGCTCCAGTTTTCCTGAGCTCCTTCTAAGAGTAATTCCAGATGGGTAGCAATAAAATAAGACAGGAGAGCCATGGCACCTTAACGACTAACTGGAAAAAATTTAGTTTGTCTTTTGTGTGTTGCTGGACTTTTGTTTTATTTTCCTTTAGTGAGCTGCTGGACTTCTGTTTTATTTTCCTTTAGTGAGCTGCTGGACTTCTGTTTTATTTTCTTTGGTAGGGTGTATTCAGAATGGGAAAAGGAAGCATTGGTGGGGGGCTATGGAAGTGGGTAGGGGAATAGGCCAACCACTTTCTTGGGGTGCCAGTGTAATAGCACGTTGTATAAAGGGTACCCCCCAGCTCCTTTGCAGTTCCTTAGAAGTCTCAAGATGTGCAGGGTCCTGTATCTGCCTTTTGGTTTGTGTCATCCAGTTCCTTTGCTGGGGGAGGCAGAATGTCTTAAGGAGATGTGCCCCCCTCTCCTAGCCAGTGCAAGAAGCAACTGCTAGGGTAGACTTTAGAAGATGCAGATGGAATACTTTCATGGGAGAGGCGAAGAAGGATGCGATGAGATTCCCCCCTCCTCCCATTCTGAGATGACAAAGACCTTATAAGGGCCTCGGGAAATGATAAATATTTAGTCATTGCAGAAGCTAAAAATGGAAAAGGGAGGGTGAACACTAAGGGGAGTGCATTAGAAATCAGGAGGGCTGAACAGTTAAAAGTGGTGTGTGGTTTATCAGATGGAAGACCCAACTGAATGAGAGCAGAATAAGGCCCCTCCTCTTTGAGGATTCGGGGGATCTCTAGCTACTGGGCCCTCAGTCTTCCTACATGTCTGTTCTTCAAGGTTCAGCCCCACCCTTGTTCTCATGAGTTGGCAAGATTTGGCCCTTTCTTGACGGTGCAAAGTGGGTGGTGGAGATGGGGTGGGGGTGGGGAAACAGGCAGCCAGGCAGTGTTCAGTTCTTTAAAAAGAAGAAGTGCTGGGGTTTAAGCCCAGCCTGGCAGCTTTTTACCTTTAATTCCTCCCCTGAGAGACTTGCCTATATTTAGTGGTGAAGGATAAGCACTCTGCACTCGTTCAGAGGCACCCTTCCTTGTTGCTACAAAGCTGAGTAGTTGTAGTAAAATAAGTTCGGAGGCTAAATTAAACTCCTGCAAGGAATAGTGCCATAATCTCAGAGGCATGTGGTAGGCATGAATCAGCTAAGGATGGAAAATATCGGGCATGGTTCAAAATGCCTCTATCTCAACCCCAGTTTATTGTTCCAAGTGTGAGAAATTGCGGGGTTTAAGACTTCCTGAAACTTGTCCTATTCACTTTGGAAACTCCTTGTTTTAATATGGGAAGAGGAGTGATTGGGGGTCATCTGCAATAAGATAAAAGTGCTGTGCTTGTGTTCGGAGAGACTTTACAGGAAGTGTCTTTGGGCCAAGCCCTTTGGGTTAAAAGTGGTTCTCAGGTCCTCCCCCACAAATTAATAGCATGGCAGAGGTTTCTGCTACAGTTTATCAGATGGGGGACCCAGCTGAATGAGAGCAGAATCAGGCCCGTCCGCTTTGGGGATTCAGGGGATCTCTAGCTACTGGGTCTTCAGTCTTCCTACAGTTCATGTCTGTGCTTCAAGGCACAGACCCCACCCTTGTCTCTAATACCAATATTGTGGTGAGTGGTTAGAGCAGTAGGGTTGCCAGGCTCCTCTTTGTCACTGGTGGGAGGTTTTGGGGTGGAGCCTGAGGAGGGCGGGGTTTGGGGAGGGGAGGGACTTCAATGCCATAGAGTCCAATTGCCGAAGTGGCCATTTTCTCCAGGTAAACTGATCTCTATCGGCTGGAGATCACTTGTAATAGCAGCAGATCTCAAACTACTACCTGGAGGTTGGCAACCCTATAGAGCAGTCATCCCCGCCATGGAGCCCATGAGTGCCATGGCACCTTTCATTGAGTTTCCTGGCACCTGTTTACTTCTTTCCCAAAGCAAAGAGCCCGTCCTGGCTTTCCTGTACTTCACTGAAGTAGGAGGTGCTTCAGAAGAGCCCTGGAGGCATCATCTTTGTGGCTGCAGGGAGGACCTATTTGGAAACAACTTCTTCCATCGTAGGAGGATACTTGGCTTGGAACCTCCTAACATTTTGTAGAACCTTCCAGAGTTATGTGATTGACCCTCGCGGCAGCCATTTTGTTATGGTTTCCACTGTCTGCTCTCAAAATCCCAAAAGGGCCTGCTGATTGAATCAGGTCAGGGAACCCTGAGTTAGGGATTCACACCAGGACTAGACAGGCCCAGCTTCAGATGTCCCCTCTGCCTCAAGCTTGTTGGGTGTCCTTGGGAAAGCCACTCTCCCTTAGACTAATTAATGAGCGCCAGCATGGTGTAGTGGTTAGAAGCGGTGGTTAGGAGCGATGGACTCCAGTCTGGAGAACCGGGCTTGATGCCCCACTCCTCCACATGAGTGTCGGACTCTATAATCGGGTGAACCGGGTTAGTTTCCCCACTCTTCCACATGAAGCCTGCTGGGTGACCTTGGGCTAGTCACAGTTCTCTTACAGCTCTCTCAGCCCCACCTACCTCACAAGGTGCCTGTTGTGGGGAGAGGAAGGGAAAGGGATTGTAAGCTGGTTTGATTCTTCCTTAAGTGGTAGAGAAAGTAGGCATATAAAAACCAACTCTTCTTAATTTTATAGAGTTGTTTTGAGAATTAAATGGAGGCAGGGAGAACCTTCTAGAGGAAGAGTGGGATAGAAATGTGAAAGACAGAACATTTGATAATCCAATTAATATTTAGATTACTCTTTAGGTGTATCTCCTGCAAGGGAGGGCCTTGGGTTGCTGATTGTATATGTGTGTGTTTGTTTTTCTAGGTCTGCTGAAAATCATGGCGATATTTTCTAGCATTTCGTTAAAAAACCAAAAAATTGTTTCAGCTAGGAACTATAGTGCTGATGAAGAAGAGTGCCTCTGAGCACATACAAAAAGCTAGTCAGAAGATATGTCCCCAGGGTAGATTTACAGTGCAGTCCTAAGCAGAATTACACCCCACTAAGCCCATTGACTTCAGGGAACCTAGAAGGGTGTAACTCTGTTTAGGATTGCATTGTTGAGCTCCCCTCTCCCCTAGAGTAACCTTTGTCACTGCTTGTGGCAGGCATTGGTCCGCCTTCCTAGTTCTGTGGTGAAAGTGATACTGACAGTATCAGGCCTCGCTGTGAGGAGAGGAGAAAGGCGCCTGGTGGGGCTGTATTGAGTTTCTTTGCTGAGCCCAATTTTAACCCACCGCCTGTAGTGGATTTATGACCCCCCCCCCCAGCCCTGGGACTAAAATTAGCCTTTGGCCACTGGCCCAGGACGATCAAAGACGCCGTTAAATGAAGCTGGACATCAGAGCTACGTTCTTATCCACAGTCCTCATGGTGTGATCCCATTTGCTATAGTAATGGTTATTAAAACCCACAGAGAAGCTTGGGAGTGGGGGGATTTAGAGGTGGGCTCCATATAACCAAGACCCACACTGTCAGGTTCTAAGCTTGCCATGAGGTGCCTGTTAGTATGTGGGGGGAGCTGGTTGTCAATAGTCTCTGGCCTAGGGTTGCCAACCTCCAGGTAGCGGGGAGAAAAATGGCACCTCTGTACTCGTACCAAAAGGTTTAGAAAAACAGTACAGGAAACTGTATATACGCAAAGTGCAAATATTTATAAGCTACTGAGGTGAAACATAGACCATATACGTGACATATACACAACACAATTATATACAATATGTACAGTTCACACAAAAAATGTAGAGAAATTTCCAAAGGTCTCAACTGAGTACCAAAAAAATATATAGAGGAAGTTCCAAAGGTCTCAACTGAGTACCAAATGAATGCTAATATTGTAATCCTTGTGTAAAGTTCATATAGAGCCACAATCATCGATGGAGCAGGTAGCAGCTGGAGATCTCCTGCTATTACAACTGATCTCCAGCCAATAGAGGACAGTTGCCCTGGAGAAAATGGCCACTTCGGCAATTGGACTCTATGGCATTGAAGCCCCTCCCCTCCCCAAACTCTGCCCTCCTCAGGCTCTGTCCTAAAAACATCCCGCCGGTGGCGAAGAAGGACCTGGCAACCCTACTCTGGCCACACAATCAGCATCCAATATTATTGCCCTCCACTTTCCCAAGATTCCTAGTGTTAGCAAAGGACCGCAGCCATCACTGTTCAGTTGGAAGCTATAGGTGACCCATCAGAGCCTGGCTAGTTGTTTTGCTGTGAGGAGGAAGATGAAGAAGAAGAGTTGGCTTTTATATGCCGATTTTCTCTACCTTTTAAGGAGAATCAAACCAGCTTACAATCTCCTTCCTTTCCCTTGTGAGGCTGAGAGAGCTCTAAGAGAATTATGAATAGCCCAAGGTCACCCAGCAGGCTTAATGTGGAGGAGTGGAGAAACCAACCCGGTTCACCAGATTAGCCTCTGCCGCTCATGTGGAGGAGTGCGGAATCAAACCCGGTTCTCCAGGTTAGAGTCCACCGCTCTCAACCATTACACCATGCTGGAACAGAAATGTGGCAGGTCCATGCGTAAAGATGGGGCCCAGTGCCACTGGGAACACTGAAGGGGGTTTGTTGTTCTCTTATGCTGCCCCCATTCATTGTGGTGAAGTCTGTTCAAGAGAACCTTTGGAGAAATTGAACACAGTGGGCCAGAGCTGTCCACCGTAATAGCTCCAAAATGGCCTCCGATTGCTTCATAGCACAGCATCCATTGCTGCTGAGCCAGACTGTGACCCAAGATCAGGGATCCCCAGCACAGTGCCCATGGGCGTCATGGCGCCCACTGAGACCTTTCCTGGCTACCCACCAAGTATTTTTAGAACGAGATTGGGGTTTTGCCCAGCAAGGTTTCTGACTGGCTGATGGAGATTTGATTGGCTGTGCAGATTTTTAAAAACTTTGCTTTGGCAGCAGCTGCCGCCACAGCACAAACATATTCGCTGTGTAAGTGAAGGTAAGTGGTGGCAGCCCTTTTGTGTCTGGCTCTGCCTCCCGCAGCAGCCATTTTATGGCACCCATTTTGTGGCTGCGCCTACCGCACTGCCTGAATTCCAAAGGTGCCCGCAGGCTCAAAAAGGTTGGGGACCCCTCCCCAAGATCAATCCCTGCTGCCTTGCTCCGCGCATCCATTTATTCTTTGAATCATGAATCATATAAAATCTCACAAGTCAGCTAACACCTCTGAAGACGGAGCAGCCTACACCCTCCGTCCGCCATCTTCCGGCCTCTTTCTGAGTAACATCCATGTTATTCAATATTACCATTATTTACTTCATTAATAGTCTGACTGAGACACCAAGTGGATTACAGAATTTAAAACAATGCAATAGGATGGTGGTATTATAATACCAATAATGCCACAAAAGCATGTTATAAAATATATCAATTGATGGCAATATGAAAATGATTTTTTAACAGTGGCAGTTGAAGAAGACCCCCCCATGTGGTTGAAACAGGGAATATCCGGCACCATGTAATACACACACACACACACACACACACACACACACACACACACACACACACACACACACACACACGTGATCTACTATTGCCACTCGTTCTACTTAGGAGTCAATATACTCCAAACAGCAGCAACGAAAGATACCTGCTACTTCCACCACCAAGTCTGGACGCTATTGAGAGTATATCCACGCCTCCTTGGTGCAAGTTTGGCGAGATACTCGCATAAAGGACTTTTTGATTGTGATTCAGCCATTTGTAATTACAAGTTGTTTATGATTTATCCTGCATAGTATTGCACAGACAATGATTGTATAATTGTATGTTAACTATATGCCTAAATTGAACAAAGACATACCTTGCATTTATTGAATGCTTGATTTTCTGCTATTTTGGATTTCCTAACTAACTATATAGCAGGCTAACTTTTATTTACCACTACCTGGCAGTTGGCAACCCTAAGCTCTGGTGATTAGAGAAGGTGAATGGAAAACCTGATGGGGCCTGAAGGGCAGTAGAGGTTGTTCTCTTTCCATGTGCTTGTGTTGCTGACTGGGTGGGGCTCGGCCTGCTTGGAGGAGGTGGAGGAGTGGAGACACACCCAAGGAGCCTGGGAAACGGAAGATAAAATGTATTCACCAAAATAACCCTGTGTTAGCAGAAGTTCAAATTACCACATGGACTGGGATGCCTCAGGTTATGAGGCTCTTTCAGAATAGAAATCCGGAGACGTGTTTCCTCACAACCTTTGCCACCCCAGAGACCAGCATAGGCTGCCGCACCAGGGGTTGAGGCCCTGCTGCCCCAAAATAAGCCCGTTCTGGGTTCAGAATGCGCTGAGAGCATGAAAACAACAGCCACACATTCCTTGTTTCATTGAAGAGCTCAGCAGCTGCACACCTGGAGTTGAATCCGACTTCTGAGCAGGGGCCAATTGGCCCGGTGCTTGCTTCTGCTCTTCTACGGAAGTCTTTGAGAGACCTTCCTCCTCATAGCTGGCTTGAGGAGAAAGGGGAAACTGACACCTTCACCACAGCCAGCCATGTGCTGGTAATGACTAGGGAAAGAGGAAGAGATTAGATGACTGACTCTCTGCTCTAATTTATGGCCTGTATTAGTACCCGGAACTCAATATATTTAGTGTGGGACAGTTGTTATTCCTCCCCCCCCCAAAAAAAAAGAACTATGAGGATTTAGTGCCCTTATGCATAAACACCCCTGTTCTCTTTTTGCACAGTTTTTGAAGCTGGCTGGGGTTGCTTGGTGGTGAGGGAAAGGTATTTTGTTCGTGCTCAGAAGTACTCCTTTCTCATTCACTTTGCATGCCTATTTTTTCATCCTACCCTTTTGTCAAGAAGCACGGGATGGTATGCACAGTTCTGCCCTCCTCCATTTTATCTAGAAGTAGATCAGCCTGAGGAAGCCATGGCCCTCAATTTGCAAGACCTGAGCAAGGCTGTTAAGGATAGGTCGTTTTGGAGGACATTGATTCATAGGGTTGCCATGAGTCGGAAGTGACTTGACAGCACTTAACACACATACACACAGATCAGACTGATGGAGAGAAAGCCAAAGTTCACCTGGTGAACTTCGTGGCAGAGTGGGGACTTGAACCCAGGGTCTCCCGCACTCTAGTTCAACACTCTGCTGCTATACCATGCTGGCTGTCAGGCAAGCTCTGGACAAGAGGCTGTCAGTCTTCTTCACACCATTGCTAGAGTCTGTCAATTTTAGTGGTTGGGGTTTTTCCCAATTCCCGCATGCAGATTTCTTTTTAATGTGCAGGTCCAACACTTGGAGCATCTTAAGGAAAAGCAATTTGAGGTTTTTGAGTGTGGTGTGTGTTCATATCTGGCCTTTGGTCCTGGTGGATAGTTGGAAATGCATAATGCAGCAGCACTGAAGCTAAGCGGGGGGGGGGTGTCTGGTCAGCGTATAGGTGGGAGAACTGGGGACACCCCCTTTCCATGTATGCGGTCTTAAAATGTCATGAAGGAACAAAGGTAGGGCATAAATATTCATTTCTCAGCAATATGCACCTAAAGCGGCTTACAGTGTTCTCTTCTCCTGTTTTATCTTCACAACAACCCTGTGAGGTAGGTTAGGCTGAGAGTGTATGACTGTCCCAAGGTCACCCAGTGAGCTTCCATGGCAGAGTGGGGACTTTTAAATAATTTATAATCCTGTAATGCAGCAGCAGGATTGGCCTTATTGTTCGGAAACGAATATTAGTGGATTATAAAATAGTGCGTGCTGTGGAGAAAGTGGCAGAGATAATTTTTTTCTCACATAATATTAGAACTCTTTGGTCACCCAGCGAAGTGGATTGACTGTAGTTTCAGAAATGATAAAATATTTCTTCATACAGAACTCACTGCCACAATATGTGGTAGCCACTGGTATAGATGGGTTTATGAAGAGTAGTCCGTGTATTTGATTTTTTTAATCCTATCCTTCCTCCAAGGAGCTTAGAGAGAGATTATACCTCCCTTTCTACCTTCAGAACAATCTTGTGAGGCAGCTAGGTAGAGAAAGAGTGATTGGCTGGAGGTCAGCCAGTGAAATTCATGGCAGAATGTCGATTTGAACCCGGATCTTCTTAGTCTTATGTATTACATTCACTAACTACTGTGGGGTCATATGGCTTTTCCCCAGTTCCAGTGTGCAGTAGTTTTTTTCCTTTCCATTTACACATTTGGCAATTAGAGCCTCCATGTTTAGGGGCAACATACCTCTGAACACCAGATGCTGGGGGGGGGGGAGTGCAAGGAGCTTGGGAGGCCTTTGTGGCCTTTCCAGAGGCATCCGACTATCCATTGTTGGAAGCAGAATGATGAACTGGGTGGATAGCTATTCCCCTGTGGCAAGTGAGAATTGCCTCCTGGTGAGTAGGCAGGAAAACATTTGTAAATGGGAATTGTTTAGGTCTTCAGAGTGGCCCAAATGGTACATGTGGCAAGTAGACAACTTTGTGGGCTAGTAAATTTGCCTCTTTTTGTGTTCTCTCTCTGAATTGTTCCCTCTCCAACTCTAGGCAGCCGGACAAGCTGGTTGTGGTCTGGACTCGAAGAAACCGGCGCATCTGCTCCAAGGTGTGTACCTCTTTCACGCAGGTTGGGGGTTATCCACCGTTGCTACTTTTAGAGAGGGAGGAGATGTGCAGGGTTGCAAGCTCTGGGTTGAGAAATACCTGGATATTTTTGGGGTGGAGCCTGAGGGTGGGGTTTGGGGAGAAGAGGGACTTCAATGCCATAGAGTTCAATTGCCATTTTCTCCAGGTGAACTGATCTCCAATGGCTGGAGATAAGTTGCAATAATAGCAGGATATCTCCAGCTAGTATCTGGAGGTTGGCAACCCTAGGGATGTGGCAGGGTTCAAAGCCAGTGCCAGAGCTATCCTTCTCAAGGGCCTGGTTTCTGTTTTAACTGTTCCTTTAATCCTTTTTCAGGCACACAGCTGGCAACCGGGGATCAAAAACCCCTATCGGGGCACAGTGGTATGGATGGTGCCTGAAAATGTGGACATCATGGTGACGCTCTATCGGGTATGACATCCACATGCTGGGATCCAGCCCTGCCTGGGCAATCTTGTGGGTTCCGACACACAGGAGTTGTTAAGTTGAGTCCCTTTCAAGATCTGTCAGCAGGTCCTTAGCTAGAATGTGGTTGTGAGCGGACAGGGGGCTTGCTTTCAGAAATCAGTGTTTACGCTTGTGCCTTTCCCTGTGCTCAGAGATAAACACACTCGAGCTATCAGCTGTGCCGCGTGTGACTCCAGCCCTGTTTTTGCACTGAATCATTTTGTTGTTTGAGGCTAGCTGGAGGGTTGTATCCCAGACTGGTTCATGTTTGTAGTCCTGTGTGTTGTACATTTAATCCCACTGAGTGACCCTCTTCTTTTTCTTTTCCAGGACCCCCATGTGGAGGAATATGAAGACAAGGACTGGACCTTTGTGATTGAAAATGTATGTTGAAACCAGTCTAGTTCTGGGGGGTGGGGTGGCTTGGTATTAGCACGCCCAAATGTAGGGCCCGGGAGTCAGGGTTTTCTCCTTGCCTCCGGAAGCAAAGCAGGGTCTTATTGATTTAGTGTGTGTGTGGGGGGGAGGTAGTTTGCAATTTCCTGCATTGTGCAGGGGGTTGGACTAGATGACCCTGGTGGTCCCTTCCAACTCTATGATTCTATTATGCTTTATCATTCTGCCAAGAGTCAGTCTTGGCTTCTGGCAAGCCATGCAGCAAAGTGCACCAAATAAAATGCAATAAAAGTTTTAAGCGTAAACAAATAAAACAAAATGTCTCTGTTTGAACTGCCACACACTATTGCTGATCAGAGTGAATT
The DNA here is from genome assembly GCF_029931775.1 of Euleptes europaea. Taxonomy (NCBI): domain Eukaryota; kingdom Metazoa; phylum Chordata; class Lepidosauria; order Squamata; family Sphaerodactylidae; genus Euleptes; species Euleptes europaea. The sequence continues at coordinate 80,726,131 of NC_079318.1, forward strand.
GTGGGAGCCTTCTTGATAATGGGAGTCTGATGCAGTCTCTTGGATTGGGGAAGAGAGCAGGCTAGCCAGGCCTCTCTAGGGAGGGCTCTGCCAGTTTGCCTATGGCAGCACCTACAGCACTTAGAGAGCCAGTGTGGTGTAATGGTTAAGAGCGGTGGACTCTAATCTGGTGAACCGAGTTTGATTCCCCACTCCGCCAAATGAGCAGCAAACTCTAATCTGGTGAACCAGGTTGGTTTCCCCACTCCTGCACATGAAGCCAGTTGAGTGACCTGGGGCTAGTCATAGCTCTCTCCGAACTCTCTCAGCCCACCTACCTCACAAGGTGCCTATAGTAGGGAGGGGAAGGGAAGGAGATTGTAAGCCAGTTTGATTCTCCTTACAAAAAAGGTAGAGAAAGTCGGCATATAAAAACCAACTCTTCTCTTCTTCTTACGATAGTAGATTGCCTACAGTAAACCTTCGATGGCAGATCTCAAGGCATGGGAGAAAATATATGGGTGAACACCATCATTCAGATATCCAGGGCCCAGAATGCTTACGGCTTTAAAGATAAAAGCCAGTACTTTGCATTGAGCCCAGAAACCCATTGGTAATGAGGGCTGAGAGTAAGTGATACACGATCCTTCTATCTAGCCCCGGTCAAGAGACTAGAAGCTACCATATGTCACAATGACCGATATATTTCTATTTAGTGATTTTTTAAAAAACCCTCTCTGTCTAATTGCAAACTTGAGCTGGCTGAGGTATTATAGACATAGCAACGATAATTAAAAGGACCCAATATTAAATGAGAACCACATGTGGTATGGATAGTGTGTGGCTAGAGTGTTGAACTAGGATCTGGGAGACTCAGGTTCAAATCCCCAGTCTGCCACGGGAGCTCACTAGGTGACCTTCCTTGGGCCAATCACACACTCTCAGCCTAGCCTACCTCACAGGGTGGCTGTAAGGATAAAATGGAGGAGAGAGGACCAATGTAAGCTGCTTTGGGTCCCCACTGGAGCAAAAGATAGGGTATAAATGTAGTAGATACATATTATTTGTTTTGAAGAATGGGAATTTGGACTGCTGGGTTTGGTGGGAGGTTTATTGTAAACTGCTGAGCTGTAGCAGAAGTGGAGGGATTCTGGACTTCTGTCTTTTGTGCTAGGATTTTGTAGTTTTTGAAAATCCAAAAGAGATTTGTGCTGCTATGACAGTAAAACAGTGAGGAGCAGGGTGCCTATTTCAATAGTCGGATCCATTGAAATTGGGTGTGAGGGTTGTGAGGCTTGGCTCTTTCAGGGCATTGCTGGAAAGTGAAGTTTGAGGGGGGTGAATTGAGGGAAGGGAAGGCTGAGTTTGGGTGTGTGTGTGTGTCATATCCCCTGCTGAAACTGTGATCGTTGCCCTCGCACCAGGAGTCGAAGGGGCAGCGGAAAGTGCTGGCTTCGGTGGATGTCAACCTCAAACGCTTCGCCAGCCCAACCCCTACCCAGGTCGACCTAAATCTGAAGCTGAAGCCACGGTCGGTGAAGGTGGTAGCAGCTACACTGAAGCTCACGCTCTGCTGCGCATTCCTGTATGAGGGAAAAGCCACGTGAGTGCTACCTCAGGGGGAGAAAAGCTTGGTCGCACACGGGCCCTTCTTAACCAGAGACTGGCTTTTACTCTACCGGTCCCTTCTCCTTACCATATAATAGCATCTCCAGAAAGTAAATGGGTGTCTCTAAGAGAGCAGGGGAGTCACTTCAGGCTAAAAGATCTACCATGGGCGGGGGGTGTCACACACACACACACACACACATGCACACACACACAATTTGTACGGATCAAAAGGCAGCTGTCCACCCATGGCACCTTTTCTCCTCTCCTCTTGCCCTTCTGCAGGGATGAGGACATGCAAAGTCTAGCCAGCCTGATGAGTGTCAAACCCTCCGATATCGGCAACCTGGATGACTTCGCTGACAGTGAGGAAGAATCAGAGGAAGCCCCAAAGCAGAGCCGGCAGGCAGACGGTGCAGGCCATGGGGTGCCTTCTAAAGGTGGGGGCCTCCTTCCTATTTCCCGGCTCTGATCCCACAGACTGCAACAGCCATCTGTTGAAAAACCAAAAAGGAAAAGGGAGATTAGGGGTTCCCTTCCCACATCTTGATCCCACTGCCTTGACGGACAATAAAAGCAGAGCCAGCCTTTCATGGGAATATCTTGAAATCAAAGCAATCAGATCACTGCAGTTGACCAAAACTGATTTAAATTTGACTTGAGGATAAGCCAAGGTCTCACAAGGAGCTGGAGGTGCTCAGCTTTTGCAAGGCTTATTGGTAAAAGCTTGCAGTGCCCCTGAGGTTCTGCAATGTGCTTTGCTTGGCTCCTGTCATGTTTCATTTGAAATGAGAAGACTATTGCTCAGGATAGAGATGAACCTGGCCCAAACCATACCAAAGCCCTAAATGGCTTGGAGCCAGAATATATATGCCCATTTGGATACTCAGACCATTATTGATGGCCCTGTTTAAGGTGCCTTCATCTTTACAAGTGAGGTGGGTATATGGTTGCCAACCTCCAGGTGGTGACTGGAGATCTCCTGCTATTACAACTGATCTCCAACTGATAGAGATCAGTTCACCTGGAGAAAATGGCTGCTTTGGCAACTGAACTCTATGGCATTGAAGTCCTTCCCCTCCCCAAACCCCACCCTCCTCAGGCTCCACCCCCAAAATCTCCAGGTATTTCCCAACCTGGACCTGGCAACCCTAGGTGGGTAGCTGTTAGTGACAGCACCTTCTTGTTGGCTATGGACCTTCCTCCTCTTGGAGACCCAGGTGGTGTCTTCCCTCACCTCCTTCTGTAGTCTTGATTTGGTCTCCACCAGTCTCTTCCCTAACATATAGTAGGATTTTCCTTTCTTTGGACCCAGTGAGGTGGGTGTGCTGTAAGTTTTTTGACTGTTACTAGTACCATAGATATTGTTAGAAACCCTCCATGAGTCCAGATTTGGGGAAAGGTGCATTAAAATTGCCTAAATAATTAATAAACCCTTTTTGCTAACAACTTCAGTCTATTTTATGCCTGATTTTATTTTGGTGGTTGCATTTATTACACTTTTGTTTTCTCTTTTTGCCAGCTGCCTCAGAGGCCTGTTGTCAGGCAGAAAGGAGGCATCAAGTATTCTTATCTAAACGTGCCATTAATATGGGAGGTGAAATTTCAAAGTGGGAGGGAACATCATGGAAAAACAGGAAGTCTCTCCTTCCTGTCTTCATCCCCAAAGTTGCTGGTTGCTCTGAGGTTGCCCTGGGCTAGAGTTCCTCTTGTTCAGATGCTCCCAAATCTCTATCTCTCCTACCATCCCCATCTGATTCCCGGGCACATAGTTCTTCCCCTTGGACTTTCCCTGCAGCTCCAATACTAATTTGGGATTGTGTACACTCTGTGCTTTTGTAAAACAAATTTTTTTGCACGGTCCAAATTCGGTAAGCTGTGCAATATGCAAAAATTGCAAACATTTGCATCATGTGTTCTTCTGTTGCTGGTCAGGGGAGGGTCCGGGAGCTGTGCCAGCCGCTGAAGCTTTACCCTGCCAACCCCAGAAAAATCTCCCTCAGCCTTCCCTCTTGCTCTTGAGGTTTCATCAATCCTTTGCCGCCATGAGGCCTAGAAACATGATTTTTAATTATTTATTTAAAGTGGACTTTCTCTGAAGGCTTGACCCTCTCTGCTGTGTACCAAGTGCTATGTTGGTACTGCACTATCTTAACATTTCAGAACGTTTCAACCAGACCCTGTGCAAAAGCTGCCCTTTACACCCCCCAAAACATCTCTGGGGGATGGGTGCCTAGGCTTTCTTTATTCTGCATCAGGAGGTTCTGCATCTTCTTGCACGGCTGGAAGCATCAATACTTATGCATGGACTTTTAAAAATGTCTCTTTATTTCCCCCCTCTTCTAGGATTAGTAGCCCCCCACCGGCTGTGCTGTTGCATGCCCAGTCTTCTGCCTGTAGTCATTCTCCTTCTTTCTTTCTCTCTCTCCCTCTCTCTCTCTCTCTCTCTTCTGCCTGTTTCATCTGTTCAGGATTCCTCCAAAACGTGTTGACGGACTATTTCTCAGGTAGGCTTCCCCAGACCCCCTTTCTTGATTGCATATGGGTGCAAAACCAAAGTATACTCAACGTCCTTTAACCACATGGTCTTTTTCACAATGGGGAGGGGGAAGGGTAGAATCACACTCCTCTTGAGTTCCCATTCATGCTTTGGATCCAATCACAACTCTTGTTTGCTTTAATGAGCCTGACAGCTTCTCCTGGGGTGTCACCTGTTCTGGATCTTTTATTCATTAATTTATCTCCACCAGTGTACAATGGTGGTTTATAGAATGCTGGAAGCAAATCTGGTCTCTTCCCTGAGCTGCTTGCAATCTAATATTAGAGAAGAGCAAAAGAGCAAGGAAGAGGCTAAGGAAACAAGGGGTGACTGATCAAAAACTGTTCTGAGGACTGCGTTGGCATTTCATTTGTGGCTAAAGGGTTAAACTTACACATGACGCTGGAATTCCACCAATGGAACTCCTGACATGTTTGCTTATAGAAAGAGGCTACAGCAGGGCTGAAAATGGATCGGGGCTATGGTGCAGGGGAAGGGTGGGTCCGCTCTTTCATTCATTCCACATTACTTCCCTGATTGGAAAGGATTCCCCCCCCCCCCGGCTGTAATTTTAGACCCAGTAGAGAAAAAGAGAGTTCTTTGTAGTGTACAACTAAGTTTTCTCCACCAGGACTTAAAGTAATCTGGCGTCAGTTTCAATTTGGAAAGAATTAACCCTCTCCCCTTTCCCAAGACTGTGGTACCTTCTCCTTCTTGGGACGGAGCATGAATAACAAGTCTGGAATGCCCGTGATGGAGATACCAGGGCTTGAACTTGGGACATATTGAACAACATGTGTCATTTGGCCACTTAAAGTAATTAAACCAAAGGCTTTACAGATTAGATTGTTTGGATTTGAAGAGAGAGTGAAGTCAGAACCATGCACATATTTGGAAGGTTGTTCCAGGCCTAAGAGCTGCAAGGGAAAACAGACAGTCATTTGAGATCTTGGGCAGGCAGCAAATAATTTCACCCTGTCTCTTTCTTTTCTCCCTGGACTTGATTTCCCCATTACACAGACACTTCACGGGATTTGAACACCCTGGCAGAGGAAGAGGAGGATGCCTCGGCCCAGGGCACAAGCCAAGAGGCCTCAGCAAATTCGACTTCTTCCAGGGCCCTTATGAAGGAAGGTACGTGCTGGGGTATCGTCCTGAAGGGGAGCAGACCGGAGGGTGGCCCTTTTGGGGTTAGAGCAAGAGAAGGTGGGGGAGACAGGACCCCTGGATATGCCCTTGTTGTCTAGCAATGCTGAAGAGTTGTGTAAGAAGATAACAGCAGGCAGCGGAGAAGGTTAAAATGCTGAGCTATGATGCTGCCTTAACCTGAAGTCAGGTTGTTGGTCCATCTAGTCTCAAGATCATTTATTCTAATTGGCAGCAGCTCTTTGGGACCATAAGCAGCAAAAAGGTCTTCCCAACACCTGTAACCCAAGACCCTTTAAGTGGAGATACCTTTACCTTTCCTTTATCCCTTAGAAGCTCCTTGATCCATTGATCTTGAGCAGCATATATTTAATGTTTGAGGGACATAAGGACTGAAACAAATCTTGCCACTGACAATGTAGCCTTGGGATCCCAGTCACCTAGTAAAAAAGGCATTATGTCAGACACAGAGGCATTAGATTTATATGTTAAAAGAGGAGAGATATATTGTGATCAAAGTTCCTCATAAAAGCGGCATTCCAAGAGGGCATGAGCTAATGAATCGATAGAGCCAGAAGAGCAAGGACAGGTCCTGTCTGGATATGGTATATTCAAAATTCTGCCCTGCATAACCATAGAGGGGTTAGCATTCAGTCTAGCTAAACAGAAGGCTCTAGAAAGACGAGGAGTTGTCAAATAGTAAGTATAAGCAGGCAAACCACGTGGTGGTGGTATTCCAAAGAACTGGGATGAACAAACGCGGTGAAAGTGGAATTACCAGGGATCGAACCCGGTACCCCCTGCTTTGCAAAGCAAGAGTTCTGCTGTGGAGCTACAGGCTTAGCCTGGAATCTGGGGGATGATGTACAGCTAGGATTGCCGAGCTCCAGGTGGAGCCTGGAGATTTCCTGGCATTACAACTGCTCTCCAGACTACGGAAATCATTTTCCCGGGAGAGAATGGCTTCTTTGGAGGGTGGACTCTGTGGCATTATACCTTGCTGAGGGCCCTCCCCTCCCCAGGCTCCACCCCCACAATCTCCAAGCATTTCCCAGCCTGGAGTTGGCATCCCTTTGTACAGCACAGCAGGGAATCAGTTGAATGGGCTGGACTGGTGGGCGTTTCATCTGTAATGATGGGAGAGGGACATGAATTTCCCAGAGTTTTGTGGAGCTGATTAAAATGGATGGTAGGCAGAGAGGCTAGCCAAGGATGCAAAGTGATGGTTGTAACCTTTAAATCCCTTCATGGCCCAGGACTATTATATCCGAAGAACCGTTTCTCCTCAGTATGTCAACTACAGGCCTTCTGGTTGCCTCCTGCTAGTTGTTTCCCCACTTCAAGTGTTGCCACGTTAGAGTCTGTTCCTTTTCTGTAAAGGTTTTTAGGAAATGCCATTTTATTTCTGAGGGGTTTAAGCTGCAAGTGTTTTCTTGGTGGGGGGAGGGGATGGATTGGGTTTTACTGTGTTTCAGATGTTTTTAATTTTTGGAACTGTGAACTGCCTTGGACCACAAGGCAAAGGCAGGATATAAATATTTCAGTTAATAAAGGAGAAGGTGGATGGAGTACAGACATGATGAGTGTAGTGTGGTGGTTACTGTTGAACTGGGATTCGGGAGATAACAAGTTCAAATCTCTACTCTGACATGAAACTCACCGGGTGAGCTTGGGCCCAGCTACTCACTTTCAGTCTAACTTGGGGATAAAAATGGAGCACAACTCTAAGCTCTTCAGAGGAAGGGCAAGGTAAAAACACTCTAAACGGCCTGGGCTCTCCTTAGTTCTTATACATGAGATCACTGAAGCCTGAATAGTTAGTCCATGTCTTTTCGAACAGTTTTGGTTTTAAGAACTCCATTGTATTCACAGCCAAGGTGGTTTTGACTCGTGAAAGCACAGACGTGCACACGCAGCTTCCATTTCAATGCTTGCCCAGTGCGTGTGAAAAGAATCTGTGGAATTGCACTATCAAGGAAAAGAGATTTGGTGTGTTTTTAAAGGCACTTCTGTAGCAATCAAAAGAAAGAATACGCTTTGAACTTTCTTCAGAAAAGAGAAGTTTTTTCCTGCTTTTAATAGGCCCGCAGCTAAACTTAACGAGTCACTCTGTTCAGATATAAAAAGTGGCTGGTGTGTTGGGCTGGAGAGGCCAGCCATCAAATCCATATTCAGCCATGAAGCTTGCTGGGTGACCTCAGACAAGTCTCCCCTCCCAGGATGCATGTACACAATCCTAAGGTCCTTGGAGGAAGAACAAGACAAAAATATAATAGGTAGCCAAATAACTATCAGGATATGATGTGATGGGAAATGTTTGATTTGTGCCAAAGTTCAGCTCCCCCCACCCTTTTTAACAGTAAGGCCCTGGAATATATAAATCCCTCTGCCATGTGTGGAACTGCTTTTATCCTCTTGCTAAGGAGCCCTGTGGCGCAGAGTGGTAAGCTGCAGTACTGCAGTCAAAAGCTCTGCTCACGACCTGAGTTCAATCCTGACGGAAGTCGGGTTCAGGTAGCCTATTCAAGGTTGACTCAGCCTTCCATCTTTCCGAGGTCGGTAAAATGAGTATCCAGGGGGGTAAAGGGAAGATGACTGGGGAAGGCACTGGCAAACCACCCCGCAAACAAAGTCTGCCTAGTAAACGTCGGGATGTGATGTCACCCCATGGGTCAGGAATGACCCTGTGCTTGCACAGGGGACCTTTACCTTTAAGAAGCCTCAGGCTGGATGGCCCAAGCTAGCCTGATCTCGTCAATCTCAGAAGCTAAGCAGGGTCAGCCCTGGTTAGTATTTGGATGGGAGACCACCAAGGAATATCAGGGTTGCTGTGCAGAGGAAGGCACTGGCAAACCACCTCTGTTAGTCTCTTGCCATGAAAACCCCAAAAGGGGTTGCCATAAGTCGGCTGCGACTTGATGGCACTTTACACACACACACAAGAAGCCTCAGACTGTTCCCATACATTTAGGTTGAAACCTTAAGCACACTTTTTAGGAAATAAATCTCATTTCCCTTAGCAAAAAGCTTTAGATTGAGCTTTTTAAGCATTGACTGCTGGGGATCCAGAATAGATAGAACCACCTCCCAGTTCATGGCTCCCAGTTCATGCTTCCCTCGCCCCATTTCTGTGGAACTAAAAAGAAAGGAAAAAAACACTTTGCATGGGTATCATTCCTGAACCAATTTCTTAAAACCACACTTTGTAGTTCATTCTGTTTACTCATAGTAACCATTTCTGTTTGGGGCTTCCCTTTTATATCAGTGTTCTTATCTTTTAACACCTTACTGCAAAAGCTGACCCACATCCAGCTTGCAGCTTCTTTCAAAACCACAGTTTTCTGTCTCATGATTTCGGCAGGCTTCCAGTTCCTCTGAGGGTGGAACTCCCCGTTACGTGGAGCTCTGTGATTCTTTTCTTGTTTGCCTTTTATACATTGCAGCTGGCAAAGACTGTGATTTGAAGTGAAAAGCCTATGTGGGTGGAGAGGGGTTTCTTAACTCTCCCCCTGCACTCTTTCCTTCCATTGAAAATCACCTTTCCCCCTGGGCTATTTTTCTATGAATTGGGTTGTAAAAAACAGCTGGTATGGGAGGGAGTATTTTTCAGTGGGGAAAAAACAGTGTGAAAGGAAAAGGTTAAGCCCCTTTCTCTCCCTCTTCCCCCTACTGGTTTTCCACTTCACATTTTAGCATTGGAAGCTTTGTTGTATAAAGGGGGAAAAGATCCTAGAAACAAATCACAGAACAACGGAGCAGTTCATCACAGTTAAAGACTCTGCTACAATTTGAACCACCCTGACTTGGATGGCCCAGGCTAGCCCGATCTTGTCAGATCTCAGCTGCTAAGCCCTGGTTAGTATTTGGATGGGAGACCACCAAGGAATACCAGGATTGTTACACAGGGAAGGCAATGACAAACCACCTCTGTCAGTCTCTTGCTCTGAAAACCCTACTGGGTTGCCATAAGTCGGCTGCAACTTGAAGGCACTTTACACACACACACAATTTAAACCATGACACCAAATTCCAGCAAGAATGAACAATTCTAACTTGCGTGTGATGATCCTGTATGATAGGAACCTGGCATGGGGTTTCTGTCTTAAAGGAGGCATTCTCTCTCTGCCCCTGCTGGCATTGCCTCTATCTTGTAAATTTCTTAAAAACCTGTAACTGTTGGAAGCAGCTTACTGCCCTTTAAAGGGAACCCCTTTTCTCTGCCATCTCCTTGACTTTCATTTGGTGCCTGGCCACTGGGGAGCAGTCTATGGTAGTGATATCCTAGAGAGGTCAGAAAAGTTACTGCATGACATTGCCCCCAAAAGATCTGTTGCAACCTTTCTAGGACACGGTAATCATAGACTCTTCTCTGGCCAGGCAGCTGGAAATGTAGGACAATTTGCAAAATCTATGAAGGACACTTCACCCTACTTCATGGTAGGGCTGATTCTCCATGAATAATATGTAATTTGTGAACCTGACAAACAGGGGGTTGGACAAATTTGTATCTCTCAGGTCCTCTTATCAGAGAGGCTGAGTGTACAGACAGAGGTAAACACCTTAAAATGGAGAAGAGGAGAACGATGTAGGCGGCTTTGGGACCCCATGGGGGATAAAGGCGGGGTACAAATGAATTAAATAACAAAAATTCCCCCCACACCATTTTTCAGAAACCTGAAACAGTCCTGAGGGGCATGTAATTAGGGCCCTGTGTGAACTGGGCCTCATTGATCAGACAGATAAGAATTGAAATGATTTGCCAAAGTAATCCAAAATCTGAACAAAACCCACCAGAATCCAGACAGCAGACCGCCACCACCACCTCTCTGGCTATCACAGCTGATCTTCACAACCATTTCTTAAAATGAAAGGGGCAATTCATCGTCAGCTGAATACTGCCCCTTGTGCCAGTTCCTGTGCTCATGTTGCATGTTTATTTATGTTATTTATAGTCCGCCTTTCTCACTGGGACTCAAGGCGGATTACGCAGAGTAAGTCAACACAACCAACAGGATGGGATTTTAGGTAAACAATGAAATAGGATTTGGGTTGTAGAACCAACCTGAAGTCTAAAAAGCAGAACTGAAGCAAAGCATAAGTGTTAACATGACACAATTAAGTGATGCAAAATTTACGCAATAGGATCCAATCCACATCAAACTATACACAGCAGCACAGACCACAGTCCCCAGCAAAGTATCCAAGGAATTTTGGGATGCCTTTTGTACAGTGCAACCCTATTGCCTGTGTAGAAAAGCCCTCTTGAATGAGTCAGTTTTGCACAGTTTGTGGAAAGCCGGGGGAGTGGGAGCCATCCTGACCTCCTCAGGCAGGCCATTGCACAAGGTGGGGGCCACAGCAGAGAAGGCACGTCTACGGGCAGTTATTGATTTTGCCCATTTATAGGTTGGACCCAGCCCTGCTCTTGGGTCAGGCAGTGACAGTGTGATGATGCCCATCCATTTCCTCTGTGGTCCTTTTGCCAGCCCCCTAATCTGTGGGATTTTGGTCTAGGGCTATAAAATGTTGTTTAGAAATACTGAAAGCATACTGAATACTGAAATTAAACAAAAGAGTTTCCGTCTAAACATTAGGAAGAACTTTGTAACAGTTAGAGCTGTTCCTCAGTGGAACAGGTTTCCTCGGGAGGTGGTAAGCGCTCCTCCTCTGGAGGTTTTGAAGCAGAGGCTAGATGGCCATCTGTCAGTAATGCTGATTCTATGACCTTAGGCAGATGATGAGAGGGAGGGCATCTTGGCCATCTTCTTGGCATGGAGTAGGGGTCACTGGGGGTGTGGGGGGAGGTAGTTGTGAATTTCCTGCATTGTGCAGGGGGTTGGACTAGATGACCCTGGTGGTCCCTTCCAACTCTATGATTCTATGATTTTGTCATTTAAACATTAATTAGAAAACAGCCTTGGTCCCAGGGAGGGGAGATCAACTCAGCAGACTCTTTTATTTGTAACTTGGCTGTCAATAACAGACTCCGCTGCTCATCACTGGCCTTATTGTTTAAATGTTTACAGACATATGTATATGGCAAAAAAAATCCTTATCTCATAATCATTTGTTTAAATGTTCAGTGATTTCCACCCCTAATTTGGTCTCATTCTTGCAGCCATCACCAAAGTACCCAGGAAAGCAGCAGATTCCCTTGCTGGCAGCACCTCCCACCCGGACCCCCCTCGTCCCGCAACGGAGTCAGCCCCCGCCCTGTCCACGGCAGCACCCCTAGCAGTAAGTGGTGCAGAGTATGCTGGGAATGTGGGATATGAAGGGGCAAGCGGTGTGTGCCCAAGAGGAGCAACTAGCAGCCAGAGGGGGCCAGGCACCCGGAGGCGAGGGACAGGCACTTCCGCAGAGCTGGCACGAACACGGGCCGAAGAGGAGAAGGAAGAGAAGGGGTCTGAATGGTCACCCGAACATCCAGCGTCGCTGAGCGCCACTGAAGTTAGGTGAGTCCTGCTCTGGGGAGGGAAGCGGGGACTGGACACCCGTGTCCCTCTTCTGAATCACCGGGAAGGGGAATCTAGCTGGGTAACAGCAGGAAACCAGAAGACTGGGCTGTTCTCCCCTTGCATCAGGGCGCAGGAGCCTCCTGGCTATCTGTCCTCCGCTTGATCCTGCAAGGAAGATACCTCTTTTGGGTGGCCCTAAATATTACCCAGCACCAAAGAGCAAGCAAGACCAACAACAGCTGCTACTTTTGTTTCTTCTTTTTCGGAGGGGGAAGGGTGCCAGATATAGTTTCTCCCCCTCCCACCCCGAGACCGGGAAGAAGCAAGGCTGTTCCACCCACAAGGAGAAAAGAGAAGTTTGCTCTTCAGAGCAATGGGAAGTGAGAGGCCTGGGGTGGGTAGCGGGGGAGAATTCTGCTCTGGCAGAAGAGAGGAGGGAGCAGGAACATACCAAGCCCTGGGCTTTAAAATGAGCCCCCGTCAGTTTCCTTTGGGGAGAAGCAGTGGAAGGGTTTCCCGTTCATGGTCCAAATGAGGTTATGGAGTCAGTGGAGTTTTCCCTTTGCCCTGGAGCCACGCGACTTGACTTGCTTGCTCAAGCTCTCTGCAGTCGCTTGCTCTGCAAGTGCCTTTCTCTGGGCGCTCTCACTTTCTGCCTGCCTGAGTCAAGTATTCTGTGTTAACGTGGGTGGGAGTTGGTGAATGAGCGGTCCAGCTCTTTAGCAGCCCTGGGGAGGGGGGTTGTGGCGGAGGGAACTAGCTGCCCTTTTGACCCCCTTCCATGAGCCAGAGTGGACTGCAGGGGACAAGATGCATTTTTCAAAAGAGGCCCAACCAATAAGAACAAAATTAAACGAGTCATTAGGGAGAATTGTGGGCCATCGCATGATGGGAAGAGGTCTGGCCCTATTGCATGTTACCCAAGGGTTGCCACTGATGTAGCAAGATGAACTGAGAGATGGTGTCCACAAATAGTTCATAATGATGCGAGGAATGCTGGGGCACAAGTCTGGGGGTAACCTGAGACTGGCTGGTTCCTGGCAGGTGGTGGCACCTGCCTCCTTGGGGGCGTGTCATGCTTCAAAGGTGGTCTGTTCTCCCCCACAGGTGTGTTCTGAATCAAGGCACTCTCCAGTTTTCCTACCACACCTCTCAAACTGCTCCATCCATCTTCATCACTTGATGCCAGTTGCTAGCTGTCAAGCCTTTTCTCTGCCCTTCCTGTTTAGGGAGAGGCCATGGTTCAGTTGTAGAGCATCTGCTTGGCATTCAGAAGGTCCCAGGCTCAATCCCCAGCATCTTCAATAGGGGATGTGAAAGACCTCCACCTGAGACCCTGGAAAGCCGCTGCCACTCTGAGTAGACAGTACTGACCTAGATGGGCCAAGAGTCTGATTCAGCATAAAGCAGCTTCATAGGTGGCCATATTTAAAACCACTGGGGTCTTAACACTCACACAGATCTTCCTCCACTTATAAACAATCAGAGATGCCTCACTGGCAGGTAATCTGGCTGTAAGGGAGCAGAGTAGGTTGTGAACATTTCTGAATGCTTGCCATAGAATCATAGAGCTGGAAGGGGCTGTTCAGGCCATCTAGTCCAACCCCCTGCTTAATGCAGGATCAGCCCAGAGCATCCCTGGCAAATGCTTGTCCAGCCTCTGCTTAAAGACTGCCAGTGAGGGGGAGCTCACCACCTCCCTAGGTAACTGATTCTACTGTCGAACAACTCTTACTGTAAAAATGTTTTCCTAATATCCAGCTGGTACCCTTAGTTTAAACCCATTATTGCAAGTCCTATCCTCTGCTGCCAACAGGAACAGCTCCCTGCCCTCCTCTGACAGCCCTTTGAATACTTAAAGAGAGCAAGCATGTCCCCCTTCAACCTCCTCTTCTCCATACTAAACATTCCCAACTTCCTCAGCCTTTCCCTATAAGGCTTGGTCTCCAGACCCCTGATCTTGGGAACTTTTATCTTGAGGGTGCAAATTGGAATGGAGAAGCTTGATTCCTGGATACAACTCTAGAAGGGTAATGGTTTAGATCAAGTGGAGATGAGCGTTAAGGGTTCCGTCCTTCAGAATATTGACTCGTGTAATCAGCGAGGGTGGATTGTCCTTTAGGGACCACTCCTCGGAACTCATGCAGCCCCCCCAAATCTCTCTCTCTCGCCTCCAGGCCGACTGATGTCTGGAAACCCCGGGAAGAGAACCCCATATCTGCGCCACCACGGAAGAAGAGTCCTACCAAGGGGCCTGCCAGACCCACGGATGTGTCCGCATTGCATTCTGAAGCCTCCCCTGAGGCCCCCCCTGTGAGGAAACGCCGTCTGGAGAAGACACCAGTGCCTCTAGGGAATCCCCAGATGGTCACACCCTCAGAGAACAAGTCTCTCCCCACAATGCCTGATGCCGTGGGGAGCCCAGCATCGGAGAAATCACCCTGTGGGAGCCCCACAGAAGTGCCCGTCTCTCAGCCGCAGCCCCCCAGTTCTGTGGTCGTGTATTTTGTGGAGGAGACAGGCCTGGGTGAACAGGGGCCTGTCATTGTCACTAGCGAAGCAGGATCGGCAGGGTCTTCAGATGCAGCATTCCTGGCCTTGTCTCCTATCATGGGGCTACCCCCCATGGCACAAGATTTTAGAGAGTCACCCAGCCAAGAGGCCCAGAGTTCAGCTGGAGGTTGGTCAATGCCAGATGCTGCTCCTGCATCGACGGGTTCTGGCGTTCTGGTGGAAGTGATGGAAATGGAGTGCGGGGGAGGATGCGGAGAGGTGGCGCAGCCGTCTGGACTGCTAGTCGTGCCCCCAACTGAGCTGGCCAGGTGTGGGATGGAGGAGGAGCAGCCCGTGGTCAAAGAGGAGCTTTCTGTCAGCGAGAGGAAGCCTGTGACGGGAGAACCATCCCTTCAGTGGCTTCCGGCTGAACCAGAGAGCTTCCAGATTGAGGCTGAAATTGGCCAGGAGGCCAGGGGTACTGCTTCTGGAGGGGAAACTGACTCAGCACCTCCTTCAGAAGCTGCTCCTCAGATGGAGAAGTGTCAGGGAGGGAGAGGTCCAGATGCGGAGAGTTGCCAAGTCTCTGGGATGTCCGAAAACCCGGTCCTGCCAAGCGATCTTTCCTCAGAAGCTCTGGTGGAGCAGGAAGGGAGGGAAGTACAACTGGAGGTCAAGAAGGACTTTGCAAATGGTAGACTCCAAGCCTCAGCAGATTCACCATCTCCTGCGGAGATGTGCCAGGAAGTGGCTGCAGAAGAGGGCTGGGCAGAAGCCCCAAGGCCTCCCCTGGCTGTCCTGTCTGATCCGGAGGTGTGTAGGGGAAAGGAAGAGGAAACACCAGTTCCTGAATTCTGTCTCCAAAGCCTGTTTGAAGCCCTGAAGGCTCCCGCCGAAGTGGAGAAAGGAGACCTGGGTGGTGGGAGCAATGTGGACCAGAGGGTGGCTTCTACAGATTTCACGCAGCAGGCGGCAGAAGAGGAACTTTCAACAGTGGGATGCGTTGTGCCAGAGAAGGAAGAGGAGCAAAGCAAAGGGGAACATGGTGGACGGAAATTTCCAGAAGATACGCTGGAGGTCACACTGGCAAAGGCACACAGACCAGACCAAGAAGCTTTGCATATTGAGTTCTCAGGGAGCAGCACCCCTAGCCTGGAAGAGGCAGGGAATGGTCACGAGGGAGTGGAAAGCCACAATCTGCCTGATGGCGGGGGTCAAAATGGGGAAGAGAAAGCCAGCTCCGAAGGGCCTTGTGCAGAAGAGAGTTTGCCCCCGAGGAACAGTGAGGGGGCGGAGGCCTTGGCCATGGCTCCCCC
Source organism: Euleptes europaea (assembly GCF_029931775.1). Lineage (NCBI taxonomy): Eukaryota > Metazoa > Chordata > Lepidosauria > Squamata > Sphaerodactylidae > Euleptes > Euleptes europaea. Next base: position 80,741,670 of record NC_079318.1, read on the forward strand.
CAACCCGAGTCCCCCACCACCCCAGGATACCACCTTGCCCCTCCCAGCTCCCCGGGCCCTCAAGGAGAAGCATGCCCAACCCAGCCACGAGCCTCTGGTGCCTACCTCCGTGCCCTGTGGCACAACACAGGACTTCAGAGGTCAAGGGGAGGCCCAGGTACAGATGGCCGTGCCCACTCACCCGCCCCTCGTCTTTGAAAGCCAGCTTTACGTTTGCAGCTAATTCTGGTTGGATTTGGGGAGGGGAGTGCTCCTAATTCGTGTGGGGAGGATAGGTTGCTGTGGCGACCTGTGGCATTTTGGGCCCCTGAGAGCCTCTTTCCTTTAAAACTGGTTAAATTCTGGAGGGGTGGTTTTTGAACTCTTTCAGCTGAGGCGGGAGTGGGCAATGTACAGCTGAGGGTTCTGGGGGGAGAAAATGCCATCTGGAATGGAGAAAAGGCAGCCCTGCACTGTATGACCTGGGATTTGGGAATGGGATCTCAGGACTAGGTGTGGGCTTTTCATTCTCGACAGGGGACAGGCTAGCAGTGTGCCTTTGCTTCGTACAAGGGAAGTTCAGGGATCAGCAATGCTGATTCTATGACCTTAGGCAGTTCATGAGAGGGAGGGCATCTTGACCATCTTCTGGGCATGTAGCAGGGGTCACTGGGGGTGGTGGGGAGGTAGTTGTGAATTTCCTGCATTGTGCAGGGGGTTGGACTAGATGACCCTTCCAACTCTATGATACTTTGATCTTAAAATATGTGCAGGAAGAAACACGCACACAGAGCTATTATTCAAGGTGTGTGTTTTCTGTAGACACCAGTGCTGAACAGGAATATTTTTTAATATCTGGTATGGAATTTGGGATCCATTCATTTTCTGAAGAAATGAGTGACTCGACCCTATGATGCTGCCAGGAAGCAGGGTGCTTTGTCATCTCCTTCCTTGCCAGAAATGATTCAGAAATTATCTGGGGGGGGGGAGGGAATAACCAAAATGGTACTAAGCAGAATAAGTTCTGCTGCTTATGCAGAATGCAGCACAAAGATGTAATATTGCCACAAGTCATGCTTCCTTCCCCCAGTTATTGTTGAACATTCCTGGCTGCAGAATTTGCAGAGCAGTACTGGCTCCCGCTTTCCTGTGCATGCTATTTGGAGGGGCTCTCCGACCCCCTGCCATAAGGTCTGCAGTATGGAATAGTTGAGGGTAGCAGGACAAGAGGAAGACCCAACAAGAGATGGATGGACTCAATAAAGGAAGCCACTTCCCTCAATTTGCAAGGTCTGAGCAAGGCTGTCAAAGATAGGACATTTTGGAGGACTTTGATTCATAAGGTCGCCATGAGTCAGAAGCGACTTGACAGCACTTAACACACACACACACACATGGAATTTGGGATGGAGAGTGACAGAACTATGGTGGCTCAGCAGAGACATGCCTGTATGTTTCCCTTCCACCACTGCCTGTGGCCATGACCATTTGTCCCCACCCCCCATCCTTTAGGTTGACTCCCCCTGCAGCCCTACGCTGGTGAGTTCCAGCCAGTCCTTGCTGGAATGGTGTCAGGAGATGACAGCCGGCTACAGGGGCATACGCATCACCAACTTCACCACATCTTGGCGCAACGGCCTGGCTTTCTGCGCTATCCTGCATCACTTCCACCCTGAGAAGATGTGAGTTGGGTAGCCAGTCCTTGCTGGAATAGGACTGAGGAATATTGTCTGGGGCAGAGGGGTTCCAGGTTTTGATGAGATCCTGTGTTGCTGTTGCTGTTGATCAAGGACAGTGCACTGGGGTGCAAGGCAGAAAGGGGATAGGCTTGCTGAAATCTTACAACTAGGGCTCTCAATCGATATGAATAATTTTGGTTGCATTAATCACTTCCCTTTGAGTAAGTGGATTACATGAAAATAAACTTGCATATTCCCAGAAGCTCCCCCATCAGGAGAGGCTTGTTTAATTCTGTATGTACAGTGACACACTGGAACCAAAGTAGACTCCAGAAAATGAGCAAGTGTGCCTTTTCACTCACAACTTTGCCGACATAAATTGTCCCTCGCCAGTCCTGCAGCAGAAGCTGTAGCTGATTAACCTCCATGGTAATCTGATAGTAAGTCTCCAAGCCCTTGTTGGGTGGCTGGAGCAATAACAGAAGGGGAAGAAGGGGCTTGAGAGACAAAGACGGGTTTTGAGGGACCTGGCGCTGGTAATGGAGAGTGTAGGCTGGTGAGCGCAAGGTGGTCAGGGAAAGGGTTAGCTGAGGAGGAGAGAGAGGGGCCATAGTGAGTGGTTGCTGCAGGGTTACAAACGGCAGGGGGAAGGAACAGAGAGTGGGAGAAAGATACTTTGAGGAGGGGCTACAATGAGTTTGAGCAGAGTGTATGCAAGAGAGAGAGGGGGAGGAGAGGGAGGATTTCTGAAGTGATGGAATGTTAGATGGTCCAGGATTGGGGCACCCAAAGGACACTGACTGAGTTTACATTTCCCTCCCCTCTTCAGCCAGTACGAAGCCCTGGACCCACTGGATATCAGACATAACAACAAACTGGTGAGTCGGTAACTCCAGCCTCCATAGGGTAGGAGAAGAATGAAGGCCAACCTTGAAACCCCGTGGGTATCAGGAGGCCGTGGAGAAGGGAGGCTTGTATCCTTTGCTCTGCCAAGGACTCTCTGGGTGGCCTTGGGCAAGCCGCTGTCAGCCTCACCCATTTGCCCAGGGCTGTTCTGAGGTAAAGAAAATAAAGAGGTGGGGTGGTTTGTGAGGGTGGGGCCTGGTCATGAGAGAGCCAGTGGGGTGTAGCGCTTAAGAGTGGGGGACTCTAATTTGGAGAACCGGGTTTGATTCCCCACTCCTCCACATGAGCGGCGGACACTAATATGGTAAACCGGGTTTGTTTCTCCACTTCTCCACATGAAGTCAGCTGGGTGACCTTGGGCTAGTCACAGCTCTCTTAGAGCTCTCTCAGCCCTACCTATCTCACAAGGTGCCTGTTGTGGGGAGGGGAAGGGAAGTCGATTGCAAGCCACTTTGAGACTTTTCAGTAGAGAAAATCAGGGTATAAAAACTTACTTTTCCTCTTCTTCCTCCTCCTCCTTTTCTCTTTTTGTATTATTACCAAAATTAAAAGATTTTATGGAGGTAGAAAGGTTAATGATTTTTTAAAAATTGTTTCCTTATGTTGGGAGAAATTTAGATAAGTAACAAGCTCTGAGTTTCTCTCCCTTCCTCTCTTTCTGCCATCAGGCCTTTGACGGTTTCGCCTCCTTGGGGATCTCCCGGGTGATGGACCCTGCCGACATGGTTTTCCTGACAGTGCCAGATCGGCTGATTGTCATGACGTATCTGTGCCAAATCCAGGCTTTTTTCACCGGACAGGAACTGAATGTGGTGCAGCTCGCTGGCCATAGCAACCAGACCACCTACAAGGTGGGTAAATTTGACACGGACTCCTCTGGCTCCATTGATCCCGCCCTGTTTTATTCTCAGCCTCTTCAAGCTGCCGCCACTCAGCCAGAGGCTCCTGGCAGCCCAGATGCCCAAGACTCTGGGATGGCAAAGGCATCTGGCACCACAACAGGGAAAGATGAAAAACCAGAGGTGGAGGGCACTGCCCCAAAGTGTTCCTTGAGTGCAGAAAGCACAGATGTTGCAGAGGGCTTTGGGATCGGAGCCGTACCGGAGAACTTGAAGGCAGAAGCTAGCATTGCAGAATCTCCTCCAATTTCACAGCTGGAGCAGGCGTCTGAAGTTGAGAATGCTGCAAAGGATGATGGGAAGGCAGTTGTAAATGGCACCACTGCCAAACCAATTAAAGAACTAAAATTGAAGTGTGAGGCAGAGATCGCAGAGGCTGATGGGCAGGCTGAAAGTGCCCCGAGCTCACAGCCTTTCCCCAAGGACTCTGTGGTGGAGGCCTTAAGGCCTTATGAAAAAGCATTTACAAATGGCGGCGTGGCTGATTCAACCACAGAGCGTGAGGCAGATTCTCTGGCCCAAGCGGATTCTGAGGCTGACTCCTCCAAGCTTGATTGGGACACGGTGCCCAATGGCGCCATGACCGATCAGAGCACTGAACAAGAGGAAGAGTTCTCTGCCCCAAGGGATTCTGGAACTGAAGCCCCAATGCTTGGTGGGAAGGTGTTAGCTAGCGGTGCCATGCCCATCCAAGACACAGAACCAGGGGCTCCAGGGGACAATGGGATGGAAGCTGAGAAGTCTGATGGGAAACAACGGGCTAGCAATGGGGAGAAAGTGGTGCCCCCTCCGCGGCTGAAGCGGATTGCCTCCCGGAGTGGTGCTGAGCGCCCTTTGCAGCGCACCCTCTCCACAGGGAGCCAGCAGGGTCCTGTAGCCCCGCCACGAACCCACGCGGGCAAGTCCACCTTTGCTCACGTCCGCGATGCAGACCTGGTGAAGAAGCGGCGCTCAAGGCTCAAGAGCGAGTCCTCCCTGTCGATGGATGAAACGGATGCGGGCGGCCCTTCGGAGGACCCCGCCAAAAGGCTGGCTGCGGTGAGTGGGGCTCACAGGAGGCTCTGGATGCGTCCGCCGGTGTTTCTGACGGGGCGGATGCTGCATGACGGGTTGCCGGTCCCGGGGCCTCCAGCTGCGCTAAGCCTTTGCAGTTCATTTGTGCTGTCCTGATAAACTAAGACCTTCCCTCCTCACCCCACCCCTGGAGATTTCATCAGAGGGCTCAGCCTCACAAACGCGGGATGATGCATGCAGAATCACATTTTCCCACGATCAAAGCTAACCCTGCATGTTCTTGTGTTTGGGGATGGGGCTTCCCTGCATGCTTGACCGCCAGGGATTGGATGTTGGGACTTTGCTTTTCTGCAGTGTTTAACTTTTGCGGTCTGGAGTGCATGGTTTGAAGCAGGGAGGGGAGTTCTGAGAAGCAGATGACTTGTGCATTTCGGTGAGATGTCCTCCCTTTCTTGCGGGACTTTCTGCAAAGGCCTTGATCCCTCCTCACCTCTTCCCCCCACCCCCACCTGGCTATCCCAGGCTAGCCCAATCTCATCAGATCTTGGAAGCTCAGCAGGGTCGGCCCTGGCAAGTATTTGGAAGGGAGACCACCAAGGAATACCAGGGTCGTGATGCAGAGGCAGGTAGTGGCAAACCACCTATGAATGTCTCTTGCCTTGAAAACCCTGCTGGGTTGTCATAAGTCAGCTGCGATTTGATGGGGGGAAACCCTCTCCCTGCCTCACCTCCCTGACTCTGGCTCATTCCTCCTTTGGAGCCAGCTGGTTCTGTTCTCTTGGGTTTCTCTCGCCTCAAAGCAGGAGCATTTTCCCTTCCTTACTTTCCGGTGGGTATTTTGCCCCCAACCCAGGATTAACTGAGATGCATTTTTGGATTGCAACGTAACGGGATCCAATGGAGTGATTCAGACTGTTGCTCTGGAGCAAGCATTGAGGAGTGTGATGCATTCTGAGTGGCTTCATTTCTTATCTGTGTGAACTAAGAACCAGCCGCCTTCCGTTCAAAAAATGTTATATATTCTCGCTGTCTCTAATTCTGTAGAAACCTGCCTGGCTGGGTGACTGCATGTAGCAAACTGGTGTCTGGTCCACAAATGCTTCTTTCACAATAAAGCGACTAACTTTTAAATACTTGCATGACTGTCTTTTTTCCTTACGGAAGACTTAACACCCTTCTGGAATATGCTCACTTGTATCTATTTGTCTGCATCTCAAGATTCTCTCCCTTGGTGTTTCACTAATTTCTGCATTCGTGTTTACCTGGGCTGGCTTTACGCCCTGTGCAGCATCCACTTCGTGCAGGGACCAAAACTTAGGAAGGGGATGGGTGGCCCTCGAGCAAATCCCACTGCTGCCCCCGCCTCACCTGTGTTGCCTTTTTCTCCTCTGCATTAGCATCCGATGCAGGCAGGGGCACCCAAATGCTGTCCTTTGCTTTGGTGGAAGGGGTGGTGGTTTCCTTTCGAGCCAGCGTGGTGTCATGGTTAAGAGCGGTGATTTGGAGCAGTGGACTCTTGATCTGGAGAACCGGGTTTGATTCCCCACTCCTCCATAAGAGCGGTGGAGGCAAATCTGGTGAACTGGCTTTGTTTCCCCACTACTACACATGAAGCCAGCTGGATGACCTTGGGCTAGTCACACTCTCTCAGCCCCACCTACCTCACAGGGTGTTTATTGTGGGGTGAAGAAGGGAAGGTGATTGTAAGCTGGTTTGATCCTTAAGTGGTAGAGAAAGTCGGCATATAAAAATCAACTCTTCTAATGAATATGGCATTCTGTGGCAAAAGAAGGATAAAACCATTGATTTCTCCCATTGTACTTGAGGCCACTTTACACATTACAGAGTGGACAGGTTGGATACGCAGTAGACAAGTGTACATGGGGTTTTCCCCAGTGGGCCCGGTACTGCCCTCCCCTAGGACAGTTGCAGGTTTTAGGTTGGGAAAATGGTGCAGGGTGGAGAAGGCTGAAGACTCTTCTCCACATGCTCCACAGTTGTGATTCAAATCAGGCACAACACTTCTGGGAATTGAGGGAAAACCCACAATGCACATCTGGCTGTTACACAGGACCCAGGTTGGAGACCCTAGACCCAACCTGCATGCTCCATAGTGTGTACATCAAAAAAGGCACATGGGAAACATTTGAATTCTCCTCTCATGGTAAGATTCCCCCTGAGATGTGTGTGTGTGCATGCATAAATAGGTGGGTTCTATGTACAGGTTTATTTTTCCTATGATAAAAATAATTCCAGGACTCAGTTCTGCCATGGTGACCCCTTTTCCTCTCTGGTCCCCCAGGACGAAGGCTCTGATGAGAGTTCAAAACTCAGACACGGCACAGCAAAGGCGCAGCAACCTCCAGGTGAGTTTGTGGGTTGTCGGACAGATTGGCAGGTGTGGCTGAAGCTTGCAGGGTGTAAGCGTGGGGTGGGGCTTTCCCCTCCTCTGTATCCCAGATCATCTTCTAAGGACCATGTGGAGGCAGGGGGAGCTCCAGCATGTGCTGGTTTTAGCGGTTGGCCCCTGCTCTCATTCCTAAACGCCTGCTGTTAGCTCAGTGTGATCACGCTTCTTCTCTCTCCATTATAGCTCCTTCCAGCACTACCTCCCAGAACCCGATCCAGGACTCCAGCCTCAAGAACAGCACCAATGAAGAGGAGGTTCCGGTAAGGTGTGGGAAGAGCCGGGGGAAACCATCGAATGGGCTTTGGTGCACTTTGCTGGGAGAATGGAGCCTCCAAGTTCAAGAACAATCTACCTTAGATTACCAAATGATGAGGACAAGTGGTGGGGGAAAATTAACTGCATTGCATTGGGGGAGATGGACAGAAGGGCAGGATAATTACAGTGTTTTGAAGAAATAAGTATATGCTTTCTGCTCCCTTTGTGCCCTGCTTAGATACCTGGGCTAAGAGGACCTTTGCTCTGATACCAGACAATATTTGCATCCTTACGAATAAAGGAGCCAGGAGCCCGTGCAGAGTTCTCTTGCACATCTCTTAGTCCAAGTTCTTCTTAGAGCCAGCGTGGTGTAGTGGTTAAGAGATGTGGTTTGGAGCGGTGGACTCTTGATCTGGAGAACCGGGTTTGATTCCCCACTCCTCCACATGGGCTGCAGAGGCTAATCTGGTGAACTGGATTTGTTTCCCCACCTGGGTGACCTTGGGCTAGTCTCAGCCCCACCTACCTCACAGGATGTCTGTTGTGGGGAGGGGAAGAGAAGGTGATTGTAAGCTGGTTTGAGTCTCCCTTAAGTGGTAGAGAAAGTCAGCATATAAAAACCAACTCTTCTTCTTCAACTCTTCTTAGCTTGCATTCACACCAGGTGGCTTAAAACCTCGTGTCTCGTTCTTGTGAACCTTGAAATGAAAACACTCCCCCACTTTTGTGGATAGTTTCAGGGGGTACTGTGTTAGTCTGCAGTAGTAGAATATAATTCGGGTCCAGTAGCACCAACAAAAAGACCAATAACGTTTTGTCCCCTCTTTGTTCAAGATCCCAAGGCAGTTCTTATGCCTGCTTTGTTGCTCAGGAGGCTGTTTGTCCCCCCCCCCCCAACCTGAATCCAGCTGTGTTTGTGTTGAGCCACTTGCCCGGCTTTTTAGTCGGGAGCAGTGCCATCCCCACGTGCCCTGGGCTGTTGCAGAAATTGCACCAGTGGTGCGTGTGCGCGGCCACCATCTTTGCTGAGGACTGCACAGTTGGACCACAGGGTCCAGTCCTCAACTGACCCAGTCTTCATGAGAATAGTTAGGTCTCCCAGAGCAGAAAGTAAATGGCTGACAATAGTCCCTTTGCTTGAAGACAGCAAAGTTCTGGACTTCATGGCTGTGCCGGAAAACGTGTGGCTAATCCAGGAGAGAGCTGGTTGCTGAAAAGAAGTGTGTTCCTAGACTTTCCTTGATGGTCTAGTCAGCCTCTTTCTCTTTGCCCTGTGCCAGGGAAGCAACATAGCTCAGTGTTGACAGAGTGCATGTTTTGCACGTGAAGTATCCCACATTTTATCCTTGACATTTCCAGTTGGAATATCTCGGGCCGCAGAGCAAATGAAACTACTGCCAGTCAGCAGCTGGTAATACCAGGCTGACCTGGATGGCCCAGGCTAGCCTGATCCCTTCAGATCTCAGGAGCTAAGCAGCGTCAGTCCTGGTTAGTACTCATATGGGAGACCTACAAGGAACACCAGGGTCATGACGCAGGGGCAGGCAATGACAAACCACCTCTGCTATTCTAGTGCCTTGAGAACCCCACCAGGGGTTGCCATAAGTCAGATGTAAATACTAGGCTAGCCAAACCACTGGTTTGATTCCACATGGCAGTATGGAAAATAAGGAACAGCACGGGGCTCATGTAAATAGAATAAAGTACAAAGACTTCAAAAATGTGATCACAATCACTATATTGTAAATACAAATCGTGTAATTGGTGTAACAATTTACAATTTTTTACAATAATCTATAAAGTACTCATAGAATAAGACCGGAGGCACCGTGTGAATCTTGATCCCAAGATGTAGAAATACGGATGGGTCCCAACTCCAGTAAAGCAATGACAAGGACGAAGTGCGCGGCTGCAGAGCCGCGTCGGTGTTGAGAGCACACAGCAGCACCTATGCTGCGTGTGCAATTTGGATACCGCACGAATTGCAAGTGGCGGAGTCCCAGTGGGCGTGGACTACTGTGAGAAATCCCGGCTTCTCCTCCCAATAAACCTGTGAAGTAGGCTAGTGTTGTTCCCATTTTAATGATTGGGAAAGGTGACGCTGAAAGGAAAAGAAATGTGCCCAAAGCTGGCTGGGCAGGGCAGGCAGAGACACATGAAGCTGCCTTATACTGAATCAGACCCTTGGTCCATCAAAGTCAGTATTGTCTACTCAGACCGGCAGCAGCTCTCCAGGGTCTCAGGCAGGGGTCTTTCACATCACCTACTTGCCTAGTCCCTTTAACTGGAGATGCCGGGGATTGAACCTGGGACCTTCTGCATGCCAAGCAGATGTTCTATCACTGAGCCACAGCCCCTCCCCTAACAGACAACCCCAGTTCTCCCATGTCCAAGTGTGACTCTCCAGCCACTAGGCAACAAGTTCGTTGTGAGAAAGGAGGAAGCGCAAGACCCCAGTTTGGGAATTGGAGGCAACTGCTTCTATCTCATTCTGCTATTTTGCTCTTCTGGAGTTCTTTCCTGTGGGCACCCCTCTTGCAGTCTCATGCTGCTCTTCATGCCCTCTGACCCAGGAGGGCACCACTTCTGATGTCTGCCCTGGCTTTGCCTTAGAAGTTCCAGGATACCAGCCAGTATGTGGTAGCCGAACTTCGGGCCTTGGAAACGGAACAGAGGCAAATTGATGGACGGGCGGCCGTTGTGGAGACGGAGCTACGAGGACTCATGGAATCAGGTAGGGGAAAAGATTCCGGCTCCAGAAGCGACACCGTGTCAGGAAGGAGCTGGTGGAAGAGGAGACCATAGACCAAGCCAGAGCAGTTCAGATGGAACAGTGACCGGGAACGGGATTTTCTTAGAGGTGACCCTCTCTGGCCCTTGCTGGATTTTTGCTGTCCCAAGCTACCTTTTGGTGCCACCCACTGTCTGAATGTGGAACTACCACCAGGAGATACCTCAGAGTGTGTTAGAGGTTGATGGGTGGGAGAAGGTGTCATATTGAGCCATTCAAAATCCACGTAATTCCTTTTTTTGGACCAACCAAATTAGCACAAAACTCTGTGTGAGGTAGCTGTCCAATCCTGTGGCCTAAGGATTCTTCCTGCTACCCTTCTGTCTTTTAAAATTTTGTAACATCGAAGCCCAATGAAGAGTTCTGGTGAGCTTGAAAACTTGCACAATTTTGGGCTAATTTGTTTGGTCTGATAAAAGGTCTTACACAGATTTTTTTGTCTTGGTTGGTTGAACTGGCCCAGCTTCTCTCATAGAACCCTGAGTATTGTCATTTTTGTGAGGATGAAGGAGTGTTTTTAAGAGCTCTGCAGAATCACATGTTCCACGTTTTCCTCATTTTGCAGCCATGACAGTTAAGAAGTTCTGAAACTGCTTTAATTATGTAGTTGTGGATATGCCCCTATGATTTTTTTGTGGGGTGGAAATGTGTGTGTGTGTGGGGGGGATGCGTTGTATAAAATGTCCACGGCACTGTGAGGCAGACCGAAATATACCTTTGCATGTCTTAGGGCAGTCCTGAATTGATGTGGTGTTGGGGAGGCAGGGATGTGTGTTCCGTGCCCGCTGCATGGCATGGATGCTTCCTTTTCACCAATTGCATTGCAACTGTCATCCTTTTAGTAGTTTCCTAAGAGAGGGACTATCTGCATCTTGTTCTTCCATGATCATGATAATGCCGAATCCCCACCCCATTGTCACCCTGACTGGTTTGTCCAGTATGGTGGAGCTGACTTGTGCTATAAAAGCTAACCATGGTCTTCTTGTGGGAGATGCAAATGCATGATTGCAACATCCCTTCACAAAAAGGAAGCTCAAAAAGGGAAAAAACCCTCTACCTTTTGTGAGTTTGTGGTTTTCAAACTGTACACAGGAGTAAACTACTCAGTGGGCAATATTTCCCTCACATGGCCAGCAGGCGCATAATTTGAAGTAATTCCGAGAGTCTAATGAGGGAGTTAGAAAGTAAAAAAGTTGCCCTGCAAATATATTTCCTGTAAAGTGCTGATTCACAACATTGTTTACTACCTACTTGCTCGTATTCCTTTCACTCCTCATTTTCAGCATTAAAAAGAACTCTCTTCCTGTTTACAGAAGTTTCTCTGTCTGATCACTTAGAAATGATGCACACTTACCCCAGGTGATCAGGGGAGTGGCTGTAGACAAGTCTGAGCTTAGGGATAACCACTCTGCATCAATATGATCCTGAATGAATGCCCACAGGCTCACACCTGGTGGTTCCCATTTTACAGACATGCACAACTGAGGCCAGGCTAGAGTGAAACGACTCTCACTGTCTCTCCCTTTGGCTCTGATCCATTTCAGGCTCTGACAAGCTGAAAGAAGAGGAGCTGATCCAGGAATGGTTCACGCTGGTAAATAAGAAGAATGCCCTGATTCGGCGGCAGGACCAGCTGCAGCTTCTGTGAGTGTGGGTATGGAATGGGTGGCAGAGAGGAAGAGGAGGGGCTTCCTATGATCCTCAGTCCAGTTTTCCCCTGCCAGGGTGTAGGAAGGGCTTTGCACCTACAGGGATGGTTATCAATCAGGAGAAGACATCTACTATGCATCCCCCCTCCCAAGAAAGGCTGCATTGGTTCAACACGTGACCTCACTTCAACAAACCCTGGATTCTCCTGTTCTGACATGTATGTTCACCACCTAGATGGCTTCAGCTCCAAGCCAAGACTTGCACACCTGAATGAGCCATTGCAGATTAAACGGCACAAGGAGGGCTCTTGCAGTTCCTGGAGACAGTTGCGACATCTGTCTGCCCATCCATCAAGTATGGAATGGTGACTGGCATGTCTGAACTAGCTGTGAGAGAGAAAGAGGCCCATGTGAGGAGAGAACAGAACTGCAGGCTCTACACCGACTGTTCTTAACCTAGTTTCAGTGGGTAACCGTGTTGGTCTGTAGTAGAAGAGTCCAGTAGCACCTTACAGATCAGCAAGTATTTTGGAGTAAAAGCTTTCAAGAGCCAAAGCTCCCCTCATCAGAAGGCCATTGAGACCTTGACCCTGGGGAGGGGCAGGACGGGACACGGAAGCTGCAGCTGTGTCTGTAGGTTGCCTGGGGAGAAGAGCCTACCTCGCAGGGTCTGACGAAGGGAGCTTTGATTCTTGAAAGCTCATACCCCAAAAATCTTGTTGGTCTTTAAGGCAGGGGTGTCAAACATATGGCCCAGGGGCCAGATCCAGCCCCTTGAGAGCTCTTATCTGGCCAACAAGCTAGCCGAGGCAGACACCTCCCCCCCAGTCCCAATCTGGGCTGGCAAGGCATGGCCCAGCCCTACCAAGAGACATTTAGGTTATATCTGGCCCTTGTAACAAATGAGTTTGACACCCCTGCTCTAAGATGCTACTGGACTCAAATCTGGCTGTTCTTAACTTGTGTGCACATTGCCTCTAGACAATGCATCTCTTCTCAAAGGGCCCCTGTCCTCTGCCTTCTTTCTAAAGTGGCACAGTGAAGAAGTCTGGTCTTTCAGGAAGCCCGTGAACATAACTTGCCCCTGGAGGGAAACCGCTCTTGTCCATACAGTATGGGAGTGTGTGTGTGAGTGCGAGAGAGAGCAAGAACGCAGAATTCTGTGCAGGCGCTCTTTACACTTTGTTGCCATCCTTGGTGTGAACACAGCCTCTGCTTCCTCCTTCAGGGTGGAAGAGCAAGACCTGGAGCGGCGGTTCGAGCTCCTCAGCCGTGAGCTGAGAGCCATGATGGCCATTGAAGGTGAGACCTCGACCCGGGGAAGGGAGAGGAAGGGACGTGGTGGCTGCAGCCCCGTTTGTTGGTTGCCTGGAGAGAAGAGCCTACCTCTCAGGGTTTTAGGTAAAGGTAGATTGCGGGGAGAAAGACCGGGCATAAATGAAATAAAGAAGAGTGCCTCTGTGGCCAGGCCGATGCCTGTTGGGGCACTTTCCAACCTTCCTTCTATACTTGGATGTGTTTCCATCTCTGAGCCACCGTGAGAGTCTTCCCAGGCCAGGGCAAGATCAGCACAGGGGCAACAGTGATGCACAAGATATGGGAGTGATCACTGACCAGTGAGGGTCTGCCTTCCCTTTCCCCCTTCCCCACCCTCAGATTGGCTCAAAACAGAAGCCCAAAAGCAGCGTGAGCAACTCCTCCTGGAAGAGCTGGTGTCCCTGGTGAACCAGAGGGATGAGCTGGTGAGAGACCTGGACATCAAAGAGAGGATGTGAGTTGGTGCCCTTTTCTCGGTATGAGTTGCCAGGGCATAGGTTTAGAGCACCGGGGAGAGAAAGCACCCCAAGAGACCAGGAGTCAAAATGCATAAGGCTGGAGTCCGCCCTGGATTGTGCATCCTCAGCCCAGGGATTCCCTCACCCATTGAGGAAGGGTTGGGGCTCAGTGGTAGAGCATCTGCTTGGGATGTGGAAGGTCCCAGGTTCAATCCCTGGCATCTCTGGTTAAAAAGGGTCAGATAGTAAGGTGATGTGGAAGGCAGCTGCTTGATACGCTGTAAAGCTGCTGCCGATCAGAGTAGACAATACTGATCTCTACAGACAGGCAGCCTGACTCAGGGTAAGGCAGCTGGCTTCATGCATCACGTTTCTGCTGGCGACCAGGACACCCCACTTCTTCAGACTTCTTGTAGAGATCCTGGCATGAGGGCCAGGGCAATAAGGAAAGCATTAGTGCCTCTGAGCATGTACAGGCTGCTTTCCCCTTCATAACAACAGCTTACCTCTGGAATGGGCGGGACAGGGCTTTCAGATCCGAAGGAAAAGTATTCCAGAAAGGCTTCAGCTCCAACACCTTGCGTTTTGGAAGTTAACCTTTGGGTGTAGAATGGAAGGAAAAAGCATTTCGTAGTGCTTGGGGAATACAGAGAAAGGATGATGGACACTGGAAAAGGTGTGTGTATGGATGGAAATTTTCAGAGAAGAATTAAATTTGTGTCCCCAAATGTGTGCATTTCCTCGTCTCAACAATTTTAAGAACACCCCCCCCCCACCCGGCAATTACAATCCTTAGAGAAGCAAGCAATATTTGGACTGATGGGAAGAAGTTGGTAGCTGGGAAGGGCAAATATTTAAAAGAATGACAGATTGATGACTGCAGCACAAGAGTAATCCAGCATCACACTGGAGGAAAGTAGGAATATCCCAATGGTAACTTGCTGTGGCGGGATATAGCAAAAGTTCAGAGAGAGTAACATAGAACCATAGAGTTTGGAAGGGGCCATACAGGCCATCTCGCCCAACCCCCTGCTTAATGCAGGATCAGCCTAGAGCATCCCTGACAAGTGTTTGTCCAGCCTCTGCTTAAAGACTGCCAGTGAGGGGGAGCTCACCACCTCCCTGGGTAGCTGATTCCACTGTCAAACAACTCTTACTGTAAAAAAGTGTTTTCCTAATATCCAGCTGGTACCTTTCCCTTGCAAAACATGATTTGACTTCCTGCAAAGTCATCAATTCTGCTGAGAATCAGGCAACCTTTTTTGGGGGGGTAAAATGATAAGAACAAAAAGTGCAACGATAACCATTGGCCCCATGATTTAAGAATATTTTTATTCATATCGCTGAAAGGGTTAACATATTTCTCTTTCTGTCTCCTCTCCCCTCTCTCGCCCCCTTCATTTCTCCCACTGGACCCTGGACCTCTCAGAGCTTTGGAAGAGGATGCCAGGCTCGAACGGGGATTGCAACAGAGAAGACGCAAGCTCAGCCGCAAGGAGAAATGCCGCGTCAGCTGAGACTGACAAACTGAGTTGCTCCCCCCCCATACACATGTCAGCAAGGGGGGGGTCAGCAAACGACAGCACTTCTTGCTCACTAAAGACAGGACCCTCCCCAAATCCACCCACCAGCTTCCCATAGGGGCACCCCCTGCCCTGACACAGTATTGCCTCCTGCCTGTGCCAATCATTACCCACAGACCTTCGGGGCCTTAAGCTGCTTGTTGCTTGATGTAAGTTATGCCAAAGAGGGGTTTTGGGTGGGGTGGGGGCAGTCCTGAGCTGCTTTCTTTCTCTTGGCCCACTTCCAAAACCTAGAGGATATTTTGGATAGCATTTTTTTAGGGCAGTGCCCGTGAATCTACTATCTGGAGAGAGCAGAAACCAGCCTTTTAAATCTCTCTCTCTCCAAATTTAGAATCTATTTATTTGTGTGAGTGCTTGTCTGTGTGTGAGCTCCTCCTCTGGTTTAAATGTCTTCCTCCTCCCATCTCCTTCCCAACCAAGGATGCTGGGCTGTTTTTTTTTTTACAAAGCTTTCATGGGGGGGCTCTGTGTTTTATTTTGTTTTTTAATTATCAATATTGTTGTTCTCATTGATGGTACAAAAATCACAAAGTGCCTTGGACACTCCGACAGCCAGATTTGGTCATGGCAAAGTTTTAATTCCCAGTTTTGCAGCACCATTTTCTTCTCTCCCGCTCCCCGCCCCCGCACAGCCCTCAGTTCTGTCTCGTCAAGGTTATTTGCACTAAATTTGTACCAGGGTTTGAAATAAACATATCAAAAGACATGAGGCTTGAGAAATTAGTTTGTGGTGAAGCATTTATCCAAAAATCCTTTGAGTGTGTCTTACGTAAACCCACAACAAGTTAAAAACAGGCTGTCACCAGTGAGACCCTTATCAGCTGCTGGCCACAAACACTGTTACAGGGGTCTACAGCCTACCCATCCAGAGCCAAATGTGGTTCAGTGCGGAACCAAATATGGCTCTTTAAAAAAAAAATATCTGGAAGTTGAGGTATGTTGGAGGGGTAGGTGAGATGCTAGAATAACCAGTATGATAAGAAAATGGCAGGCAAAGTTGTATGCAAATAAAAGACTTTAGCTTGGAAAGAAGGTGGTTAAGGGGAGACATGATAGAGGTCTATAAAACTATGCATGGTATGGAGAGAGTGGATAGTGAGAAGCTTTTCTCCCTCTCATACTAGAATGAGGAGTCATCTGCTGAAGCTGGAGGGTGAGAGATTCAAAACAGATAAAAGGAAGTATTTCGTCACACAACACAAACTGTGGAACTTCCTGCCCCAGGATGTGGTAATGGCTGCCAATTTGGAAGGCTTTAAGAGGGGAGTGGACATGATCATGGAGGAGAGGGCTATTCATGGCTGCTAGTAAAAATGGATACTAGTCATGATGCATACCTATTCTCTCCAGGATCAGAGGAGCATGCCTATTATATTAGGTTCTGTGGAACACAGGCAGGACAATGCTGCTGTAGTCGTCTTGTTTGTGGGCTTCCTAGAGGCACCTGGTTGGCCACTGTGTGAACAGACTGCTGGACTTGATGGGCCTTGGTCTGATCCAGCACGGCCTTTCTTATGTCCTTATGTAGAGATGCTTCATGGAAAGGGAAATGTCAGAGGTGAACAGTTGCCAGTGATGCCATTGCAAACCAAGCCCAGATTTATGCCAGCCCACTGAAAGAATTGTGCAGGGTGTTCCTGTGTATATTCATGACTTATTGTGAGACCGTGAGTGTGCCACTTCCTAATAAAGGACTCATAACAACCAGATTTTGGGCTGTAGAAACTTTATGGGTTCTTCATCAACATGCCAATTATCCACATCATTTATTTTCAGTTATGCAGATTGGTTTTCTGGTTCTTTGTTGCTTCCTTGCTCTGAATCTTGATGTGCTTTGGCTCTTTAGTTATAAAAGGTTAATGACCCCTGCACTGTTATGTCACATTTCAAAATACTGCAACCCCTCAAGGAGATGTCAGCAATAGGATGTTGACAAACATCCTGTGAGGGAAGGGAAAGTTCAGTTTGAATGGAGAAGGAAAAGGAAGTGCTGCCAACATTTGTCTGCAGGCATCACGTGAAGTTGCGTGCGCACATACAGACGCGTATGACGCATGCAAAAAGTAAATCCAGGTTGTTGAAATAATAGAAGTAAGTAAAGGTGGGGGGAGGAACATATCGTTACAGCCTCTTTTGCCCCAGGGGATAAGGAATCTCACTGGCTGCTCCAAAAGGAGTGTCCTCCGATGCAGGAGACTTTTGCACCCCTCCCCAAAGTGGCTATAAACCGTCATACAACCATCCAATCTGCTCTTAAAATGAATGCCATTATAGAGTCTGGATGACTCTATAATGGCATTCATTTTAAGAGCAGATTGGATGGTTGTATGCCTGTCTGCAGGACAGCAAAAACAAGACATTCACAAACATGGTTTCTGCATATTTGGAGGAAACCCCCCCCCAGATATGCAGAAAAAAATTTATTTGTAAATTACACCCCCACACACACACAATGGCTTGATGAGGACCAAGCATACTGACTGCCCTCTACAGGACATGGAATATTGAGGGCAGTTGGGTGGGAAGGAACCTTGACCTGTCCTGGTCCCCAGCAGTTTAGAACATCTTAGAGCATGTGCAAGGTGCCCCCCCCCAAAAAAAAACACCTCTTCTACACAGCCATCTACTCACACTGTAAGATTGAATCCTTGGTATGTGTAGTGAAAGAGGATATCAGGGAAACAAAATTTTAGTCCAGTAACACTTAGAGTCCAGCAACATTTTCTGCGGTATACGTTTTCATGAGTCAAAGCCTGCTTCATCAGATACAAATAAGAATGAAGATCTACCAGCTCTTATATCAAGGAAAGGAGCATCTGAAGTCCTGGAGATCTGGTGCCAGGTGAAGACAGTACTGGTCTAATTTAGGAAATAAAAGCAATATATGCCTGTGAACTCTAACACATGGGAAGAGGTGTTATATTTGCACCTGAACAAGCAAGTGAGGTCATTGGCTTCCAGATTCCAAGATGAAATACTGTACAGTGTGGCAGGAAGGGGTTAAATATTTTGCTGTCCCTTTTGCTTTCTTCCCTTTGTGTGGTGGAAATGTTAACCTCCCCCCCCCCCGCCCAGTAGGGTTTTCAAGAGACGTTCAGAGGTGGCTTGCCATTGCCTGCCTCCATGGAGGAGTGGGGAATTGAACCCGGTTCTCCAGATTAGAGTCTGCCGCGCTTAACCACTACACCACACTGTCTCCTTCCTTCCTTTTACTGAGAAAAAAACCTGTAGCGGCCTTCCCCTGAACTTCTGAAGGGAGGACAGACAAATTTGCCTTTGGAAAAGGGCACTCTTGCTAATTCTTTATGGCCAGGAGCACTGAAGGAGCCATTTTCCTGCTGCAGAATTGCCTGCGCTAAGCAAACCAGGGGAAAGAACAGCACAGCTACCAAATGTGATGTCTGCAGTCATTGGGGAGCAGCCGGCCATAATTCTGGTGAGAATACTGACGCTACATTCTAAAGCATTCTAAATTTGTGACACAGATGAGGGGGGAAATATGGCTTTGTTGTGTCTCAGTGTTAGTGTGGGGGATGGGGTAGGGAATGCCCATTTGGGAGCTTCCAAAATTCTGCCAGGGACTGAGCCAGCAGCCACCCCAACCGTGCAGGCCTCCAAGGCGCTCCTTGCGAAGAGCTGAGCAACTCTCAAGCACAACAGAATAGAATAGTTCTTTTCATCTGCGAAGATACTAAGAGGTGGTGCAGGGAGATCTTCTGGCCCAAATTAGGTATCTTACACCAAATTCCCTCAGTTCTGGGAACACCTTTAAAAAAAAAAAAACTGCTAGGACTTTGCATGGAAATGCGAAGTATCCCAACCGAGCACGGGTATAGAGCACGGGTAAAGAGCGTCTCGCCTACCAGAATAACAAGCCCCACATGCATCTCAGTATAGCACAGTTGGGTTTTTCCAATCAGAGCAGGGACAGCTTACAGGTGCGCCCAAGCCCCAGCATCTCTTCTTTGAAATGAGACCCATCCCATCCAGCCCCTTACCTTCCCCATCAATTTCCCCCTGCCCAGGTGGCCTCTCCTGTCTCCACGGCCATATGTTTTCCCCCTGGGAGGGGGAATCCGGGGGCTGTTCCAGGCAGGGAGTGAGGCTGCAGTTAGTGTGAGTGAGGTTACTCGCCTCTGCCAAGGCACGTGTCAAGTGGCTCCTCTTTCCATGGGCCTGTCTGGGGAAGCTGTCCCGGACACCGTGGCCAAAGCAAACTGGTCCCCAGCCAGAATTTCCGCACGGTCGTCATCCTCCTGGGGAGAGTCACGAGCAGGGGCAAAGAAGCGGATGACAGCGTGGACTTCCTGCAGCTGGTATGCTGTCTCCAGAGTCAGGAGCATGGCCAACAGACCAACAAGGAGATAGCCTGGAGGGAGGGCAGGAAAGAAGAAGAGTTGGTTTTTATACCTTCTACCTTTAAGGAGTCTCAAACCGGTTTACAACCGCCTTCCCTTCCCCTCTCCACCACAGACACCTTGTGAGGTAGGTGAGGCTGAGAGAGTTCAGAGAGAACTGTGACTAGCCCAAGGTCACCCAGCTGGCTTCATGTGTAGGAGTGGAGAATCAAACACGGTTCTCCAGATTAGAGTCCGCTGCTCATGCGGAAGAGTGGGGAATCGGGCACGGTCCTCCAGATTAGAGTCCGATGCTCCAAACCACCGCTCTTAACCACTACACCACAGTAAGGGAGAGGAAGCTTCCCACCTCTTCTGCCAAAGCTGGAAACAGAGCACAAGTTTCCACAGTGACATGTGATACGGTCATAGTAGTTCCTGACCGCATCACCTCCTTACCTCTGGAAGCCAAGCTACCAGTCCTCATTGTTACAGATCTATGCGTTTTTCAATCTTTTCTCTCTTGATTTATCTCGCTCCCCTTCTGCACAAGCCAATCTAACATGTATTCCTCCCCACCCCCCATCTTTGTCTCTTCCCCACTCGCCAATGTTCAAAACTTCTCTGTATGGGTAGAAGAAGAGTTGGTTTTTATATGCCGACTTTCTCTCCCACTTAAGGCAGAATCAAACCGGCTCACAATCACCTTCCCTTCCCCTCCCCACAACAGACACTCTGTGAGGTAGGTGGGGCTGAGAGAGCTCTAAGAGCTGTGAGGTAGGTGGGGCTGAGAGAGCTCTAAGAGCTGTGACTAGCCCAAGGTCACCCAGCTGGCTTTGTGTGTAGGAAATAAATCCAGTTCACCAGATTAGCGTCCGCCCCTCATGTGGAGGAGTGAGGAATCAAATCCAGTTCTCCAGATCAGAGTCCATCGCTCCAAACCACCGCTCTTAACCACTACACCACGCTGTCATTCCATAGATAAGTGGAATGCACCCTAGACATGCTCAGATGTGTGGTGTGGTGGTTAGAGTGCTGGACTGGGATCTGGGAGATCCAGGTTCGAATCTCCTCTGCGCTATGAAGCTTGGTGGGTGGCCTTGAGCAGCTCAACTACCTCCCAGGACTGTCACAAAGGCAAAACAGAAGAGCAGAGACTGATCTCAGAGCTCCTTGTCTTGTTTGTGGGCTTCCTAGAGGCACCTGGTTGGCCACTGTGTGAACAGACTGCTGGACTTGATGGGCCTTGGTCTGATCCAGTAGGGCCTTTCTTACGTTCTTAAGGGCAGATTTTAAAAAAATGAAATAAATATTCTGCTTCTTAAAATATTTTGCCGAACGTTGTCAAAGTGGACCTCCAACATTTAAAGTAGGTTCTGTTGTTGAGCCCTGGTGGTGGAAAGTACCCTCAGGTCACAGCTGACTTATGGCAACCCCATAAGGTTTTCAAGGCAAGAGACAAACAGAGGTGGTTTTTATTTTGCCTGTCTCTGCAGCAAAGCTGCGCTTCCTTGGTGGTCTCCCATCCAGGTACTAACCAAGGTCATCCCTGCTTAGCCTCCCAGATCTGACATGCTGGGGCTAGCCTGGGCCTTCCAGGTCAGGGGTGTTGAGCCCTGTGTGTGTAAAGTGTCGTCAAGTCGCAGTCTATTTATGGCAACCCCTTGTGGGGTTTTCAAGGCAAGAGACTAACAGAGATGGTTTGCCATTGCCTTCCTTTGCACAACAACCCTGGTATTTATTGGTGGTCTCCCATCCAAATACTAACCAGGGCTGACCCTGCTTAGCTTCCAATATCTGCCAAGTTTGGGCTAGCTTGGGCCATCCAGATCAGGGCGGTTGAGCCCAAGTCATACCTAAAAAAGAAATTATAGACCTGCGTCCTCTGTCCAGTTCATCCCTACTACTGCATCTATGGCTTTGGTTCTAGGTTAGCCTGGCTCTATTTACCCAAATAGTCCCTTCCCTTTTTCACCCTGCCTTTAACAGCTGCATGGTAGGCAGAAGTTCAACAGGTTAATTTCTCTCTCTCTCTCTCTCACACACACACACACTGCACCTCCATACTGAGAGATGCTGCAGTTGCCATATTTTTCAAGCAGCTGTTTATAGATGCAGGAGCCCCGCAGGAAAAAGGAGCTCAAATCCTAAACCGGGTGGCAAGACACTCCCCCACCCCCCATACACATTGAGGGCACAATAATTTATGGCAGACAGCGCCCCCTGGTGATTGCTTACAGGTGATGCTGATCTCATACAGCTCATGCAGAGGGGGCTGGGAACTTCCCTTGGGTACGTAGTCCCCCAGACCGATGGTGCTGAGTGAGATGAAGCAGAAATAGACAGACTCCAGGAAGTTCCAGTCGCCCTCCAGTGCCCAGAAACAGACAGCTGGGATCAGGATGAAGAGTCCGAGGGTGGCTAGCCCCAGCAACATGGCATGTGCCAGGGCAACGTGAGCCAGCGGGAAACCCCAGCGCATGTGGAGGTACTGCACTGGCCGGTAGCTCACAAAGGGCAGTAGGTGCTGGAGGAGGCAGCCCAGGAGCAGCATCGTCATCGGGATCCCCAGGAGCGAGTACAAGACACAGAATATTTTGCCCCCGTCTGAGAGAGGCACGGTGTGGCCATAACCTGCAAGCAAGAGAAACAAGCCATGAGCCTCTATCCTAAGTGTGCATAGCCACATCTGCCCCACAGACAAGGAAAGGCAGAAGCAAGCAAAGCAAGCGCTTTCTTTGGCTCAACTCGCGCCTAAAACACAAGGTGCAAGCTTTCAAGTTACACAGGGTTCTTCTTTACACCGGATATTCTCAATAGGTTGGTGTTTACAGTAATGCGGTAGCTCTTAAAGACTCAGGAAGAATGTGAAGAATGTGTGCACTTTTGCCCATTTCATTTCCGAGCAGGGAAGCAGACTAAAAAACCACACTCACTCTGTTTGCACAGTCCCTTCACACCCAAACCAGGAAGAACTGCTCACCCTTTAACCACTGCAATCTTTATGAAGTCAGTTTGTTCAATGGAAACTGGTTCCTTTTATATTATCTTGAAAGTGTGTAGCCTGAAGCATGATGTCTTCTTTCATTTTTCTTTGCTGATATGTCCCACTACCTCTGGCAACCCCCTCTAAGGCATTCCCCAAAGCAAAATAGGAGCAGTGGTTTCCTAGGGACAGAGGTATGAAAATTGGTTGTTTGGGTACATCAGACAGCAGCTCCCACCATGTGAAGATTAGGGCGTGTTAGGGAGAAGGGCCAGGAATCAGAATGGGGCTATTTGAGTGGCAGTCTGGAGTTAGTTCCTCCCTTCCCTTTCCTTCCTTTACAGTTCTCCCCAACCCCCCAAAATGCCAGCCCTTTCCTTGACGTTACTGTGAGTTCAAACATCTCTAATCTCATTTAAATGCTACCTCCTAGAGTTGCCACCAGGTCATCCTGTTTATAGCCTGTATTTTCGGAGTTCAGTTCTGAATGCCCAGAGAGTTTATTATTAGAGAGATTGTCTCCACGCTTTCTGGGAAGGCAGAATGACATGCCTGAACAAAGGAACTTTAATCACTGATGCCTGAAGTTTGAACAATGAGTGTTTGTGAACAAAAAGGGTTTGGCAGCTGAGAAAGAGAGAGGTTTTGCAGCAACATAACACAGGAGTTTTTTGTGCATTTTCTCTCCCCTACAAACGAAAATTGCCATGCTAGGATAATGAAAGCTTATCCTGACCATTTGACGTGAGTAACCTGTTTTCCAGCTCTGCATTTCTTACTATCCTCCTAGACGGGCTGTTCCTCTCGCCTCACTGGAGCATAAGAACATAAGAAAGGCCATGATGGGTCAGACCAAGGCCCATCAAGTCCAGCAGTCTGTTCACACAGTGGTCCAACCAGGGGCCTCTAGGAAATCCACAAACAAGATTACTGCAGCAGCATTATCTGGCCTGTGTTTCAAAGTATCTAATATAATAGGCATGCTCCTCTGATCCTGGAGAGAATAGGTATGCATTTTTACTAGTAGCCATGAAAAGCCCTCTCCTCCATGAACATGTCCACTTCCCTTAGAGCCTTCCAAGTTGGCAGTCATCACCACATCCTGGGGCAGAGAGTTCCACATTTTAACTATATGTTGTATGAAGAAATACTTCCTTTTATCTGTTTTGAATCTCTCGCCCTCCAGCTTCAGCAGATGACCCCGCGTTCTAGTATTGAGAGCACTGAATGGCAGGCCTGTCCCAGTTCCGTCCGGTTAAAAAGTGGCCGCTCTTTACCTGTAGCTGATTTCATTTTACGATGTTTGGTTCTATTAACGCCTTTATTGACTTTAAGTTTTCAAGTTTCTTCTTGTGTCACTGTTACGTCAACACTGCCAACACTGGCAGGCAGGATAGAAATCTGCCAGGGGTCTTCATGCAATAGAATGGGGTCTCAGGTGACCAGAGGCAAGTTCACTGGAGTGGTCTTGGGGAGGCATAATGCTGCAGGCTGTACCCCCAAAGTCCCCCCTTACATCTAAAAGATGTGTGGGCCTCTTCAGTGTCCTTGGCGGCAGCCCCCCCTCCCAATCCCATGTCTGGTGTTTTGCAGGTAGAATCATAGAATCATAGAGTTGGAAGGGACCACCAGGGTCATCTAGTCCAACCCTCTGCATAATGCAGGAAATTTACAACTACCCTCCCCCTACACCCCCAGTGACCCCCACTACATGCCGAGAAGATGGCCAAGATGCCCTCCCTCTCATGAACTGCCTAAGGTCATAGAATCAGCATTGCTGACAGATGGCCATCTAACCTCTTCTTAAAAACCTCCAGGGAAGGAGCGCTCACCATCTCCCGAGGAAGCCTGTTCCACTGAGAACTGCTCTAACTGTTAGAAAATTCTTCCTAATGTCTAGATGGAAACTCTTTTGATTTAATTTTAACCCGTTGTTTCTGGTCCGACCTTCTGGGGCAACAGAAAACAACTTGGCACTCTCCTCTATGTGACAGCCCTTCAAGTACTTGAAGATGGTTATCATATCCCCCTCTCAGTCTTCTCCTCTTCAGGCTAAACAGGTTGCCAAGTCCTCCCTGGCCACTGGCAGGGATGGGGGAATAGGGTGTCCGGATCCTGGGGATTTGGGGATGCAGCCTTGGGAGGTCAGGGGCCTCAGTGGGGTTCAATGCCATAGAGTCCCCCTCCAAAGCATCCATTTTTCTCCAGGGGAACTGATCTCTGTAATCCAGGGGAACTGATCTCTGTAACTGATCTCCAGGGGAACTGATGAGCTGTAATTCCAGAGGATCCCAAGGTCCCACCTGGAGGCTGGCGTCCCTGTTTGCAGAAATGTCTGTCTGGTTTGCCACTGGATAGTAGGCCTTTCTGCTCGGGCTGGGCAGAGAGGGGCTGCCTTTCTTCTGGGGTTGGTCCCCCACCATGCTTCCAGTGATCCCCCCCTTTTTGCTCTGTCCCAGCCCTTCAGCTTTTGCCAGGCCAGCCAAACACAGCAGGGGAGCTTCCCTTCACTTGCAGGTGGCACTGGGAGAGCCAGGGTGGCGTAGTGGTTAAGAGTGGAGGTTTGGAGCGGCGGACTCGAACCCGGAGAACCGGGCTCGATTCCCCCACTCCTCCACAGGAGCGGCGGACTCCAATCTGGTGAACCGGGCTGGTTTCCCCGCGCCTCCCCATGAAGCCGGCTGGGCGACCTTGGGCTAGTCACAGCTCTCTCGGCCCCACCTACCTCACAGGGTGTCTGTCGTGGGGAGGGGGAGGGAAGGGGATTGCAAGCTGGATCCCAAACCCCGCTCTTCTTCTTCTGGAGCCCTGAACTGTGACAAATGGAAAAGGGCCCAGAGGGTTCCCAAGACACGGTGATGGTGGTTCTGCCTCGAGAGGCCTCTGAGGCCCTAAAGGCGACTTCGCTGGTGGTCCAGCCCGGCTCCAGGGGGCCGGGGGTCAGCAGGCGGCGCGGGGGTGATGGAGGGGTCAGCCTCGCGCCCCAGCTGCGGCGCGAGGCAGGCTGCGGCCGGGCGGGGCGCGCCCTGGACGGCGCGGGGGCCCCTTACCGGTGGTGGTGAGCACGCTGGCGGTGAAGAAGAGCGCCGAGGTGAACTCCCAGCTCTCGTCGCCGGAGACGTTGCCCAGGCCGGAGACGCCGTAGCTGCCGGCGGCCACGAAGCGCTCCAGCAGCCCCTCCAGCTGGGCGCGCGAGAGGCAGGCGCGGTGGTCGCGCAGCAGGCGGGCGGCGGCGGCGCGCAGCTCCCGGCGCAGGGACTCCTCCGGCGCGCCCTCCAGGGCCGCCAGCACGGCGGCGCCCAGCAGCAGGAACAGCAGGTAGGAGCCCGCCAGCAGCCCGTAGCGCCACGGACGCGGCGCGCACGCCGCCTCCATCGCCCGCCTGCCTGCCTGCCTGCCTGGCGCGCAGCCCCGCCCGGGCCCAGGTGCGCCTCAGGTGAGGCTGGCCCCGGCCCAGCACCGGCCCGCTGACTCAGAGCGGCGCGCAACGGGGGAAAGATGCGCTGGGAGGAGGGAAAGCGAGCCCGGGGCAAAGAAGAAGAGGAAGGCTTGGCTTCCTGCCCTGAAAAACCTCCAGACTAACGAAGACTACAGTCCACAATAGCCATGCAGGTTAGCTTTGGACTTCACACATGAACAGATCACTTCAGGACGCAGTGGTTCCATATTAACAGACCGCACCCTCATGAGCACGTTATCTTGATACTTACAGGACAATGGTTAGCACGTTACCTTTGTTGCTTTTTGCAGGACGACGACTCAGCTCAAACCCAACCCCTTTCTGGCTATATATTACTCTTCCTACACACTGGACACTGAGAGACGCTGTCCTTCGGCGTTACTCGTCTGAAGATGCCGGCCACAGCTGCTGGCGAAACGTCAGGAAAGAAAATACCAAGACCACAGTTACACAGCCCGGATAACCTACGAGAACCAAAGAAGAGGAAGTTGGGTGTTTTTTTTTTAATTGTTTCTTTTTATACAAATTTCAAATATATCTTATTCTACATACATTGTTTGCATAACGTACTTTTCTCATTCCCTCCCATCCCCCTCCCTAGCCCCACTCCTTCTCCTTATAATTTTTAGTCTCTTAACCCCAGCCGCGGGCACAAAGTCTGGATCTTCCACCGAATGTCTTTTCTTCCTTCCGTTGATATCCACTCTAAGTAGGTCTTCCATCTACTCGTGATTTCCCTGCTCTTGTCTTCCCATGAAGTCTTCTGGCGCTTCATCTCGACGATATCCGACTGTATAAATTCAAACAAATAGTTGTGCCAGATTTCTATGGTTGGGAGAGTTGGTTTTTATATGGGGACTTTGCCATTGATGCACGGGAGGTTTCACCTCGGATTTGCCCCTCTCTAGGTGCACATTTCCCCCATCCGAATTCTCAAAACTCAACAATAAGCCCCCATGAAGAGTTTTGAGAATTCGGATGGGGGGAATGTGCACCGAGAGAGGGGCAAATCCAAGGCAAAACCTCCCGTGCATCAATGGCCTTTCTCTACCACTTAAGGAAGAAACAAACCGGCTTACAATCGCCTTCCCTTCCCCACAACAGACACCCTGTGAGGTAGGTGAGGCTGAGAGGACTCTAAGAGAGCTGTGACTAGCCCAAGGTCACCCAGCTGGCTTCATGTGGAGGAGCGGGGAAACAAATCCAGTTCACCAGATTAGCAACCACCGCTCATGTGGAGGAGTGGGGAATCAAACCCGATTCTCCAGATCAGAGTCCACTGTTCCAAACCACCACTCTTAACCACTATACCACGCTGGTTCCCAACAGGGTGTCGTGAGAACCTGCAGCAGCTAGCAGATAGAGAGCTGAGGCTGCTTTGGGAATACTGCTTCAGGTGCATTCCTGAGTCTGGCTTGTGCAGCATCCATAGCGCATGCTTCATGATTTGCAAAACCTTGCAAAACCCGTTCGTGGCACCAGCAACAGCAGGCGCAAAGTAGGATGCATAGACACCATAGGCAGTGACGCCTCCACCCTCAGCTCTCTTAAAGGACGCGAGGGTCCGTCACCAAGCCTCGACTGCCATTCAAATGGACTGCTTCCCTAGTAAAAGGCTGCACACACGTGGAGTACCTTCACAAGGAGACCAGTGAAATAGTCAAAAGGTAGAGGAAAAGCTTCTATGTTGATGCAAGGCTAGAAAAAAGCTGGATGACGAGCCCCTCCCGAATTTCTTCTACTAATACAATACACTGCTTACACTTTTTGATATTTTCCCCTAATGAACACATGAAGCTGCCTTATACTGAATTAGACCCTTGGTCCTTTCAAGTCATAGAATCATAGAGTTGGAAGGGACCACTAGGGTCATCTAGTCCAACCCTCCGCACAATGTAGGAAATTTACAACTACCCTCCCCCCACACCCCCAGTGACCCTACTCCATGCCCAGAAGATGGCCAAGATGCCCTCCCTCTCATCATCTGCCTAAGGTTATAGAATCAGCATTGCTGACAGATGGCCATCTAGCCTCTGCTTAAAAACCTCCATGGAAGGAGAGCTTACCATCTCCAGAGGAAGCCTGTTCCACTGAGGAACTGCTCTGTTAGAAAATGGTTCCTAATGTCTAGACGGAAACTTTTGATTTAATTTCAACCCGTTGTTTCTGGTCCGACCTTCTGGGGCAACAGAAAACAACTCGGCACCCTCCTCTATGTGACAGCCCTTCAAGTATTTGAAGATGGTTATCATATCCCCTCTCAGTCTTCTCTTCAGGCTAAACATACCCAGCTCCTTCAACCTTTCCTCATGGGACTTGGTCTCCAGACCCCTCACCATCTTCGTTGCCCTCCTATGGACATGTTCCTGCTTGTCTACATCTTTCTTAAATTGTGGTGCCCAAAAGTCTGTATTGTCGACTCATCATAATTCCAAATCCAACACTCTAGCCACTATACCTCACTGGCTCTCATCCCTTTTTGATATTTGCTTTGTGAGGACAGATTATGAAGGAAGTGTATATAACAGATGCAGACGGATAGCACTGTGAGATAACAGCCTCTCTCAGAGGATTACTGTGCATGTGGGCTGGCCTTGCTGATTCTATTCATACACAGTATCTGTAGCAATGTAAGCAATGCTTTGTGCTGTATCAGTTATCACAATATAACTAGCAAAAAGAAGGAGCCCTCTGGGTCAGGGTAATGCCAGGTAGAATCCTTCCTCTCTACATTTATTCCTGAGCTGAGTCTGGGCTTATTCACAACATAGACAGAGGACTTGCACCATAGGGAAGCAAGACTTTGGTAGTGTCTACTCAGACCGGCAGTGGCTCTCTAGGG
This sequence comes from Euleptes europaea, assembly GCF_029931775.1. Classification (NCBI taxonomy): domain Eukaryota; kingdom Metazoa; phylum Chordata; class Lepidosauria; order Squamata; family Sphaerodactylidae; genus Euleptes; species Euleptes europaea. The sequence goes on from NC_079318.1 coordinate 80,770,238, forward strand.
TCTCAGGCAGAGGTCTTTCACATTACCTACTTGCCTAGTCCCTTGAACTGGAGATGCCCAGACTTGAACTTGGGAACCTTCTGCATGCCAAGCAGATGCTCTACCACTGAGCCACGGCCCCTCCACAATCAGCCCATTCTGTACATTGTTACTGTACAGAATTGACATTTTCAGGGAGTTTTCCATTATGCCCCAATGCTGCGTTTCCTGCAGCCACAGGGGATGCCATCAGAGGATATTCTGGGGCAAAGCCAACACAACCGGCTACTCAGGAGACAGCTGGCAAACTGTAGCAGCAAAAGCAAACAGGGATGGAGGGGGACGGCGCCATTAGTTTCACTTGCTGGTTTTCTTCCTGGCCGGAATAAGCAGGAAGCTTTCAAGCTTGGCTTCCAGCAACATACGGCATTCCTGACAGTTGCGGGTGGGGGGGTGGAGGAGGAAAAACCCATACACTAATTTAATCCTGGGATTTGTTCCAACCTTCCAAGGTGCCAGTCGGGAGATCCAGCCACCCTGGTCATAATCAAGGGCTCCTTCAGACCCTCCCTTCCCCCCAATCCCAAGACAAATGATTATTCCAGAGGGTTTCCGAGACAAATGACCCTTTTGACAACAGAGTGCTGTGTGTTCTAACCAGTGTGCGTGGTAAAATATATTGTCCGCAAGCCTACACTGACAGAGAGCCACGTAATAGGCCTCTGTACTATCTCTGGTGTAGCCTCCCCCCCACACATACCCTAGCAGAGAAATTTCCCCAGCCTGGATTCCTAAGACCAGAAGATGCCGAGGACTGACCCGCAGCCCTTTAACCAACAAAGCAGGAAAACTAACACAGAGCGAGTTCCCCTCCAGAATAACTGCAGCAGAGCAATCTAGCCAGAGAAAGCAGTGGCAGCTTTCCAAGGTGTTTATTTTCCTAGCCAAGAGCATTTTTGCTCAATGCAGTGGGGAGTTGCAAAAGCTCTAAGAGAGACTCGAGAGACCTACCAGAGACCTAAGAGGGTCAACAACGAGGGTTTACCCAAAATGCCCTGGAGAGTCTTCGCTTTGTATTTGAAAGGACTACCATTTCAGGGTATCAATCCTGGGAAAAACAGTGTAATAAGAACATAAGGAGCCCTGTGGTGCAGAGCGGTAAGCTGCAGTACTGCAGTCCAAGCTCTGCTCACGACCTGAGTTCGATCCCAACAGAAGTCAGTTTCAGGTAGCCGGCTCAAGGTTGACTCAGCCTTCCATCCTTCCGAGGTCGGTGAAATGAGTACCCAGCTTGCTGGGGGTAAAGGGAAGATGACTGGGGAAAGCAACAGCAAACCACCCCATAAACAAAGTCTGCCTAGTAAATTTCGGGCTGTGACGTCATCCCATGGGTCAGGAATGACCCGGTGCTTGCACAGGGGACTTTTACCTTTTTTAAAGAACATAAGAAAGGCCATGCTGGATCAGGCCAAGGTCCATCAAGTCCAGCTGTCTGTTCACACAGTGGCCAACCAGGTGCCTCTAGGAAGCCCACAAGGAAGACGACTGCAGCAGCATTGTCCTGTCTTCCACAGCACCTAATATAATAGGCATGCGCCTCTGATCCTGGAGAGAATAGGTATGCATCATGACCAGTATCCATTTTTACTAGTCACACAATCTCCTGCGAGTGTGCGCCTTGGATTATTATTGCAAGCCTTGCGTTATTACCAATGAACAAACTTAAGAACGCACAAGAAGCTGCTTTGCATAAAATCAGATCATTATCTACTCTGACCGGCAGCTGCTCTCCAGGGTCTCAGGGCAAGGCTGTCCACGTCACCTCCTGATTCTTTTAACTGGAGAAACCAGACCTGGGACTTGCTGCAAGCAAAGCAGATGTCCTCCCACTCAGCCACAGACCCACCCCCAGCAATGGATGTCCAAGCTGCTGTTTTGAACTCCCGCAGTCTCTAGCCCCAAGGCCTGGCTGCTGAAAGAGGATGTTCACACTCTCCCAGAGCAGCCTTGGCTGCAGCAAGGAAGATTTCGGGTTCCTCTTTAGACAAGAGGCAAGAATGGAAACTGGAGGTAGCAATTGGAGGTTTATTTGGTCTCTTTTCACAGACCTGGCCCTTTCTGGGCTTGACACAGGTGGCTCCCTCGTGCAACTGGAGTGGGGAGGGCACGAGGGAGCTTGGCACAGGTACAGATTTAAAAGGGAGAGGGGGAAGGTGGACACAGTAGAATTGCACATTCCAAGTGCTAATGATTGCCAACTGGAAGAGCGCCACTTGCTGCAGAATCCCGAGCATGACCGTTTTTGCACATGTGCCATGTGCCAGCACACACATAATCCTTGCCCCGCAGATGGGCAATGCCCTGACCACAAGCAGCCCCTCCCATTTCCAACTGGCCTCCTCTGGGCATGCGCACCATGTGCACACACTTGTGCATGGGAGTCGCAAAGGCTGCCTTGGCACTCTTTTCTCCTCCAGTGTCTGCAGGAGATTCTGCACTACTTGCTTTGCGGAGCTGGGGGAGGAGGCCTGTTGAAAAGGAGGATTTTTTTTGGTGTGTGTGTGTGTGGGGTCTAACACACATTCGATACATCCATATGCCCACTCCACCTCCAATGGGCACAGTCCTTGCTGCTGCAGCAGCAGCAACAGAACAGCTGATGAATTAGAAAGGAGATGAGGAAGTAAGATAGCTGCCAGTCAGCAAGGCTGGCTACTCCACTGGCCCAGGAGAGGACAGAGCCATGGCAAGATCCTCAGTTGGCATGCGCATGGGTGGGGAAAGAACACGGCTTCTCCTCCCCTAGATAGGACTGGTTAGTGTTCCCTATACAGAGAGGCATGAAAAATGGCTCTCCCACCATATTGCCCTCCCCTCCCATTGCTCACAGTAGGCACAAACACACTCACACACATCCTCCCCCCTTTCTCAGCCCTCTGCTGAATAGGGCACTTGTGTCCGCTGTTAAGTGGCTTCACATCCTTAAAAGAATTGGCTGAAGGAGCTCAGTGAATGACAAGTGGGGGGGGAGAGGAGGGTAGGAGGAAGCCCTCTCCAGAAGGTTTCCCCGTCCCCTTTTACAATCTAGGAATACCAACGTCCTCTCTTTCGAAGTAGTCCACGCTCTGGTCTCACACTTGCAGCCTCGTGCCCAATCACAGTTGAGCATGTGGTTCCGTAGAAGGCGCCAACTTCCTGAACAAAAGGTGCGTCTGGAAGGCGGGACTTCCCCTCTTTTGCTCCTGTTCATTGTGGGGCCGCCCTTCCTTGAGGCGTTGCAGCTGCTGACCACCAGGGCAGGGCTGGGAGTTCTTTGGGTGGGAGGGGGCTGGCGGCCCAGCCTGGCGACAGAGCAGGGCTACGTTGCCCCGGAGCGGATAATCTGGACGCAACAGTAAAGGGGTCAGGGGGCGTAGGCACAGAAGGCTCCCTCGGGGCTGAGAAGTCCCCACAGGCAAATGGATCAGGGTCGCGCACCACGAACGGATTGGTGCCTTCGGGATTCGGTGCCTTGAAAGGGCGCGCCCCTAGTTGCGGGGACTGGATGGGTGACGCCCGGGATCCAGAAGACACAAAGCTCCAGGGGTCGATACGGCTGCGGACGGGAGAAGGCCGGGGTCGGGAGATAAGGCTGGAGTGAGAGGCGGGGCGAGGTGACCGGGGGCTGCGGGGAGAAGAAGGAGACGGGAGAGCACCATCTGCAGGGAACAGAGAGAGAGGCAAGCGTCAGCAAACATGTTGAAATAAGTCCAAGGAATTGGGGGAAACTCTCTTGAGCAAATTGTGCTAACTGGAATTGGCTTGCAAAAATCCCTACCCAAGCGGAAGCTTGGAAACTGTCAGCTCCATCTACTAAGGCTTTACCTGATCCAGCCACAAGGGCCCATTTTAATCAGTGTAGCCAAGAACTGCACGCATGCAGCGCTTGTTCTTTTTCAGCTACGTTGCTCCTGGCGTTCGACTGAAATGGGAAATTAAAAAGAACAGTCTGAAAACAATGCCTTTTCCTTGTAGGGGTGAAGGCGGCTTTTTATCCTTTAAACTACAATTATCTCATGCTTCGTCTGGCAACTCAGAAAGGAACCCATGTTGAGGTTTTGAAAACATGCAAATGTTTTTCCTTTTAATTATGATTAGCCAACTAATTGAACGCCATCCTGAATACAACTGTCTTCAGCTGCCTCCTAAAAATCGAGAGTGAGGGGGCCAGGCACACCTATTACTGCACATAAGCTGACCAGGGTTACACGCCTGAAACGTGCCCTGCTAGATGGAGTCAAAAGCCATGCATATAGCATCCAGTGGTCCCTTCATGGTCCTTATCCTCTTTGGAGTACAGGTCAGTTTCTGCCCTTGCAGTGTACACTGAGGAGGTCTGGATGGGGAGGGAGGTTGCGCCACAGACTTCCCGTACACAATATTGGCCTTGAGGCTGTGGTGTATGTGGCAAAGGCAGGAGAAGGGGAAAACGGGGCTCTCAGACCCTTCCACGTGCTGGTGTTGTAGGATCACATGCTTCCATGTGTTTTGACACAGATTGTCAAGAGCAGAGGTTGAAATTTCAGCCTTTTGGATTCAGATTTCATTTCTGCAGATTTTGGGTTATGTTTCTTGTTTGTGTCAACACTACCTGACCGCTGTACCGCCCAAATGACTCAGCCAATAACCTACCCCATTTTTGGGTTTTGTTGCTACGACCTTCCGCAAGTCTTGGGATCTTGGGCGACATCTGGGTCCAGAGAGGAGGCAGAGCATTCCTGTCACCCCCCGAGGCAAGGTCGACGAGGAGATCGGTGGGGGGGTTCTCTTTACACAACTCTACCAGCAGGGCAGGGGTGGACTCTCTTCGAGGGGGCGTTGGCGGGAGTTCCTGAGGGGCAGATGGCAGCTCTCGACCCAAGCCGAGGGAAGCAAGCAAGGCTGTGCCCCGAAGCAAGGCCCGCTGGATGAGCCGGGGCGGGGCGGGCCGTTCGGGTGCTGGATCCTCCGTGTCAGCAGAATCGCCTGAGATGTTTCCTACGAGGAAAAAAAGGGTGAAAAACCCCCAGCCTTTTCAAAGAATCAGAAGCATGTAACCCGGCGGCGGTAGTTCTAGGATCAAATTCCAACTGTAAACTGGAGGCTGTATTCCTAGGATCAAACATATTTAAGCACTGAACGTCCATTTGGCACCAAAGAAAGGGAGCGAGAGGACTTGGCTCTGAGTTCCTGTCTGCAGCCCTCCTTCCATGGGGGTCACTAAGGCCTTTTATGCAGGGACTTTTCCATGTGGTTATCCCCACCGACTGCTTCAGGGCTTCCTTTTGATTGTGCATGCCTTTTCCGCCTGTCAGCAGTCGCCTCGCTCTCCCCGTGAGTTTTGCCCATGTTTTCCAGATGCTGCTTTAGCCAGAATCTGGAAAATGTAGGCAAAATGCATGGGGAGAGCAAGGCGACCTCTGGCTGGCGGAAAAGGCACAATCAAAAGGAAGCCCCGAAGCAGTTGGCGGGGGTGACCGTGGGGAAACGTCCCTGCATAAAAGGCCTAAGGCTTGGGTTTTTTTTTTTTTTTTTCTGCTGGCCTTTCTAAACAGGATGCAACCCTTTCCCTGAAGAAATTCAACTATCAGGCAAGACACAGCGAGCACTTCTAGAGAAGCAGTTAGAGTGCCGGACTAGGATCACAGAGACCCAGGTCGGAGCACAGAGACAAGCAGGGAAAGAAGCTAAATGCCTCTCCCAGCAATCAGATTATTCTTCATACAAATCTAAGTTATATCTAACTGGATCAGGCATATGGTCCACTTAGTGAACCATTCTGTTTTTCAGAGGCCAACATGGTGCCCCTGGAAAGACAACAAAACAGAAGCAGAGGCTGATGCCACCCTTCTCTTGTTTCTCCTCATCAAGTGGTATTCACAGGTACACTGCTACAGAATATGCAGGTTCCATTTTGCCATCACAGCGAATGGCCATTGATGGATCTATCCTGCATGAATTTGTCTAACCCTCTTTTAAAGCCATCTAAACTTATGGCCATCACAATTCCTTGTTGTTCCGTAAAGTTCCATAAAGTTCATTATGCATCATGTGAAGAAGCTGTTTGGGTTTTTTTTGCCCGTCTTGAGTCTACTGCCCGTCGAACTTTGCCAGCTGCTTCTAAGGTTCTTATTTTTCCCAGAGGAAGGAGAAAAAGTTCTCGCTATCCACTTTCTCCACACTATACATCATTACATAAGGATGCCCCAAAAGAGCTCCTTTTGGCCATGTTCCTCCACCTGGATTTCCTCTGCCGTCTCCCATCCAAGTACTCACCAGGGCTGACCCTGCTTAGCTTACAAGATCTGCCTAGCCTGGACCATCCAGGTCAGGTAGCTGTAGAAAAATCCTGGGTGTGCAACTCCAGCGTGCCAGGTTCAACTCAGCAAACACTCCCAAAGCAACAGGAGTGCAAACCAGCTGGAAAAAGGGACAGCCGGAGGGGAGCGGAGGAGCTGTGGCTCAGTGGTAGAGCCTCTGCTTGGCATGCAGAAGGTCCCAGGTTCAAGCCTGGGCATCTCCAGTTCAAGGGACTAGGCAGGTAGGTGATGTGAAAGACCCCTGCCTGAGACCCTGGAGAACCACTGCCGGTCTGAGTAGACAATACTGACTTTGATGGACCAAGGGTCTGATTCAGTATAAGGCAGCTTCATGTGTTCAAGGGACTCACCATTCTGACTGAGCTGAGTCTGGATCTGTGCAGGAGGATTCGGTGCTTCGGATTCCAAGTACCAGGTAGTTTCTTCGAGCCGTGACCTTCTTCTGGGGACAGATGGACAGGAAAGGGTTCACAATACATTCAGAGACATTGCACATCCCTTGCCCGCTCGCACAGATGATGCAGAGAAATGCCTGTCCGTGCACAGGTCATCTGTGTGCATCAGTGCCACAGCATGTCTTTCCTTTCCCCCTTTACCTTCAACAGGAGTTTTGGGAGCAGCCCTGGGGAAGCTCCATTGTGGGCGTAACAGAGAACCCAGAAATGCTTCTGCCCAGCTCCCTCACCCCATTCAATGTTCCCTTTTGTAAGTGATGACCTGGGAGAGTGGGAAGGGCCCATTTGGCTCAGGGACAGAGCTTCTGCTTTGCATGGGTTCAATCCCCAGCATCTCCAGTTAAAAGAATCATATGTAGTAGGTAATGTGGAAGATCTCAGCCTTAGACCTGGAGAACCACTGCCGGTCAGAGTAGACGATGACCTTGACAGACCAATCTCACTCGGCAGAAGGCTGCTCCATTCTTGTTCTAAGTTTCTTTCCCATCTCAGAGAGGTGAACAGGGATTAGAATGTCCAGGGGTTCTACCACCCAAGCCTCCACACTCTCAAGGCTAAACAAGGAAGCCAGAAATGCGGTCTTTACCCCCTATCTTTCTGACTTAATTTCCAAAGTGGAGTAGGTTGGTGCTAGGCTTCAAGTCAGTCTGGGAGCCAAGCCCTGGAACACCTGACATCAAATGGGTGGGTGGGGAAGAAAGTAATGTTGGCTCAGAGGTGAGGGAAAGGCACTCTGCACATCCTCAAAGGAACACATGAAGCAGCCTTATACTGAATCGGGCCCTCTGTCTATCAAAGTCAGTATTGTCTACTCAGATCGGTAGCAGCTCTCCAGGGTCTCAGGCTGAGGTCTTTCACATCACCTACTTGCCTAGTTCCTTTAACTGGAGATGCCGGGGATTGAACCTGGGACCTTCTACATGCCAAGCAGATGCTCTACCACTGAGCCATGGCCCCTCCCCACTTCTCTAGCATTATCTCACCAATTTCTCCACTGAGTACCCTGTTCTGACATCTCACAGCAGAAACTGACGATGCCAAAAAGAAAAGATGCAATCACCCTCCCGTCCCGCCTACTAGAACAAAATCCCTGCCGCACCTCCCATTCAATACGAAGTCAAAATACCAAGTGGCTGCCAGCCTCTCCCCCACCCCCACCCCAAATATGCAAACCTACTCTCACAAGTGGGGACAGGAACATGGTTGCCATTTTGGCACAAGACCATCTCACGGTGCAGGTCCTCTGCCACAAAGGGCGTAGCTGAAAATTAGCAGGACCCCTACCTTCCATTCTGTGTAGTGCTCTCCCACAGTTTTGGGGAGCTGGGACTCTTGGTGCGGCCATTCCAGACCTCCTCCCCACGACGCGGTGACTGGCGCCCCCAATTCTGATCATTCTCACTCGGGTCCACTGTGTGGAAAAGAAGTCAAGTGCATTAAATGGCATGCCCACTTTACCATAAGTTAGGCTATGCCTTATGGCGGTCACTTTTTCTTCAAAACAAAAGGGTTCAGCTGAACAATGCTAAAATAACAACAAATACATAATTTTTAATACGGTGCACAGAATAGTTAAAAACACAGGGCCTGTGTGTGTGTTAAGTGCCTTCAAGTCACTTCCGACTCATGGCGACCCTATGAATGAAAGTCCTCCAGAATGTCCTATCTTTGACAGCCTTGCTCAGATCTTATAAACTGAGGGCTGTGGCTTCCTTTATTGAGTCAGTCCATCTCTTGTTGGGTCTTCCTCTTTTCCTGCTGCCCTCAGCTCTTCCTAGCATGACTGTCTTTTCCAGTGACTCTTGTCTTCTCATAATGTGACCAAAGTACGACAGCCTCAGTTTAGTCATTTTAGTTTCTAGGTCAGTTCAGGCTTGATTTGATAGGCTAACTATTCCCAAAAGATAAATACATATAACACGCACACAGTTGATGTATATCCATACAATGACCAAATTAGGACCAAACTAGGACCAGACGTGTTTAAGACTCAAATAGGCCTTCCTCAGTGGTCATATTTTTACAAGAAGTCACATAAAACAAAAGGGCTTTTATATATTTTTCTACATATGAGATTGAATATGTTAGGATGTTACTACCACGGCTGCGGCTCACTCAACTACATTGGTTTAACTCTAATTGCTTAATGCATTAAAATGGGCATCTGAAGCTTTCCCATGTCAGGGAAGTAAATAACATCACCCAGTAAATAATACCCCATAAAGCCTCTGTTAAAGGGAGAGGACATTTTTTTCTTCTCCAGGCTGTTGGCAGCCCCATTTAAGACTTAAGGGGTGAAAGAGGGAGCCCTTTTACTCCTTGCACTTTCCCCCCACTGTAAAAAGCCACCTCTCTCAGGTCATTTTTGTCGCTGCTGCAGAAAATGTACGAAGGCCTGTATTGTTTTCTCCTGCAGGGATACCAGCAGCTGATGTGTGTCTGTGGCTTTTATAACCTGGAAAAACCGCAGGAAAGGGAAATATCTCTCTCCCCCCATACATACACATACACCACTCTTCCCTTTGAAAAAGCAGACCCACTGGCGGCATTTTGCAAATGAAAGAAAAGTCTTTTCAAATCCCCATGGAAGAAAATGTCACATTTTGAGGCTTAGCGGCAACTAATTCCAAGTCTCACCGACTTAGGTGGCCTTCAGTACATCTTTCTGGGGCTGAGTGTGTGTCTATCATGGAGAAAGATAACGATGGGCAGCCATGTTAGTCTGCCTGTAGCAGTAGGAAAGAGCAAGAGTCCAGTAGCACCTTAAAGACTAACAAAATTTCTGGCAGGGGATGAGCTTCCATGAGCCACAGCTCACTTCTTCAGATATGGATAGATACACATAGATAATTTCATTCTGTCTGTATCTGAAGAAGTGAGCTGTGGCTCACGGAAGCTCATCCCCTGCCAGAAATTTTGTTAGTCTTTAAGGTGCTACTGGACTCTTGCTCTTTTCTATCATGGAGAAGAATGAGAAGATCTGTTATTTTCGTCCATGTTGACATGCTGATGAGAACCTGCAGTTGTCGGGTTGCTCGTGGTTTTTTAAAAAAGGAAATAAAACAATGACAACAACCCTGGCATTGCTAAGGAATATTCAGACAGGATACCGCTGTCATTTTGCCATGGCATCAGAGCATTGTGATAAACAAATGTGTGACATCATAGGTGTGACACATGACATCCCCTTATTTTTGGCCAATCAGAAAAGTGTAAATTTAATTTGCACTTCCATGAACGTAGGCTGCAACTTTCCTCAATGATGACATCCATATGAGTATCAGAAAATTTCAAAATCTGCATTTCCGTGGAAATCACTTTTTCTATATTAGGAGCACTCAATCAGATTTCTGTTGCATAGCAGTGTTTCAGCTGACACTATTCAAATGGACAAATCTTTACACCTCGCTGACTGGAGAAGAAGACCTTGGCAATAAGTGCTCAGACTGTCCCACTCTAGGTCCTGCATGAGGTGAGCTAAACTATCCTGGTCCACATTCTATTGCTGACCCCCTTTCCCTTAACTGTTAGAATATTTGTGAACATTTCTTGACATCACAGCACTATAGCTAGTGTCCCCCTCTCACATTCCTGTGTTCATTCAGAGAAAACATTACAAATTCTGATGGCCTTTTTCTCTCATCGATGTGATCATTTCAAAACAGGTCTTAACAGCAGGTAATTATTATGTCAGAGACTGAATTAATTCCTATAGAAAGTTTAGTATATCAAAGAGAGAAAAGGAAGTGGGACCATATGCAACTTCCTGTGATGTCACTACCTAACTCTCAGGCACTCTGGATTCCAACTTCATAAAAATGGAAGAGCCCTGCTGGAGCAGACCAGTGGTCTATCTAGTCCAACATGTGGTCTCACACAGTGCCCAACTGATTACTCAGGAGGGCCAACAACAGGGCACAGAGTACCTCTCCATTCCCACCCCCCACAGGTCCAAATAAACATCACTCACATTGGATAGCCCGGAATCGGGGGAAAGTGGGGGAGCCACCAGCCCCCACCTCAAAGAAGTCCTTCCTCTTGTCCAAACCAGGGGATGCCTGCACTGTGATGCGGTGCTTAAAATCTGAGAGAAGGGAGAAGAGAGTAAAACATGTCACGGTCTAATCCCGGCTCCCTGCCCAAAGAAGCACAGAAAAAGAAGAAGAGTTGGTTTTTATATGCTGACTTCCTCTACCACTTAAGGGAGAACCAAACTGGCTTACAATCACCTTCCCTTCCCCTCCCCACAACAGTCACCCTGTGAGGTAGGTGGGGCTGAGAGAGTGTGACTAGCCCAAGGTCACCCAGCCGGCTTCATGTGTAGGGGTGGGGAAACCAACCTGGTTCACCAGATTAGCCTCCGCCGCTCATGTGGAGGAGTGGGGAATCAAACCCGGTTCTCCAGACTAGAGTCCACCGCTCCAAACCACCACTCTTAACCACACCACGCCAAAAGGAGGTAAAGGAGATGAATCCAGTTAAGACTGCTGTGGTGGAATGTGTCGTCAAGTCACGGCTGACTTATGGCAACCCCATAGGGTTTTCAAGGCAAGAGATGAAAAAGGCCATTTGCCATTGCCAGCCTCTGCAGAGTCCCTGGGCTTCCTCAGTGGTCTCCCATCCAAGTACCAACCAGGGCCGACCCTGCTTAGCTACCGTGAAACATCAACTGTCATCTTCTCACCCCCCCATCACTGAACGCACAACCACAATCTTTCTCTACAAGGGTCATACCAAGGGGCATGCTGATGCGCTCGCCATCCCTCCCTTTCAGCTTGTTCCTTTTGAAGGTCCCCTTCCGCTTCTTCACGAGGGGCCGTTCCCGGTTCATCTGCTGGATAAGGAGGCTCAGCTCGCGTTCAAACACATCCAGCTCCCACTGGGCCAACTCTTGCTCCCGCTGGCGCAGAAACTCCTCCTGGGACTTCTGCTTCAGAGCCGCTTGCTTCAGTTCCTCCTCACGGCTCAGAAGCTCCTGAGGAGAACAGGGGAAGGGGGCACGTAAGGACCTAGGCAATGAGAGGAGAAGCTGGGCTCTGAGAAGTGGGGGCCAGTAGTACTTTGTTTCTGAAATAGGAGGTATTGGGCCTGGAGGTCCCCCCACACACAGCTGACCTGCAAACCCTAAGCTTCCTGGGAACTTTTCTGGCTCTCAGAACTTCCTGTCTGTCCAGCCCTCCCACAGAACTCTTCCTGTCTGCACGCCCCATGCAAGATTTTGGTCCCAGCCAAACTGATGTTCTACTTTCTGTTACTGAAGCTGCACTGCCTGTCAGCGTTGTATGGCTGGCACTGTCACCTGGAATAGTTTGAGTTTTTGTGAATATTCCATGATACTGCTATAGTAGTAAGGAGTGGTGGCAGGCAAGGGACTCAAGTGACGGAGTGCTATTTTTTTTTTTAAACCTGTTATATCTATCTATACAAAAAACATACATAGATGGTCTAGAGCAGTGGTTCCCAGACTTTTCGGGCCACCGCCCCCTTGGTTCCACAAACTCAACCCCAGCGCCCCTTACCCTATCCTATAAAAAGCATTCAAAATAGGGGTTTGCACGACTCACTAAAGAAGATAAGAACAATAAAATTTCAAAACAGTAACAATTAATTGCACATCTATTCAAAATCAAATTAAAACATTTTAGTTGAAATTTATTCAACAAAACTGATGAACTTGATCTAGTGATACCAGCTCTTCAAAATCTGGGGGGGAAATCGGATAGTTTCCATCAATTTGCCAGCATGGTGCCATAGCTTGATCTATTGTAAATTAGTGAACGACACAGTTGAAGGGGCCCACCTTTAGCGCCCCCTGCTGCCCTCTTGCCTCTTAGTGCCCCCCCCAGGTAATCCCACCGCCCCCCAGGGGGTGGTACTTTGGGAACTACTGGTCTAGGGGAAGGGGTAGTAGGCCTGACACTGTTGTCTCTTCCTCACCTTCTCCTTGGCACGCAGCTCATCAAACATATTCTGGATCTCAACTTTCCAGTCATCCTGCATAGAGTGGAAGGACTCCTGTGGCATATCGTGGAGAACCTGAGCCTCCAGTACCGTGAGCTGGGACAGGATGGATGCGAAGCTGGGGCGTCGATGAGGGTCCTGCTCCCAGCATTCTGGCGAGAAGGGAGAAACAAAACGCAAAGAAGTATCAACACCCAGGGCCTTCTCTGCTGTCTCTCCTTTCACATCGTAGGAACCTCTTTGTCTGGCTTGTTATGATATATTCGGTACCCACTGGGTGCTAGGCACTAGACAGAATACAATTTGATACTCTTCTCGCTAGACAGCTTAAAACCAGCATAAGAAAAAGAAGAGTTGTTTTTTATAAGCCGACTTCCTCTACCACTTAAGGAAGAATCAAACCGGCTTACAATCACCTTCCCTTCCCCTCCCACATCAGACACCCTGTGAGGTAGGTGGGGCTGAGAGAGTGTGACTAGCCCAAGGACACCCAGATGGCTTTGTGTGTAGGAGTGGGGAAACAAATCCAGTTCACCAGATTAGCCTCCATCCCTCATGTTGAGGACTGGGGCATCAAACCTGATTCAGAGTCCACTGCTCCAAACCACCGCTCTTAACCACTACGCACAGGACTGTAAAAGCAGCCCTGCTGGACCAGACCCATGTAGTCTAGCATCCTGTTTCATTGAGGAGCATGTGATTGGCCACTGTAAGGCCGCGAAGCAAGGCCTGGAGGCTAAAGCTTCTTCTTATTGCTGACCCCCAAGCAAGTGGTATTCAGAGATATTCTGCCTCTGAATATGGAGGCTCCATTTCGTCACCAGGGCTTGATAGCCTTTGGTGGACCTGTCCTCCAGGAAGTTGTCTATTCCCCTCCGTGAAGCCAGCTAAATCATCACCCATCACCACATCATGTGACAATGAGTCCCCCAAGTTAATGACACATTGTGTGAAATACTATTTTGTGTCTGTCCTGCCATCTATGGTTCTTAGGCATGAGATGAAAAGCCTCCTATTCACTCAAGATTTTTTTGTGCAGATGTTGATGATTCTGGAAGTTGCTTTTCATGTTTTTGGGATACACATTCATGTCTGTGTGTGTGCATTCTCCCCTTTACTGTTGTTTTAATTACTGATTTTTTTTATTAAGTCCTGATTATTTAACATTCTTTCGGCTCGGCTGTTATCAATTGCCGATCAAGTATTGGATTTTTTGGGGTCGATTTTACATTTATTTATTTACTGGTTTATTTGCAAAATTTATATCCTGCCGTTCTGCCCAACCAAGGCCACCGATTAAAAAGCAGAATATTATAAAATACATTATAAAAACAGTTAAAACCCAAAGTAAAATACATATATAAACCCATAAATTGTACTATTAAAACACAGGGCAGGAAGGAAGGGGTCATTGAAGGAACATCAGATGAAACACTGGTGGAAGACAGTGATGAAGTGGACCGGTTAATATCCCTGGGAAGGGAGTTCCATAGTTTTGGTGCTATGACCAAGGAGGCCCTTTCTCACGTTGTCACCTGCCAAACATCAGAATCATAGAGTTGTAAGGGGCCATACAGGCCATCTAGTCCAACCCCTTGCTCAACACAGGATGAGCCTAGAGCATCCCTGACAAGTCCAGTTGCTGCCTGAAGACTGACAGTGAGGGGGAACGCATCACCTCCTTAGGCAGCCGTTTCCACCGCTGAACTACTCTTACTATTTAAAAAAATTCCTAATATCCAGCCGGTACCTTTCCGCCAGTATTTTATATCCATTATTGTGAGTCCTATCCTCTGCTGCCAACAGGAACAGCTCCCTGCCCTCCTCTAAGTGACAGCGTTTCAAATACTTGAAGAGAGCAATCATGTCCCCCCTCAACTTCCTCTTCTCCAGAATAACTTTCAACAGTCCCTCAGCCTTTCCTCGTAGGGCTTGGTCTCCAGGCCTGATCATCCTCATCACTCTCCTCTGCACCTGCTCCATTCTGTCCACATACTTTTTGAAGGGAGGCCCCCAGAATTGTACACAATACTCCAGGTGCAGCCTGACCAATGCGGTGTACAGCGGAACTATGACACCTTGCAATTTGGATGTTATGCCTCTGTTGATACACCCCAAGATCGCATTAGTCGGCTTTGGGACACCCAAAGCAGGGCCTCAGAAGATGATGGTAGTGTTGAGGTAGGTTTGTATGAGAGTAGGTGGTCCTTATGCTGACCCCAAGCCACATAGGCCTTTAATACCAGGGGAAGTCATAAGTTCGCTCTTCCCATGGTCCTCATCCAAATCAGGACCTGGAAATTAAGTTTAAGCACAGCTGATCAATGGGACCTAGAATGGACGTGTAAACAGTATGCTGTGTAGCAGAGATGTATAGGTTCACAGACAAGGATCTGAAAGAAATCAGCCAAACCTTTGCCTGCAGGGCCTCTTGTAACATGTGAATATTTAAAATCAAATTAAAAAGTAATGCCCCGATTAAAATGTACATAATAAAAACGTGTGTAGACATTTATGATTTATTTGTTTAGAAACTGTATGCTCCCCCTCCAGAGACCTATTTGAGGTGGCTGGACAGAGTCAGGACTGAAGTAGCAAGGACAGCATTGATGTATTTAATGATATTTGCAATTATAATAAAGACTGCTGAAGCGCATGCATAGTTATAATATGAAAGACTAACACTCTTCCTACACTCTTCCTAGGAAGTCACCGTGCTGGTTTGTGTCCACTCCTTACAGGACTTGTGGGTTCCTCTAAACAGTCACACAAGAGGCCGTGTGCTCTCCCCTCTGCCTCCCTCCCTCAGGAAAACACAACTCTGCTCTCAGCACAGACCCAAGTCCCGCCTCCCTCCTTGGTCCTCTTACCTGCCATGAGGCGTGCAAAGGGTTCCGGGCAGGTGGATGGAATAGGTAGCGTCAGCTTGTTGACAGCAACGCCGTAGGCCACAGCAAGCCCGTCTATGCCCCGATACGGGACTTCCCCCGTGAGAAGCTCCCAAAGAAGGACGCCATAACTAGACGGGAAGGGACACACAGGAGAGCTCGTGAAACTCCAGCATAAGAACATAAGAAAGGCCATGCTGGATGAGACCAAGGCCCATCAAGTCCAGCAGTCTGTTCACACAGTGGCCAACCAGGTGCTTCTAGGAAGCCCACAAACAAGACACCTGCAGCAGCATTGTCCTGCCTGTGTTCCAATGCACCTAATATAATAGGCATGGTCCTCTGATCCTGGAGATAATAGGTATGCCTCATGACTAGTATCCATTTTGACTAGTAGTCATGAATAGCCCTCTCCTCCATGAACATGCCCACTCCCTCTTAAAGCCTTCCAAGTTGGCAGCCATCACCACATCCTGGGGGAAGATGCCTGGAACCCTGATTCCATGCTAAATGGGATCCCCACCCTCATCCAGGCAAAAATCAAGGTGCTCCAACCTTTCTTATTTTGTACTCCACCAGAACTACCCGCACAATCTAAAGATCTGTTCAACAACTGCAGCGAGAACTGTTTTAAGCAAGGAAATGGAAACAGGCATTGCCTGCAGACATAGGAGAATGTAAAGAAAAGCTTTTGGAATACGCACCTATGGCCAAAATGACCAACTTGGTAAATAGCGATCAGAATTACGAGTTATTTAATGAAAAATGGAATCTATTTCATCAATATGTTAAGGTTCAAAAAATAAGAATGAGTGGTAGAATATTAGATAGTAGCTGGCCATGATTATTACGTCATGAAATCTTTATTAACTATATTTATAAGCTAGGAAAGTTAACTGGACTTTATAACCATGAAAATATGTATGACAATATAATCAGCTTTTTCCTTCCCTTTTCCCTTACTTTTGTACCTTTCCCCCCCTATGAAATAATAATTATTTTTAAAAAGGTGCTCCAACCTTTCTTATTTTGTGACATACCCACTATCAGTAACGCAAATCTTTTTGGCCATTTGGGTTGAACAAGATCCTGGGCCTATTTATTTTGTGGGTCATGGATTCTAGGGAACAAAACCCATTTCCTTTCTGTACACTGTAGACCACTGGTTCCCAACCAGGGGTCCATGGACCCCCAGGGGTCCGCGAGAACTAAATTAAGGTACGCGAAACAAAGTTATAAACCCATAATAAATTAATATTTTCAATTAAAAGTTCTCTAATATAAAAATATATTCAAATATTATTCTAAGTTTAATGTTTAACTAACAGTTATGATTAAAGTTTATTTTCAAATTCTCGGAATTTTTATTTTGAACCTTGGGGTCCCTGCACCGAACAAAAAAGTCCTAGTGGTCCCTGGTCAAAAAAAGGTTGGGAACCACTGCTGTAGACCAAGGGTCCCCAACTTTTTTGAGCCTGTGGGCACCTTTAGAATTCTGCCACAAGAGGCAAAACTCAACCACGAAGTGGCTGCCACAGGAGGCAGAACCAATCACACAGGAAGCTCAAGTGCAGGGGAGAAGAGGGGTAATTAAAAAAAAATACACTGGGAAAGAGGAGTGAGAGATAATAAAACTAACTCTGGTAGCAGCTGCCCCTGAAACAAAGTAATTCTAACTTGCACAGCCAATCGGATCCCCAATGGCCAATCAGAAGCCCTGCTGGACCCCAACCACTTTCTAAAAACACTTGTTGGGCACCAGGGTAGGTGTTGGTGGGTGCCGGTGTGCCCACTGGTACCCCGTTGGGGACCCCCCGCTGTTGACAATGGCTGAGATCAAGACAGATGGATCACTTCAATCTTCCTCATTTTGTGACGTACCCACTATCAGCAATGCAAATCTGTTTGGTCATTTGGGCCCCAGCATTGTCTCTGGCGTACACATGCACACACAATGCACATGCAACACCCCCCCTCTCATTCGTATAAAAGTTTAGTTATTTCTTTAATTTGCTCACTGAAGAATTTTGCGAGCCCTAAGGGCTTTACGTTGTGAACAGCAGTGGAAAGGGGAAGCAGTCTCAGACGCTCATGTGGGAACTGAGGGCTCTGTTTCCTTGTATGTGTGAGGATCCTGCCTTTCCTTGCTCCCTTGGCATTCTATGGTCCCTAAACAGGAGGCCATGCCTGGATCGGGGCCCCCCTCTTACCTCCAAATGTCGCTGCCTCGGGAGAAAGTGGAGCTTTTGATGACTTCAGGAGCCATCCAGGCGTAGGTGCCCGCCGTGCTCATCTTGGTTGTCTTATGCCACTCACGGGCCAGCCCAAAATCGGTAATCTTCAAGGTCTTACCGCTCACATCTCCATCGTCCACACATTCAGCCAGCAGGACTGGAAGAAAGGAAGAGACAGAGACATGCTGTCATAGGATTTGAGCAGTCAGGGAAAGGACCTGGGAAGTCCAAGAAAGAGCAACACGAGATTTCCACAACCATTTATTGAGTCTTTCTTCCCTCTCCCTTGATAAGCCAGGACCCTCAACCCAAGAACCCTGGCTTGCTGGGGAAGGGATGGGAGAGCTCCTGTTTAGCTACGGGGCTGCCTTCATATATCTCAGCTAACCGGGGTTAGCGTTAAGCCATGGCTCCATCATGGTGTGCACAGGGAGAAGAGGAGAGAAATGAGGGATATAGGCAAGACCGGCACAATCAGGGTTACTGCACATTTTTATATAAAACCACAGCTCAACTGAACATCTGAATGTAGTCTATCACTAAGGCTTTGTTCTTGCAAATAGTGAGGTGGAAAATTACTCCTGCAGAGCGGGATTGTATAATTATTTCCACATAAAGGTTTTGCTCTAATTTGACATTCCAACTTGAGAGAGATTTTTTTTGGGGGGGGGGGGAGCAGCTACATGATAACCATCCCCTAATCGCTCACTCCCTGTGTTTTCTCCTGCTTTACACCCATCTTTCCCAAAATGGGCTGCTTCCACATGAGGACCATCCTCTGTGGAGCTCTCTGCTGCTGTGAACACAGAGGCAGTCACAGATGCAATGGAACATCCACACGGATGTTTTCCCTCTACTTTTCTTGCCTCCCCACCCCCCTGGCATGGGCATAATTTCCACCTTTCATTGCCAGTGAGCTTTCAAAACAATCACTAACTGCTAGTTTGCTGTAGCACTATAACACTACAACAAATCTGTTGCAACAAGGTACTCATTCCCAACGTTCATCTTTTTAATAAAACTAACAGTGCAATCCTAAAGAGAGTCACTGCCATCTAAGCCCGTTCATTTCAATGGGTTTAGACTGGAGTAACTGCACAGTATTGCGCTGTAAGGCTCTATCCCCTTTTCACTGTGAAGTCATAGGGAGAAATGAGCAGCCAGTACCTTTCCCCTTAAAACTCTGCAGAGAAACATGCTGCAGGGAAAAGTACTAGAGATTTACTTTTTAAAAATGAAAGTTGGGAACTAGTACACTGTTAAAACAGATCATTACAATGCTATAGTGATCTAACGATTACCAGTGTTTTTAAATTTTTAAATCCTCCCAGGCAAGTGGGAAATGGCACCCATAAGAACAAAATCCCTGTTGGATCCGTCCAGTGGTCCATCTAGTCAGGCATCCTGTTTCACACGATGGCCAACCGGTTACCCTTGAAGGCCAATGGTCAAGGCATAGAGGCCAAGGCCTTCCTGATGCTGCCTCCTGGCACCGGCATTCAGACGTTTGCTGCCTCTGTATATGGAAGTTCGCTTTACTCAGAACAGCTGGTAGCCACTGAGGACTGAAGTTAGGAAAATGGTGCCGACGTGGACAATACTTGTAAAAATTCAAATCTTTCTGTTGTGAAGAATTATGTAATTCATACCCAAATTTAGGGATCTGCACCACTCAGCCCTCTGAGAGTTTTCCTCATAAATTTTAACAGTTGCAAAATTTCTAATTTGGTCTAAGATAGACCCTCTAGGAGAGACGTATCTCTTATAGCCCAATGAAATATTGGGGTTTTGGTTTCTGATCATTTGCCAGAACAAACAGGGAACGTGTCTGAGTTACTGATTTCATTTAAAATAAAGCATATCTGTTTTTACTAGGCAAGAAGTTGGCAAGTAAATACAGGTGCTACTTTTACAGAAAAAGTACACACAATAAAAATCAGAGCTAACATTTCTCAAACTTAATCAAATACATGAAGTTAAGCAAATTAGGTTTAGCTGACTGCCAGAATGCGACGTAAAGTTTAGAAGCCCTGCATGCACACAGATATCTCATCTAAGATCTTCTCTGACTGGACTCCACCGGCAGAGAGCATGATTAGCTGCTTACATGACACTTTTTATAGAGAAGGTGACAGGAACACAAATAATTACTTTAACACGTAATTGTACTCTAAATAAAATGATTAGTCCCCAAACAGGTACACTGAGACACATTTTTGATTCATTAAATTCTCAAAGCAAAGTTATAAGGCTAAAATTGGCATTTGTTCACAATTAAAAAGCAATCTATCTATTTCTTCAGCTACACTCATTAGGGTTGCCGGGTCCCTCTTTGCAACCAGCAGGAGGGTTTTTTGGGCGGAGCCTGAGGAGGGCGGGGTTTAGGGAGGGGAGGGACTTCAATGCCATAGAGTCCAATTGCCAAAGCAGCCATTTTCTCCAGGCAAACTGATTTCTATAGGCTGGAGATCAGTTGTAATAGGAGGAGATCGCCAGCCACCACCTGGAGGTTGGCAACCTAACACTAATGAACTATACATTTCCTGACCAGCTGACTGAACCATACAGACCTACATGAGGATACATATATTAACATGAATACCTATGATTAAAATCATGAATACACAACACTGTTAATGTGGCGTCAAAAGTCTGCAAGCGTTTCAAATAGATTGTAACAAACCAAGTTTGAGAAGAATTGCAGGGAAACGTGGGGAAACTCGGAAACAGGATGAATAGAGGACAATGTGATACAGATGATTTGGAAAACAGCACAGCAGTAAGGAAGCTAAGGCAGAGCAAAATATCTGTGTAGAATTATGGGTGTATTGATATGATCTTTTTGGAAAGATCACATTTAAAGTATGTTTGTATGCTATGCGGACGAGAAGTGAATGTTTTAAAAGATCCTAGCCCCATTGGCACAATTTTCCTTTTAAAAAATTGGTTAATAGATCGCTATAGCATTATAATGAGCTTGTGCCAAGACCTACTAGTTCTTCTGAACGTCTAGCTTTCATTTATTAAAAAGCAATTCTCTAGCCCCTTTCACTGCAGAGATATAGGGTGAAAGGTGTGCCCATTACACCTCTGCAGCAAAAACAACTAGAGGCTTTTTTTGTTTTTTAGTGAAACATGGAATTTAGAGGAACTAGTACACTGTGAGAATAGATCACTATAATATCATAGAAATTCAGCAATTACTTACAAAAAAACCCTCAAAAAAACTTCTTCAGTGGTTGAGGGGGGCTTGGAACTCCGCTTAAGGCAGGGCCTCTTAGGGTGGGGCACATGCTACAAAATGCCCCAGCCTCCTTCTGCTAACTATTGAGAAACTTACTGGAACTCTGAGAGGAATTCCTCATCAGTCACTGGGGAGTCCAGAATCCACAAACCAGAGCGAAGAAGTTGTGGCTCAGTGGTAGATCATCTGCTTCACATGCAGAAGGTCCCAAGTTCAGTCCCCGGTAGCCCAAATTTCGGGTGGGAGGTGATGTAAAAGACCTCCACCATCTCAGACTCTGTAAAGCAGCTTCCAGTTCAAATAGACAAAACAGGCCTTCACGAACCAAAGGTCTGACTCAGTACAAGGCAGATTCATGTGGGTGTTCAGAAGTGCTGATCTTTCTCCAAGCTCCGGTGTACTTGCCTATACCTTAACCATGACTAAGAGACTGAGAGTAAGCTTTGAGCTTGCAAGCGCCATCTCTCTTCTCCTATCTGGCACAAATTCCTCTTCTCACACCCTCTTCCCTTGTTTGCTTTAATCACATTTTTGCGTAACATCTACACTGGTGTAAACCACCAAGAAGATTAATTAGAACTGTCCCAAGTTTGAAACCCAATTTTTTTGTATAGATAACCCACACCTGCTTCAAACTCTGGTTTGCATTACCCGAGATTACCATGAATGCAGATGAAATTATAAACCTTGGTTATGGATGGAAGGGTGAAGCAGGAGAGGAGGAAGAGGGAGGGAACCCACAAGCCAGTGACCCTGATCCCAACTCTGCTTTGCAAGATGGTTGGGTGAACGTGGGCCATCCTAACCTACTTCATACGGTTGCTGGGAGGATAAAATGGGGGAGGGAGAACCAGGTACACCTGGTTGGAGGAACAGCTGATAAAAACATATTAAGACAGGCTAAAATATCTCTTAGCCATGGGTAAGAAAATGGCAACAGCACATTGGTACCTGCCCAATTCTATACGTAAAGGAGCTGGGTTTATTTGTTTATTAAAGGTATTTATATCCCACCTTTCCCTTGTGGCTCAAAATTCCAAAAATTAAAAAAATATACAAGATACTGTAAAAGCCCATTTACACCGAGAAAATGCCTACAGCTTATACTCCATTACAAGACCTTGCAAATAAATGGGCCTTACAGCATCTCCTAATAATGTCTAAAGATGGTGCCACCCCCTCTAAGGAGCCCATTCCACAAGGTGAGAGCCACTGTAGAGAAGGAACAGGCTCTAGCAGATGCCAGGTGGGCCACCTTAAGGTAGGGGGACAGCCAGAAAGTGTCTGCTAAAGGACCATATATGGCTGAAGTGGCCACGAAGGGCTTGAGGGGTAATAATCAGCAGTTGAAACTGGGCTTGGAAACAGCCTGGCAGCCAATGCAGCTGTTTTAAAAATGGCCAGATGTGTTCCAGTTGGCTAGCCCCTGACAATAATTGAGTGGAGGTATTCTGAGCCATTATCATTTGGGCCAGTTGCATTAAAGAAGCGGTTTACATAATTAGTTTTAAATATTTATATGCTCGTCTTTTTTCCTGAGCATCTTTAGAGCCAAGGTAGCACCCTCCTCCACAGGTATAGGAATGCCAGATTGCCTATGAAAAATTTACATTGGATAGGATTTGTAGGGTTGCCAACCTCCACGTACTAGTTGGCGATCTCCTGCTATTACAACTGATCTCCAGCCGACAGAGATCAGTTCACCTGGAGAAAATGGGCATTTTGGCAATTGGGCTCTATGGCACTGAAGTCCCTCCCCTCCCCAAACCCTGCCCTCCTCAGGCTCCGCCCCAAAAACCTCCCACTGGTGGCAAAGAGGGACCTGGCAACCCTAAGGATTTGCTCTTTGGGCCATGCTGATCCGGCCAGTCAAGTTGGCAACTGCTGCCCTGTAAAGCTTCTCTTCGATTGTTCGGGGAACATTGGATTTTGCCCTGTATCTGATGCTTGTGTGTATGGCCCGACTAGTTATGTATGCATGGAGTGGCACGGAAAAACAAAAAGCTCACCTCTGAAAACAAGGAATGGGTTTGGGAGGAAGATATACACAAATAAGACTCCTGCTTTTGCTTGCAAAATCCAGGAGGACTTTCAGTTCGAATGCAATGCCTGTTGTGGGATTCTTGCGTAAAGCCTGCTCTGAAAGGACCTCCCATGGAAGGAAAAGCATTTCACCAGAACAGCAAGGAGGCAGGTTTGTGTACACAGCGAAGGCAAGACACACCCGTACCTGGAAGTCAGCTCCACATGCAATAAATATAGCCCAACCCTAACTGTCTAGATGGCGCTGAAGCCAACATAACATCCTGTTTGGAGATTGGGGGGGGGGAGTCCAGTGCCAGAAATTCTGCTAAAGGACTGTAGTCCATGAGCAGAGGAGTTAGGACGGGGGGGATATTTAGCTCTCCCTTCACAACCTTGTGATTGCCTCTCTCCCCCTTCTCTAAAGAACTGGATTCTCCTCCTCTGAAGGGACACCAGTGAATTGAAAAAAGAGGCACAAGAAAATGCACTTTGAACATGCTCAGAGGGGGTCTCACAGATCCTAGGGCTGACCCCTGGCCCTCTTTTGGACCAGCCTATCTGCCTCTTTAGGGGATGCCTCTCCCCCGCCCCAGAAGTCGTTTGTGTAGGTTTGGGGGAGGTTTCCTCCTCCAGGGTTTGTGGATTTGAAGTGCCCAAGAATAAGTTCCCAGCATTCACATGGACACGGGAATGAGCAGACACGCAAGAACCAAGCAAAGCCCCAAACCCCCCTTCACTTTAGTGCCTCAAAGCTGTAACACACACACAGGCATCATCCGATACAGACCTCCTCTAGGGCTGAAGTTCTCCCCTCCTTCCTCCTCCAGGACATGCGGAACTCTCTTATCTGAGATAAGGTACACTGTATTCCCTGGCTAGTGAAACTGACAAGCTTATAAGAATTGCTGATCGCTGAAATATGTAATGCAAGTAGAGAACAATGAACAAGTTCAAAAAGTATCTTTTATTGTAAAACGTAATTGCCTGAAAGTTATAAATCTTACTGCTTGCCTCTTGGGGGGGGGGGGTCGGTCTCCCGCCTGCGTTTGGGTTCGGAGTCGAACACCCGGTTCTATCTTTGATCAAATAAAGAGCTGTTAGTTTCATCCAACCTCCTCTCAACTGTCATCATTGGATTCTATTGATAATTGGGTCCCAACAGATTCTGCACCAGGGCTCGGCCCCAGTGGCTGTTTTCAGCACCGAGGTTTTAGGCTCTTGGCAAAGTGCCTCTGAGCATATGCAACCTTTGCCACTGACGAGTAAGTCAGCCAGCCCCCAAAAGCATCTAAGCTTGGGAGGAAAGGCCTGTGGGTTAGAGGGAATGACCTCAAGGGAGGATTTCTCCCCAGCACTACTACTTTTAGATATGAAACCCTGATCTCTTCCCCTTTTTGTCAGACATGGGAAGGGCAGCGGCCCCATACAGTTTCCTGGGGAGACATAAAGAGGGCCTAAGTGCATATTATGTTTTCCTCGAGTCGACCTAATCCGATGTGTGCCTGGAGTTCTGTGCTAGGAACTGTATTTCCAGGTGGCATGCAGGTCTGATTCAGATGGGGACTGTGGCATGTGGGGGAGAGGGTGCTAATGCCTGCCCCCCCCATATCATTTTCCTGACCTGGAACAGCACTGGGGAAGCACTATTTTCCCCCAATGGGGAAACCTTCATGTATCTCATCAGTACACGCGGAACCCCCAACAAGCCAAATAGCTTCCCTCCCAAGAAAATAATGGGGGGGGGGGGAAGAGACCAAAGCCCCTTCTCCTTGAGCACCATGGTCCCAATCCAATTCAGACTTCATGCACCTGGGAATCGAGTGCCCAGTGAGGAACTTGCAAGCACGCATGGATCGTGAGGACCTGGGGGAGGACATAACATGTAGTAAGATCCTCTTGGAGAAGAGGGAATCCCAAAATGAGCCATGGCATCTGGCAGCCACCCCAATACAGCCTCTCTATGCATCTTGAGCATCTGCCAGCTCCACTGTGCTATGACAGCCCCCTGGAATGCCGCCTTCATCAGCACCTCCCTGGTGCTAGAAGGGTTTCCTGCACTGGCAGCTCTTGGCCACTCTGCCAAACTTCCTCCATGCTCTTGGCACACAGATCATGGAAACTAAGCCAGGGAGAGACAGAAAGAGACACGCTCCTTTGCTCTAACTTATTCAGCTGCGTTTGGAGAAAGAATCCAGCTCTGGCGCTCCAAAAGGTTGACCCCACTGTACCCCAAAAGGGGGAGATTTAGAGTACACCATGAAAAGCTGAATCTCCCAGAGGGCCTCATCCTTTCTCTCTTGCTGCTATGGCCACGTCTCCCCTTCTCTTTGGTTGTTGCCATTGGATTCCCACAACCTTCTGTGATGCCTTCAAGTCACTAGTCCTCACATTTAAGGCCTTCAGACCAAGACCACCAAGGGCTGTACCCTAGAACCAAGATCTCAACCTAGTCCTGTTTTCGGTGGCAAAACTCAGGCCTGAATCATACAAAAAAACTGAAGGTAGTGCCAGCGTGGTGTCGTGGTTAAGAGCGGCAGACTCTAATCTGGTGAATTGGATTCGTTTCCCCCCTCCTCCACATGAAGCCTGCTGGGTGACCTTGGGCTGGTCACAGTTCTCTGAACTCTCTCAGCCCCACCTACCTCACAGGGTGCCTGTTATGAAGAGGGGAAGGGAAGATGATTGTAAGTCAGTTTGAGACTCCTTAAGGTAGAGAAAATTGGGGTATAAAAACCAACTCTTCTTCTTCTCTGATCATGTGCAGAGGGGTCATTTTCTCATCAGTGAGTAACTACACTAGGTCAGCTAGGTAATTTTAGACTCTGGACTTAATGGACTGATGAGGATGTCCTTTTAGATGGCAATGGACAATGAATTGGAGGCTGGGCCTGTAAGCCTCGAACTTCTGTCCAAACTCTGACCCTAAAGGCACCACTGAGCAACTACTGTACAGCTGGAATTTGGGGCAGGTCTTCTTTGCTGAAGACCATGTTCTCCAACCAAGTTGGAGCCCCCTTACCTCTTCTTTTAGATATTAACCCCACCTCAACTGCTCTAACCCTGACTTTCCTTGGCCCTTTCGTTCCACCTTCAGTCTCAGATCAGTTCCGATACCTAGACTTCTAGCACAACGTAGTGGTTAGAGTGTTGGACCGTGACCAGACAGATCCAGGTTTGAATCTGTATTCCGCCATGGAAGCTTGCTAGGTGAAGAAGGTTGGTTTTTATACCTCCATCTTCTCTACCTTTAAGGAGTCTCAAACCGGCCTACAATTGTCTTCCCTTCCTCTCCCCACAACAGACAGACACCTTGTGAGGTAGGCGGAGTGAGAGAGTTTGGAGATAACTGTGACTAGCCCAAGGTCACCCAGTAGGCTTCAAGTTGAGGAGTGGGGAAATCAACCTGGTTCACCAGATCTGAGTTCGCCGCTCATGTGGAGGAGTAGGGAATCAAACTCGGTTCTCCAGATTAGAGTCCGCTGCTCTTAACCACCACACCATGCTGGTTCACCACGCTGTGTCCTTCGGCCAGTCACTCTCACTTAGCCTAACGTACCTCAGAAGGAGGCTGTTGTGAGGATAAAATGGAGGAGGGGAGAATGATATTGTAAATCTTAATTGGGGGTGGGGGGAAGAGGGATAAAAATATCTAAATGAATAGGGCAAAACAGCTTCAGTTTTGCCCTGGCTCTTCTCATCCTTTGGCCTGTTTCCCCATATCCATCCAGCAAGCTGTTTCCCCTTCTCCCTCACAGATCCCCTTGGGACCATCCTAGCTTCACCTTTCCTGTTCCACAAACCCCCTCCATCTTGAGTATCTGCCAGTCCCTCACCATTCTTTCCTCCCCAACTTCTCTTGCCTGGCATAAACGGTAACCTTTCTAGGACAGAGACACTGGTCGCTTCTCTCTAGCGTACCTCTGGAGTCCAATGGATGCTAAAATTGTATTGCCGGACTGAGTGGACTCAGCAAAACAAAGACTGGTGGGACGGAAATATCATGCCGGAAGGGAGAGAGGAAGCTGCAGGCTTTGCCTTCAGTAGTTGCCTTCTAAGACAGCCTTTCTGACCAAGAAACCATGGCCTGTAATCTCAGGTATAGGAGAACAGGATGTGATTACTCAGCAAAGGCAATCGGCACATCCTCAAAGGCAATCTTGACATTCAAAATATTGTCGAAGGCTTTCACGGTCAGAGTTCGTTGGTTCTTGTAGGTTATCCGGGCTGTGTAACCGTGGTCTTGGTATTTTCTTTCCTGACGTTTCGCCAGCAGCTGTGGCAGGCATCTTCAGAGGAGTAACACTGAAGGACACAGTGTTACTCCTCTGAAGATGCCTGCCACAGCTGCTGGCGAAACGTCAGGAAAGAAAATACCAAGACCACGGTTACACAGCCCGGATAACCTACAAGAACCAATCTTGACATGTTCAAGGACTGGGAATTAGATACTGGATGAGCCCTGGCTGAAGTTAGGCCATACAGCCTCCTCTGAGAGTAGGGTTGCCAGGTCCCTCTTCGTCACCGGCGGGAGGTTTTTGGGGTGGAGCCTAAGGAGGGCAGGGTTTGGGGATGGGAGGGGCTTCAATGCAATAGAGGCCAATTGCCAAAGCGGCCATTTCCTCCAGGTGAACTGATTTCTATCAGCTGGAGATCAGTTGCAATAGCAGCAGATCTCTAGATAGTACCTGGAGGTTGGCAACCCTATATGAAAGACCAAAAAGACCCCACTGCTACTATTAACCTAGGCCCAAGAGAGAACATGAAGGGGAATTCCTCTTCCTACCCCTCCCCCCGAGCAGCATTCCCCCCCCCCCCAAGTCTTGACCACTTCCTTTACTAGGCAACTCGGCATGTTTAAGCCTGGCACCAAAGCAGAAATCTCTTTGCTGTCCTAGCTGCCGCTTCCCCCCACCCCCCGCATCTCGGCCCCGTGACCCGTAGGCGACTCAAACATTTCCCAGGGACTCTGCGTCACTGAGCACCCCATTGTGTATGAGGCTGGCAGGAGAATCAGCCCATTGTTCTGCCAGGCTGTGGGGAGGGCAGCCCACAGAGAAGGGGCTCCTCTGGCAGAACCCCACGGATACTCCCTCCCCTACCCCTATCGGTTGGTTCTCTGGGACCCGGACTTTTCCCTCCCTCCCTTCCCCCCCACCCCGCCCCTGCTGGTCCAGGCAGGGAGGAAGCCTGAGTAACAGCTAGCAGGAAGCGCCTTGGAGGAAGTCAATGGCCAGGCCCACCGCACTGGGTCATTGTTTAGGCCAGACTGGCAAACAACACTCTTCCCCCCACACACACACGTTCAACAGAAGGGAAACCCTCTTTGGAATAACACTATATTATCATGCTGACAGCCGCGGCTTTCCAAGGGCCCCACAGAGTCGCTGATCAGACAGACACAAGTTAAGAACATAAGAACATAAGAAAAGCCATGCTGGATCAGACCCAAGACCCATCAAGTCCAACAGTCTGTTCACACAGTGGCCAACCAGGTGTATCTAGGAAGCCCACAAACAAGACAACTGCAGCAGCACCATCCTGCCTGTGTTTCACAGCACCTAATATATTCGGCATGCTCCTCTGATCCTGGAGAGAATAGGTATGCATCATGACTAGTATCCATTTTTACTAGTAGCCATGAATACTCCTCTCTACCTTGAACATGTCCACCTCCTCTTAAAGCCTTCCAAGTTGGCAGCCATCACCACATCCTGGGGCAGGGAGTTCCACAATTTAACTATGCGTTGTGTAAAGAAATATTTCCTTTTATCAGTTTTGAATCTCTCACCCTCCAGCGTCAGCAGATGAACCCACGTTCTAGTATTATGAGAGAGGGAGAAAAGATTCTCCCTGTCCACTCTCTCCAAACTATGCATACTTTTATAGAGCTCTATCATGTCTCCCCTTAACCATCTTCTTTCCAGGCTGAACAGCCCTAAGCATTTTAACCGCTCCTCATAGGGCAGTTGCTCTAGTCCCATTTTGGTTACTCTTTTCTTTGGTTGCTCATTCCTTTGGTTGCTCTTTTCTGCACCTTCTCAAAAAAGTTATTAGTTATTCCTGAGGGAGGGGTTTAAACTGAGGCTGAGTTTAAACTGAGGCACATCTCCAATGCCAGGGCTTATCCCTATCGAGAAGAGAGTGAGCATGTGCAGAGTGCCTTCCACACACCCCAAGCTGCATAATCACAACTAGCTCATCCACATCCAAAGGTATCTTGTTGGGTCAGAGACGGCCTCTTCCTAGCCTGTTTCCAAGAACTGGCCTGCTGAAGAGATTGGGGTTAAAGGTTTCCAGGACAGAAGGTTTGCGACATCCAGGCAAGGTTGGCTGCACCTGGAACTTAATCTCAGTCAAGGCTCACCATCTGGTGCACCTCCAGAACCTATTTTCAGTACCAGGGCCCCAGAATATGCAACGTTAAGCAACTCTGGGCACAGGGCAGGAACATTTCTCACAGGCGGGTCCATACTCACCCCTCCCTATACTTTTTATTATTTCTGTAACATCCAGCCCGATGGAGGAGGAGGAGAAGGAGGAGGAGGAGTTGGTGTTTATATGCTGACTTTCTCTACCACGTAAGGAAGAATCAAACCGGCTTACAATCACCTTCCCTTCCCCTCCCCACAACAGACACCCTGTGAAATAGGTAGGGCTGAGAGAGTGTGTCTAGCCCAAGGTCACCCAGCTGGCTTTGTGTGTGTGTGTGTGTGTGTGTGTGTGTGTGTGTGTGAAGTGCTGTCAAGTCGCAGCCGACTTATGGCAACCCCTTTTGGGGTTTTTCATGGCAAGAGACTAACAGAGGTGGTTTGCCAGTGCCTTCCTCTGCACAGCAACCCTGGCCTTCCTTGGTGGTCTCCCATCCAAATACTAACCAGGGCTGACCCTGCTTAGCTTCTGAGATCTGACGAGATCAGGCTAGCGTGGGCCACCCAGGTCAGGGCAGCTTCATGTGTAGGACTGGGGAAACAAATACAGTACACCAGACTAGCCTCCGCCGCTTATGTGGAGGAATGGGGAATCAAACCTGGCTCTCCAGATCAGACTCTACCGCTCTTAACCACTACACCACCCTGGCTTCTGCTGAAGAGTTCTGCTGAAGTCGAAAGCTTGCACATGATTTTGTGTCATTTTGGTTGGTCCAAATAAAAGGTACTACATGGATTGTACCCCTTCTGAATCTGAGGCCAGCCAAACTGTTGCCCCAGAAGGTCGGACCAGAACCAATGGGCTGAAATTAAATCAAAAGAGTTTGTCTAGACATTGGTAAGAATTTTCTAACAGAGCTGTTCCTCAGTGGAACAGGCTTCCTAGGGAGGTGGTAAGCTGTCCTTCCCTGGAGGTTTTGAAGCAGAGGCTAGTTGGCCATCTGTCAGCAATGCTGATTCAATGACCTTAGGCAGATGATGAGAGGGAGGGCATCTTGGCCATCTTCTGGGCATGGTGTAGGGGTCACTAAAGGTGCGGGGGGAGGTAGTTTGGAATTTCCTGCATTGTGCAGGGGGCTGATGACCCTGGTGGTCCCTTCCAACTCTGTGATTCTACAATTGTCCAGGCTGAAACTGGTTTCGGCCCAGCACCTTAAACCAACCAACAACCATATCACTGAGTGACAACATCCTTGTCCAAGTGACAACAAAGAGATGGGCCTAGCTGGAGATGGGGAGGAGCAGAACTGATACTGGATGCTGGAACTGCCAGTCAAGCTGGTGATAAGGAAGCAACTGGTAGAACTGGAACCTGATCTTCATGACAGGGGGTGGGCGGAGTGAGAAAGAGGAAAGGCCAGAGAGGCAAGAAGGAAGGGAGGGGCACGCTCCCCTCCTGCCTTCCCCGTGGCTTCACTGATAAGCAGCAGCTTCCTGTGTTCACTGGCCCTGGTCAGGAAAACAGAACAGAAAGGGAAGAGTTAGCGGGCCTCCCGCTACATTAAAGCCAGCACGGTGGCAGGGGTGGGGGAGGCACATAAACACAGCACTGCCCTTTCCAGGAGGCTGCGACTGCAGGATAAGTCTCGCTCCGCCAACGAAGCAAATAAGCCAGTGTTTGTGCGTTTGCCAGACCGGCAACGAAAACGGGGAGGAAATCCAATAGGGATTGGGGAGGGAAGAAACCCCCCAAAAGGACATCTGTGGCAACCCAAACTGTCAACTAGGAAGGGCCCCTTCCCTGCCACTAAGTCACTGCAGAGGTTTAGATCAGTTGCTGTCGTCGTCCTCCCCAGGCTCAAATTTGCAAACTGTGGATGATATAGGGTTGCTCTCAAACCTGTTATCAAGCAAGAAGGGTTATCATAGGGAGCCAGCCCTGAGGCAGCTACAGCAGCAGCAACCCTGACAGACAGCCTCTCAACACACAGAATCTTACATTTCATCAAATGGAAAGAAAGAAAGAAAGAAAGAAAGAAAGAAAGAAAGAAAGAAAGAAAGAAAGAAAGAAAGAAAGAAAGAAAGAAAGAAAGAAAGAAAATATCCATGCCACATCTCTGAAAAGCTGCTTGAGATATCCCTGGTGTCATAGGGGGTTACCGCACTTTGTATTCTCAGCGATGTATTAGGAGTTTTAAAATGTTATAAAAAACCATCGCTTTAAAAGGGTTTTTGGATACCACGGCTTATAAATGGTTGGAAGACGTCTTCACAGCTAAAGGGGCCAAACAAAGTGCGAACAGTATTTTTTATAACGTTTTCAAACTCTTAATACATTGGTGTGAATACATAGAAAGTGCGAACAGTATTTTTAATAACATTTTCAAACTCTTAATACATCGCTGGGAATACAAGTGCGGTAACAGCAAATCATGGAGTTGGAAGGGACCACCAGGGTCCTGTCACATTTTTTAAAGCTTTATACAGCAAGCAGGTCAGCTTAAAAAATACCCCCCCAAAGAGCCAAGATTCACAAGACTGAAAGAGATAGTGGTGCCGCTCCAGAAACCAAATTCTCACGGCAGCCACAGAGCATACTCCCTCACCCACCCCATACACCCTTCTGGCTCAGCTGGATAACACTTGTGAACCTCATAATCTGTCCTGGAATTCAGATCCAGAGCCTGGTGTTGACATTACGGAGCAGGAGGACTGGGAACCGAATGACTGTGAGCTGCATGCCTTTCCCTGCCCACTGAAAAAGCATAGACCTACACACACATTTGGGATTGTGGGGGGAAAGAGCTTTTAAATCAGAAATTTTGGCTTCCTCTCCTTTTAGCAAGTGTTCATCCCTCCAGCAAGAGACTTGAAGATAACAACATGTACAGGAATTGTATGTATGTATTCTCTCCCATTCTCTCTCTCTCTCTCTCTCTCTCTCACATACACAGTCTTTCTGCTTGTGTCTCCACAATCAAGTACTACATACACCATATATCTGATGAAAGGAGGAAAAGTGAGAATTTGGTTTCTGGAGCTGCATCCAGAATCTCACAAAAGTTTATACCCTGGATATTTTGGCTGGTCTTTAATGTGCTACTGGTCTCAATTTTTGTTCTACTACTACAGACTAACCAGGCTTGAAACTACATATGGTCAAAACATACATACACTGAAGGATTCCCATGGTGATTATTTCATAATTTGCTTGTTGGGGCTTCCCGACTGCGATTGCACAATTCTGTGGTGTCCCGTCCCCGCCACCACGTGCCTGTAAACTCTGGACTTTGATTACTAAGCCGAAAACATCAGGCATCAGAGAGATCCAGTGTGATAATGTAACACAGTGTCAGACTAGGAACTGGGAGACCCA
Organism: Euleptes europaea; assembly: GCF_029931775.1. NCBI lineage: Eukaryota > Metazoa > Chordata > Lepidosauria > Squamata > Sphaerodactylidae > Euleptes > Euleptes europaea. The sequence continues at coordinate 80,803,106 of NC_079318.1, forward strand.
GCTTCATATCCCCTCCTCAGCTATGGACCTTGGTGGGTGACCTCAGGCCAGTCACTTTCTCCTCTCTTTCAGCCTCATCTACCTCACAGGGTTGTTGTAACATTGAAACGAGGAAAAGAGAACCATCAGATCTTTGGAGGAAGGGCAGAGTAAAAATGTGCTAGGTGGATTTATTTTTGCCCTGGTACTGTACTAACAACCTGAACGGGATGGCAACCTTTTTTAGGAGCACTAGTGAAAATCAGCATGCAATCCAAGATATACCCAGCAAAGTTAGAAATCATGCTGGTAAGCAACTATACACAACATGACACTGCAAAGTTTCCTGGGGTGGATCTATCTTACTTTGCCAGCCTTAATTATGTGTGTGTAAAGTGCTGTCAAGTGGCAGCCAACTTATGGCAACCCATTAGGGTTTTCAAGGGAAGAGACTAACAGAGGTGGTTTGCCATTGCCTGCCTCTGTTATACCTTGGCGGTCTCCCATCCAAGTACTAACCAGGACTGACCCTGCTTAGCTTCTGAGATCTGATGAGGTCAGGCTAGCCTGGGCCGTCCAGGTCAGGGCCAGCCTTAATTAGCAACTGCTGTATAATAGGGAGACAGAACATCTGCTTTAGGAGGTAGTGAATTACTCGAATCGCCTCTCTCCCAAACACCTTTCCTAAGAGATTCAGGTCTAGCTCAATGTGCATGAATTTATCTTGCAGAATAAAATACAGTTACCTGTATTTATTCGAAAAGATGACCCTGAATGTAGGATGACCCCCCTCCAAATGTTATACCCTTAAATATTTTTATTATTGGACATAACCATAATTTGTATGCAAATTTAAGATAACAGGGCATTTTTTGATGGTATGTGTGTGTCTGCGCTAGCACACTCACAGTTGACTTATGGCAACCCCATTGTGAGTGGGGGAACCTAGTCTTGCATCTGGGTAAACACCGTAGGCGCCAGTCTACCCATGCAGCCTCTAGAAGTCATTTTCTAGAGAGAGATTGGGATGTGCAAATGAGTGACTGCAGCCAACCCCCACAGTATCATGGGGAGAAAGTGGCATTGCTCAAAACAGATATGGGTAAGGCAGTCTGCACACGCACAGAAGAACTCTCTTCTTTCTCACTTCTTCACATGCCACTGAGTCTTCACACCAAAAATATGTCTTGGGGGTAAAGCCCTGCTTCAAACCATCATTTTACTCCCTTTCCCAATCAGATGCATGCGGTAGCACTCACAGCCTCTTTTGAAAACACCATCACCAATTTTGCACATATTAATTCATTCAAATATGTACAGTCTTCAATACTGCCTGTGGGCCTGCCTATGGGTGAGACTGAGTACACACACAACCTCGAATCCCGTGGAGTGTTTCCACTGATAGAAAGATGCCCATTAACGGCATGTGACTTTCCTACCTCCCCCCTCTGCTGCAGCCACAAAAGCCCCATCACCAAATGCTGCTCCACGAACAGCATTTTGCAGGGCATGTTGGGCTGCAGAGGTGGGGGGGGCAGAGGCGGGAAGGTCATGCTCTCCTGATGGAATTCCTTCCACCTCTGGCAATGCTCCATGGGATCGAAGCCATGTCTTAAAGCGTGGAGTAAAATGGATCAGAGACAACCATACCCAGAGACAGGCTGGAATCCAACAGTACCTTTATTTCCCAGAGAGCTGGAAGGGGTTTGAAAGAGAGATTTGTGTCATAGACACATCCCCCTGCTACCTTTGGAAAACAGGTAGGGCAGGTTCATTCACTGTTTTAAAAAAAACAAACCAAAACCTGTTTGACCAGAGGTGAAAGTGGAACTGTTGCCTGCACACGACAAGAAGCTCAGCTTTTCTCAAACTAGTTTCAACTCTCTTGAAAACAATTCCGTCTCCTGCCTTAGTGGTTATAGTTCTGTGAAGAGCAGCGGCTGGCTCTCCCACTTGCGAGAAAGCTATACCCTGATCCATATACCTGTCTGCCTAACCCCAGATGTGCTTTTGCTGGGGTTGGCAAAGCTACTTCACAGCAATGCACTCTGTGTATCCTCAGAGGTACTATTCATGATTATTACTTCATTCCTGTCACAGCTGAGAACTGGAATGGAAAAGGGATTCTGGAGTTGGCTGCTGGCTCCAGCCCTGGCCAAAGAATTCCCCCATAATCTCCAGGATCAGATGAGCAGGCCTATTACATTAGGTGCTGTGGAGCACAGGCAGGATGGTGCTGCTGCATTCGTCTTGTTTGTGGGCTTCCTAGAGGAACCTGGTTGGCCACTGTGTGAACAGACTGCTGGACTTGATGGACCTTGGTCTGATCCAGCATGGCCTTTCTTATGTTCTTAATGTCCATGCCCTGACCTGGATGGCCCAGGCTAGCCCGATCTAATCAGATCTCAGAAGCTAAGCCGGATTGGCCATGATTAGTATTTGGATGGGAGACTACCAAGAAAGTCCAGGTCACTACACAGAGACAAGCAATAGCAAACCACCTCTGTTTGTCTCTTGCCCTACGGGATCACCGTAAGTTGACTGCGACTTGACAGCACTTTACACACGCACAATGTCCGTCCCTAAAGCCAAGCAGTATGCAGGGACACAGAATAGTCAATCCCAACCCTGGAGGCCAGCCATCTCCACAAAATCTCGCCTCTTGGTCTCAATGTCCCAGTCTGTAAAATGTGAACGACGGGCACCGGGCCTGCTTTCTGTAGCTGATCCTCACATCAGTCCAGTGAGGTGGGGCAGTAGGACTACCCATTTTACAGCATGGAGGAACAGAGGCTGACAATGCCCCCATGACTAAACCTTAGGAAAATGGCAGCTTAGCAATTTAAATAAATAACAGTGCTTTTCTTAGACAGGTGCAACTCTACTTAGGAGAGCACTGAAAATACACAAACACACAAGGGGCCTGTGAAGAACTGCAGGGAACAGGTGGGATAATTTGGAGAAATCCCATCCCACCCCCCAAAAAGTCTCCACTTCAAGAACTGTCAATGTTCTCAAGAGCTTGCACAAGCTCCTCTCTTCCCCCTTTTCCTTTCAATGACACTCAGCAGCTCTCAACATTTGGTACCCCTGGGGTCCCTCATCAGGCTATAGTTCGGGGGCTAGATTTTTTTTCCCTTGTAAATGTACACATTTCTGGTATACCTGGGGAGTCCCCTGAGTATATAAAGCCCTCCTTCCCTTGCCCAGCTGCTTTCACCATCGACGGAGAGGCCTGGCAGTTTACTATCAGACCTAATGACGGACTGAAGGCCTTCGATGAATTGCGAGAGGGAACAATTGGGAAACCTCACCCCACCCCTGAAAACCTCCCCCTCCGAGATTCCTTTGCAGAGGCCTGAGCAGGCCACTTTCCTCTCTCCCTTCAAGTGGCTGACAGCTGTTCTCAATGTTACAGCCTTCCTGAAGACTTTTCGGTCTCTGTGGGTGGCCTGGCTTTGGTACCACCAACACCCCAGCTCAGCCAGTTTACTATTAGATACAGTGGTATACAAATTAGGGACAAGACTCACAAGAGGGGAAAATCTTATATTCTCTTGCTGGCTTCCTTCCTCACACTATTGCTGCTTCCCTCTTCCCTCTGTTTGCCCCATTTGTTCCAGATCCTGCTTCCCCACCCCCTCCTGCCATGGTTGACCCTAATTTCCTTCTCCCCACTACATTTTTGCTGCTTCCTTCCACCTACCTTTACCACAATTTCCCTCACCTCAGCTGCCATGTTTCCATGCCTCCACTCTCAGCTATCTTTCCCCCAGTGCAGCAACTACGCTTTCGCCCCATTGCCTTACCTATCGCCTACCCTGGTCCTTTTGTCTCTTAGAGGGCCATACCATGGTAGGTGCCCCCCGGTACAATGTGCATGCATTCAAAGACATCATTTTTTACATTTTCAGGGCTTTTAGCCCCTCTCTTCATATTATTCTGCAAAGAAGGAGGAGGAGGAGTTGGTTTTTATACACCAATTTTCTCTACCATTAAGGAGCCTCTAAGTGGCTTACAATCACCTTCCCACCTTCCCTTCCCCGCCCCTTGTGAGGTAGGTGGGGGCTGAGAGAGTTCTGAGAGAACTGTGACTAGCCCAAGGTCACCTAGCAGGCTTCATGTGGAGGAGTGGGGAAACCAACCTGGTTCACCAGATTAGACTCCGCCGCTCATGTGGAGGAGTGGGGAATCGAACCCAGTTCTCCAGATTAGAGTCCACCACTCTTAACCACTACACCACGCTGGCTCTTAGCCCTGAGCAGCCCACTCTTGCAGATTTTTTGATCCTCATGGTGGAGCCATCCTTGCTATAAGATACAGAGCTTACTCAAATGCAAAGGCTGTTCCCCACCCCTCCCCCCGGTATACCACCAAATAAAAAGAGGGGGTCATTTTACATTCACATGCAAGTTACAGTTATATCCAGTTAAAAAAAAAATTATGTTTGTGTATAACACTCTTTCCTTGAAAACTCTACGGGGTCGCCATAAGTCAGCTGTGACTTGACGGCACTTCCCACCACCACCCTAACACTTTTAAGGGGGCCAACTTACATTCAGGGTTGGCTTTGTTTGGAGTAAATGTAGGTATAGGATAAGGCAACTGTCCTCTTCCCCTCTACTAACCTAACATTCCATCACATGCCAGGGTAACCAAGAAACAGGGTGCAGGATGGGGCCGCTCAGAGAGAAGCAGGCTGGATTTCCAAGTGCCGGGGTCAAGGCAAGGCAGAATGCAGGGATAAAGCCCTTCTCCAATAGCCTCTCCCCTTTAGTGAATGACTCCCATTCATTCCTGCGAGGGTCAGTAAAGGGCTTCCTTCCCCCCCAAGCACTCTGAGAGTCCTTGCAAATATATCTCTGGCTCTCTGCATGCACCTTCCCACCCTAACGAAGGGGCCTTTGCTAGTAATAGGAAAAACTAGAAGTAGGAAAAACTCAAGAAAAAACGTGTTGTCAATCCCGCGTCCCTAAATTCTTCATGTCCATCATTACAACTGCCCTGTAAGACAGAGCAGCATTATTAAATTGCAATTGTGTGTGTGGCTGGGTGCGGAAAGATTTACGGTGGCCTCTAGTCACCTCGTGAGTTTATGGCTGAGCTAAGATTTGGAATGGAGTCCAAATCTTAGAATGCTCATGCTCTTAACCGCTGTGAAATACCATTTCTTAGTTATGAAACATGCAAAGGAGGGAGGGCCTCTGAACATGTGTAGAGTTGCTTTCCTGTCATTCCTGAGGTCACCAATCTGCCTGGGACTGGGAAAAGGGTTTCCACGTCAAGGTGTGGAAGGCAAGATTCCTTTGGGCATCCACTCCTTAGGGCATTCCTAAGGCTTGGTAGGAACAGGAGGCTTTATTTTGTAGGCTAGGTCGCCAGCGGGATCCCCCAGCTCACAGCTGCAGAGGCCCAACTCTCACAAGAGGAAAAACTCCAGATCCCCAAGCTCTTGTTCGCATGGAAAGAAAAACATTTATCTCGCCCTTGCAAGAGGAAATGGAGCATGCAAAACCAGTTTCTGCAAGAGTCAGCGTCACTTCCTTCTGGTCTCGGGTCACAGAGGTCACAGTCTAGTGACAAACTCCTGGGGCAAAAGAGGGGGTGGCAAATTGAACTTCATTTAAACAAAAAAAAAGGGAGACATGTCAGAGCACATGCCTGCCTCCGCTGCAGACGCCCTCCCCACTAGCACCAGAGATTGGGACACAGGAGGTGCTTACTCTGTGGTGAAAAGGCAGCACTCGGGACATGCTCAAAGGCTCTTCATAGATTTCCTGAGAGGCACAAAGATTGGCCACAGCTCAAATTCATCCGTCTTCCCAGTGCTTTGTAGAACATTTTTCTACTCAGTGGGTGCCCTGTCAATTAATTCGGGGCTCCTTTATCTTTTCAGGTATTTTGAGAGCATAGGGGAATTTCTCCCGCATCTATGATGGGGGAAAAGTAGGGGGAAGATACTGCTTCCAAAGTTGCCCCCTCTCTGTTCCACAACCCTTTTTTGTAATTCCACATAGACAAAAAACTGTCCTGTGGGTGAAGGGACAGTATTTGGTGGGTCGAAAGCGGCCACAAAGGACGCAGCCCTACAAGAAGTTCTCCGTGCTTTTGGCTCAGCCCCCATTCATTTCAGTGGGGCTTTGCAGTGGATTGTTCCCCAAACTGAACCAGACTTGGAAGGAAAGAGTTCAGGCTGTAAAATTAATATTTAGCCTTGACACTTTTGCTTGACATACCTGATTATTTACAAAAACTGAGGTAACTGATTTTGACAAGGTTACACTTAACAGTATTGCCAGTGCAGTGTATTGGGTAGAGGGCTGGACTAAGATCCGGGACACCCAGGTTCAAATCCCCACTCTGCAATGGAAGCTTGCTGAGTGATCTTGGCCCAGTCACATACTCCCAACCTAACCTACCTCACAGGTGATCAGAAGAAGTGAGCTGTGGCTCAGGAAAGCTCATACCCTGCCAGAAATGTTGTTAGTGTTTAAGGCACTACTGGACTCCTACTCTTTTCTACTGCTAGTGATAGACTAACACGGCTATCCATCGTGATCTACCTCACAGGGTTGTTGTGAAGAATAAATGCAGGGGAGGAGAACATAAGGTGCTTTGAGACCCCATTGGGAGAAAGGCGGGAGGGTATAAATGAAGTAAGTTATCAATAATAATCATGTTATTAATGCTTGCTCTCCCTCCAAACTCAATTTTGAACACATGAAGCTGGCCCAATAAGGTCAGTATTGTCTACCCAAACTGGAAGTGGGTCTCCAGGGTCTCAGGTTTTTTCGCATCACTTCATCCTTTTGAGATGTTGGGACCTTCTGCATGCAAAGCAGAGGCTCTAACACTAAGTCACAGCCCCTCTGCCTAATTTATTTATATATATTGGTAAGATGTAACGCCCTTGACTCAGCCCAGACACAAGGGCGATACAATAAAATTATTGCAGAAGAACAAAAATGCCCATTTTGTCCGGATCAAATAGACTCCCTAGCCCACATTGTTTTAGCATGTCTACAAAATAATATTGCACCAAATAAATATATCACTCCCTGGATAAAACAGCTAAAGACGCTTTCTGAGAAACGGATAATGAGTTATCTGCTGTCAAATAGATCGGTCAATTGCGCGAGAGATGTGGCGACTTTTCTCTTTATAGCGTCAAGGAAAAATTAAATTTCATCTCCCCTTTTTAAAGCGTGAAGTGGTTGATGGATAGCCAGTGGCTGTTAAATCAAGGGAAAGGTTATATTTTTTTACAGAACTTCTGGTCAGCTCCGCTACTCACTATTGTTGGACTTCAGGTCGCGGTGGATGACTGGAACGATGGCTTCACAGTGCAGGTACAGCATCCCTTGGGCAATCTGCACAGCCCAGTTGATGAGGATGTTTGGTGGTATCCTCTGCCCGGCCAGCATCCTGCTGAGAGGACCCCCCGCGGCGTATTCCATGACCAGGCACAAGTTGGGCTCCTGCAGGCAGACGGCCTTGAGAGCGATGATGTTGGGGTGCCTCAACATAGCGAAGAGCCGGGCCTCCTGCTGCACCCGCTCGGCCGTGGTACTGATGTCCTCGTCCGGGTCCTGGCGGGCGGCCTTGACCGCCACCAACTCCCCACGCCAGGTGCCACGGTAGACCTTGCCGAAGCCACCGACCCCGATCACTTCCTCCAGCCTCAGGTCCCGGAAGTCGGCCTTGGGTGGGCCCTCGGGCCCGGAGTAGCCCCCCGTCTTGGGCGAGACATAATTGGAAGGAAAGATGCCCACTTGGTTGTTCACCTTGCCGGCCCACCAGCCTTCATCCCCGGAGATGGCGGCGTCCCACGAAAGGACCTCCACCAAGTCACCTTTGCGCAGGGTCAGCTCGTCGCTGCTGGCCGCCTCGTAGTCGAACAACACCGTCCAGACGGGGTTGGCGTAAGCGGTGGGGCCCCCACCCCGAGAGCCTCCCCCCCAGGCCACCAGTGGGGCCTTCCGGAGAATACTTTTGAGCGGCTCCATGGGGGTCGTCTGGCCCTTGCTGGTCCAGGACACCCGCATCTAGGTCATCGACACGCTCTTCCACGCCACTTCCAGGCGCTTCCGACGGGGCAGGGAGCATGTGGGAGGGATGCCGGAGGGGAGGGGGCAGGGAGGGAAGCTCGGGCTAGCGCTCCAGCCTGCGGACGGCCCCTCCCCTCGGGGAAGCAGGACCCTCCCCTCGAGTCTCAATGAAAAGTGGGGGGTCGGAGAGTCTCCATCGCCTCCACCAGAGGTTGCCGCCGGGGGGGGGGGGCGCTCCCTGCCGCTTCTTTCCTCTCTAGGGTGGCCCCCTTCCAGCCCACGGAGCCGGGCGGATCGTGCCGTCGAAGCCTTGCCTGCTTTCTCCGGGAGGGAGGGAGGAAGGGAGGGAGGGAGTCCGCCGCCTGCAGCTCGCCCGTCCCGTCCGCCGCCTCTTCCCCGAAGCGCTCTGGGCGCAGTCGAGCCGGCTCCGCCGCGTCCAGCCCTCGCCGCGCCTGGAAAAGCAGCCGGGAGCGAGCGGAGAGGTCGGGCGGCCGCCCCGTCGAGGGGGCGCGCGGACGGCTCCGTCGCTTCGCCCAGGCTCGGGCAAAAGTGCCGGACGGAACGAGGCGGGGAAGGCAGGACAAGGCAGGGCAGGGCAGGCAGGGCAGGCAGGGGCGGGGTTCGAATCCCTCGGCCTGCCCAGGGGAAGGCGGCTCTCGCTCGCTCTCGGGCAGGGGCGTCACAAAAGCTGAGGCTCAGCCCCGGGACTGGATCGCCCTGGGGGGGGGCTCCTGCCTTTACATCCTGCGAGGAGAAACGTAGCAGTAGAAGAAGGAGAGTTGGCTTTTATATGCCGACTTTCTCTCTCTCTCTTTTTTTTTATATTTTTTTTATTTTTCCAAAATTATTAATGACATAGTTTAACAATAACATAAAGAATATAAAGTAAAAACGAATAAGTAACAATAAGTAACATTGTTTTTTTTAATCTATATATCATCAAAAATTGTTGACTTCCTCTACACCTCCCTTTACATCCTGCGAGGAGAAACGTAGCAGTAGAAGAAGGAGAGTTGGCTTTTATATGCCGACTTTCTCTCTCTCTCTTTTTTTTTATATTTTTTTTATTTTTCCAAAATTATTAATGACATAGTTTAACAATAACATAAAGAATATAAAGTAAAAACGAATAAGTAACAATAAGTAACATTGTTTTTTTTTTAATCTATATATCATCAAAAATTGTTGACTTCCTCTACACCTCCCTTTACATCCTGCGAGGAGAAACGTAGCAGTAGAAGAAGGAGAGTTGGCTTTTATATGCCGACTTTCTCTCTCTCTTTTTTTAAAAAACATTTTTTTATTATTATTTTTCCAAAATTATTAATGACATAGTTTAACAATAACATAAATATAAAGTAAAAACAAATAAGTAACATTGTTTTAAAAAAAATCTGTATATCATCAAAAATTGTTGACTTCCCCTACACCTCCCTTCATCTTGTGATATATTGGTAATCTCTTTTGCGCAGAATTCTAATCCTAATACTATGGTTAATATTTATTGGTGTCTTTGACATTTATGTTTTTCAAGGAAAAAAAGAAAAGATTAACAGTTAGTAATATCATATAAAGAAAAGAGAAAAAATAAAAATTGAAGAGGGAGAGAAATAAATATATGCCAACTTTCTCTACCACTTAAGGAAGAATTAAACTGGCTCACAATCACCTTCCCCGCCCCACAGACACCCTGTGAGGTAGGCTTAGAGAGCTGTGACTAGCCCAAGGTCACCCAGCTGGCTTCATTGGGGAGGGGCTGTGGCTCAGAGGAAGAGCATCTGCTTGATATGTAGAAGGTCTCGGGTTCAATCCCCGGGCATCTCCTGTTAAAGGAACCAGGCAAGGAGGTGATGTGAAAGACCGTCCTCAGCCTGAGAACCTGGAGAGCTGCTGCCGGTCTGAGTAGACAATACTGACTTTGATGGACCAAGGGTCTGACTCAGGATAAGGCAGCTTCATGTGTTCGTGTGTAGGAGTGGGGAATCATAGCCAGTTGTCCAGATCAGAGTCTGCCGCTCGAAACCACCGCTCTTAACCACTACACCATCCTGCTCTGTTGTGTTCTTCCAAACATTGGAAAAGCTGGAGAACCGTGATTAGCCTAGGGCTGCCAATCTCCAGGTAGAAGCTGGAGATCTCCTGCTATTACAACTGATCTCCAGCAATAGAGATCAGTTCACCTGGAGAAAATGGCCGCTTTGGCAATTGGACTCTATGGCACTGAAGTCCCTCCCCAAACCCTGCCCTCCTTAGGCTCCACCCCAAGAACCTCCCACTAGTGGGGAAGAGGGACGTAGACAAGCCCACGGTCGCCCAGCTGGCTTCATGTGGAGGAATGGGGAAACCAACCCAGTTTACCAGATTAGCGTCCGCAGCTCATGTGGAGGAGTGGGGAATCAAACCCCCTTCTCTAGATTAAAGTCCACTGCTCCAAACCACTGCTCTTAACGACTACACAAGGTTGCAAAGGCCTCTTCCACAGGAAAGGGTGAAAGTTGGGAGAAGGAGGACGCAAGCTTCAGAGTCCCCCAGAATTCTTCGCAGCTCAACTCCTTGAGAGTCGGCACCTTGCACCCACCCAATAAAAGGCAAAAAAATTAACAACTTTGGCTCTCCTTTGAGATTAACTGAGCAACCACTGTGTGTGTGAAGTGCCCACAAGTCACAGCCAACATGACAACCCAGTAGGGGTTTCAAGGCAAGAGACTAACAGAGGTGGTTTGCTGTCGCCTTCTCTGCATAGCTACCCTGGTATTCCTTGGTGGTCTTCCATCCAAGTACTAACTAGGGTCGACCTGATTAGCTTTTGAGATCTGAAGAGAGCAGGCTACCCTGGACCATCCAGGTCAGGTCAAGCAACCTCTATCTGCTGGGGGAAAAGGCATCTGAGCACATGCCTACCTCATTCTGTGGAATACCATGAGATCAAGAGTTTTGCTTCAATGTGGCTTCCCAGCCGGCCTAAAGTATATTAATTATTATTATTGTACTAGAAAAGGAGTCTTGTGACATCTTAAAGACTAACACATTTATTATGGCGTAAACTTTTTGTGAGCTACAGCCCTGGTTAGTCTTTTTAAAATATATTTCATTAGGTGTATATATAAACAAAAAGTAAAAAAATAATACAGAAAGGGAAATTAGATTAATATGGTCCAATATTAGATTAATATTGTATCAAATACAACATATAAAATATGTTACAAAATTTCCTTCCCATTTTAAAATGTCAATTTACTTTCCCCCCCAAATATTTAATCAGAATAATAATATACCTATTTATTTTATCCTAAGAATACAAATAGTATAATTTCCATTTTTCTTGAAATTCTCTAGATGGACTTCTGTTAACAGAATTTGTAAGTTTTGCCACAGATGCATATTCAGCCAATATACTCTCCTATTCTGCTATAGAAGGACTTTCTTCTGCTTTTATATTTCATTGCGATTATAACTGGCTACCACTATCATGTATCTAACAGTTCTTCCACATTTTTTGGAATATTTTAGGTACGATGCCTAACAGCATACGTGTTACTTCCATAAGAAATTTTGTCTTTAGCATTTTCTGCATTTCAGCATGTACCGGTATTTCTTTCCAATACTTCTTTGTTTTTTTTAACAGGTCCACCACATATGGTAAAAAGTACAGTCGATCTTTGTACATTTCCAACATTTCCCTTTGTAATTCTTGTCCATCTTCTTAATGCCCTTTGGTTAGTCTTTATTTTGGCTGCAGCAGACCCCTCGGGAATATTTATGGTGGTGATTAATAATTATATTTTAAAGACCTTTTCCAAGCAAAGTGCCCTACAATAATCTAAAAAGACAGGGTGGGGCTGCAGATTTACAACCTAATACACTGGAGTTAACTTCAGGACCAACACAATAAATTTAAATAAGGCACAACCTTGGAACCCATTAAAAATAATAATTAAAAGATTGATCATGCAGCCTTCAAGCCTGTGTTGGATGTAAATATACACTCTCCTCTGTGACCAGATTTATTATCACAAAGTAGAGACGACGCCAGGTTTAAGAAGCAAAGGGAGAAAAAAGCTTTTTTTATTTTGCCAGGCAAAAGAGGAAGACATTTCAGCCCTTTTCGGGTTCAAAAGTGAAAGTCTCCTAACAGACTCCGCCTAGTCCTCATATTTATACTTTTCCAGAGTTCTTTGTTTTAAGAGGATTTGAATATCTCCTCCTCTCAAATCCACCCTAACTCTGATTTCATCTTTGTGGTCACATGTATATGATCTTATCTGTTATTTGGTGATATCCTGTACCAGATACGAAAAATCACCTGCTTTGTTCAGTTTAAGTTAGACAGGACTATTTTCTACTGACTTATATAAATAACCACAGCTTACAAATATAATAGAAAAATAACATTTTTCTAATATGCTAGAATTAAATTAATTAAAATCTTACACATCCCACAGTCCCCCCTCATGATCAAAATTAAAATTATTTTGAATCTTGATCATTCTATTATATTAACTTGCAGTTTTAAAACAATAATGTAGACACAATGTTTCCCTAGCCACTTTTTTTAACCCAAAGGACCAAATAATACATCAAAATGGCTTTCTAAAAGAGTCTCAAACATCTACTCTTGTTCTTTAGCTAACAATTGTGCTCTGGTTTCCAAGTTTTCAATTATAAGTCTTGTTGATTTTTGAATAAAAAATTAAGTTCGCCTGCAGGTTCGACCAACCACTTCGAGCCTCTTGCGCATGGACTTTCGCCAGTTGCTATGGCGTTGGCTGCCACGACGTCATCTACTGCCCTTCTGGTCTTGACCTCACACGGTGGTAGCACTTTCTTGCATCTGGACTAATGGACCCAGCCTCCCTTTCCATTTACCTTCACTGCGACATCTGTGGTGAAAAGAATTTGGAACGGACCCGTCTACCTGAGCTGGAGAGTAGTATGCTTTTAAGATTTTACAAACATTCAGTCTCCTATTAAAAAAAGAATGGACAACAGAGTTTAGGGGGAGAGGTTGTACAACACAAGCCAGTTTTTGGGTTTTTTTCAAAGCTGCACTTAAAGTTTTTATATAGTTTTTTATATATCTGTTTCCAACCTCTTTATTGGGTGTTCCCTGATTTTAAAAATGCTAAAAGAGACATTTATACAGAGCCTCAAAGGACAACTTGTGTGGCCCCCGGGCTAATATACGGATGCGTGTCAGTGTGATAGACAATACATTTGACCATTTTAAATTAGTTTTTACACAAATTTTAATTAACATCTCTTTTTAGGGTCTGATTTTTTTTTATTATTTTTTTACTGTCCCTGATAACTGGGATCGCCAAGCCATGCAAAAACTATATTTTATTTTCATTTTTTTTAAAAAACTGTTTTATAACTTCCTTAACAAATAACCCCCTCTGTCTACATATACCCTTTGATATGTTACATGCTTTTGCTATGTGTTTTGTTTTTTGATAGATGCCCTTTCCATTGTATGATTGCAAGAATATTTCTGTTAACCCTGTTCCCCAGATGACTATTTTAGTGTAATTGTGTGAGGATGTGTGTGATGTGTACCCTTAGGCTTTTTTCAACCACCCCCCTCTTGTTTCTGTAGTCCTTACTTTTGCCATTCAGTTCCTTTTCTTCTTCAGTGCAGGGCCCTGTAGGTGGTAGTGTAAAAACTGGGGTTAAAGTCATTACCATATCATAGGATGTTGATTTTGCTGTAGTCACTTTTGCCATTTCATCAGCTCTGCAATTTTCTTTGGCCTCCTTGGTATGTCCAGTTTGATGTTATTGTCACCTGTAACTAAATATTGTTCAAAACCTGTAAAATTAAATTTTCATGCTTTACAGCTCCCCACTAGCTGTTAGGACTCCTCGTTTTTTTTAGATGTATTTATATGCTTGTACAACTCCAAAAGCATCTTTGCTGTCAGTATAAATGTTCACAGTCTTACCTGCTGCTTTAAGTAAGGCCTGGTTCAATGCATATAATTCGGCTGCTTGTGCTGAAAATGACGCTGGTAATGGCTTTGCTTCAAGCACTTTGCACTCAGTCACCAGGCTGTATTCACTCTGCCTTTTTTCACTCACCACTCGAGAAGATCCATTAATCCAAATTTCGAGATCTGCGTTGTGGATAGGCTCATCCTTGAGGTCTGCCCGTGCCATGGTGCATATATCTACAGTCTGTAGACAGTCATGATGTTCCTCCAGGTCAGTTGTTACAGGCAGCAGACTAGCAGGATTTTTGTAAGCCACTTGGCTCCTTTCTGTTGTAACAAAATAGTCACTGCATGAGGGCAAAACACTCTGATTGGATGTTCAATAGTCAATTTTTTTTTGCTTCCTTCACAGCCAGGGCAGTTGCAGCTACTGCCCTCAAGCATGGAGGCCACTCTTGTGCCACTGGATCCAGCTGTTTTGATAAATAAGCTACAGGTCTTTCAGTTAGCCCACAAGTTTGTGTAAGGACCCCCGCCATGCAACCCTCTTTTTGCAGGTCAGGGATACCCAGAGCTGGTGCTGTTATCAAAGCTTGCTTCAGCTCTTTTTACTTATGTGCATTTTCAGGTTTCCACTACAATACTTCTGGTTCCTCATCATGGCATATTTTTATAAAGTCTCTGGTTAGTTTACTATACTCTTTTATCCACTCACGACAAAATTTCAATATTCCCAAGAAGGACCTTAGCTGTTTCTTAGTTTGAGGGAGTGGCATGCGATAAATAGTCTTCCCTGTGTTATTTTGTGTCCCAAATAAATTACTTCCCTTTGGGCTACTTGGAGTTTTTTTTTTTGAGACCCTATATTCTTTCTGTCCTAAGAAATTCAGCAATGAGATCGCTCCCTCTAACACCAGCTTCTTTGTTTTTGCAGAGATTATCTGGATTCTTTTACCTCAGGAGAAACAGGTTCTTAGAGTTGGCATCCAGTGGAATGCTAAAAAGGCATTTTTCAAATTTGTCACACTAAACCATACATGGTGTCCTGATGGGATGTACAGGAAAGTGTGAGGATCTGACACCACTGGATACCCATGTTGAACAATCTCATTAATTTCCTTTAAATCCTCAACTAATTTTCATCCTTTTCTTTTTCCTTTTTTTTTTTTTTTACCTGGCTTTGGCAATGCCAGAATAGGGATGTTGTCTCCCATTTGTCAGCAACTGCTGTACTACTGGTAATTTTAACTGGCATTTACGCTCCCAGTCAAAGGTTACCTGTATGGGTGAAATGTTCAACTGGCCTGCATTGTCATCTTGCACTTACAGCATTCGTTTACAAATAATATATATATATATTTTTTTATTAGCGCAAAATAAATAGTACCTAAAGCTATTAAGGCTAAAAAAAGCCTTCCTTTTTACCCTGATTTGAATACATTTTAAACCTTTTTTTTAATGATGCCACCCTTATGTTATAACAACATAAAAACAGAAAAACATAAAATAAAAAGACACTGTCCTTCAGTGTTACTCCTCTGAAGATGCCCGCCACAGCCGCTGGCGAAACGTCAGGAAAGAAAATTCCAAGACCACGGTTACACAGCCCAGATAACCTATGAGAACCAATGAACTTTGACCGTGAAAGCCTTCAATAATACCCTGGCTTTAATTTGACTGTGTTTTAAAACAATATATTAACATGATTTCTCTGTCCCTGGAAAAAACAGGCACCCAGCATCACCAATATCCATCTCATTGAATAACCATAACTATCCTCTCTCTTTATAAACCCTTCTGCTTTCCTCTCTTAAAGTCTTTCCCAACCATATATAACACCTTTCTTCAACCCTCTTAAGCCAAAACACTTGCCCCTTCACAACACACTCAAAACATGCTCTAACTTTTTCATAACTTACTTATTCCCTCATATTAATACACATTGCCTTTCCACCTTGTAAGCATTTCCAGTCTGTTTCTTTTCTTATAAAGTTTGATACAGTTCACAAGACTCTGCTTTCCAAATTCCAAACACTTTGACTTGGCCCCTCCTCCTGCGTTCAGCAAGAGGGCTGGTTCAGTCAGAGTTAACTTAAAATTCCTTTTTTTTTTTTAAATTTTGTTTCACATTTTAAACTTCAGAGAAAGAAAGGATCTTTTGTTAACAAAACAGTATTGCTGGCTTGATTTACGACCAGTCTGATAGAGAGAAGAACAGAAACACTTTGAAGCGGAGAAAGGAGGGGCATGGGGGATTTTTCTTTTAGCCGACGCCATCCATTATCCCAGGCTGGCCCCATAAAAAATAAACACGTTAACATTTGTCAAATAATCACATAACCCTTTATAAAATACTTCACAGAAAGAGAGGACACATATAACAAATTACGCTGGACAAGACAAAACACAAAGCTACGTTCCTTTTTCTAGGCATTTACCTCTTCCAGTGCCCTGGAGGCAACTGGAAAAATTCCGGATCAACACAGGATTTTACAATCCCTGCTCTGGCTACTGCTTTTCTCACTGACAATAAAATACCATTGGCTGAACCCTCTGTTACAGCCCCCGTTACCATTCCAACTCAGTGGCGTCCCACTGAGCCCCTTATCCATGGTGGCATTGCTTCTGCCTTCTCCTCTTAGAAGGGCTTACCTCTAAGAACTGCCCCACCATTTAGGGTCCCGTAATTCCTTTCCGCGGTTCCTTACCTCCAGCCCGTTGCTTCTCCTGGGTCGGTTTAAAAGTGGGACTCTGCAATTGCACTCACCCCCAGATGCTGTGTCTGCCAAGCTTGAGGACCAGCGAAATCGCCGGGTGCACCTGTCCTACAAAACTTCGACACCAGTCATCTGTGAGCAGTTGACAACCAGATGTCCCATCTGGGGTGCCAAAAATCTGTTGGATGTAAATATACACTCTCCTCTGTGACCAGATTTATTATCACAAAGTAGAGACGACGCCAGGTTTAAGAAGCAAAGGGAGAAAAAAGCTTTTTTTATTTTGCCAGGCAAAAGAGGAAGACATTTCAGCCCTTTTCGGGTTCAAAAGTGAAAGTCTCCTAACAGACTCCGCCTAGTCCTCATATTTATACTTTTCCAGAGTTCTTTGTTTTAAGAGGATTTGAATATCTCCTCCTCTCAAATCCACCCTAACTCTGATTTCATCTTTGTGGTCACATGTATATGATCTTATCTGTTATTTGGTGATATCCTGTACCAGATACGAAAAATCACCTGCTTTGTTCAGTTTAAGTTAGACAGGACTATTTTCTACTGACTTATATAAATAACCACAGCTTACAAATATAATAGAAAAATAACATTTTTCTAATATGCTAGAATTAAATTAATTAAAATCTTACACATCCCACACCTGAACTCTCTCTAGAAGCAAAAAACAACTAAACTGATGCTTTGGTCACGCTGAGAAGACAAGAGTCACTGGAAAAGACAATAATTCTGGGAAAAGTTGAAGGCAGCAGGAAAAGAGGCAGAGCCAACATGAGATGGAGTCAGTGAAGGAGGCCACCGCTCTCAAGACCTGAGCAAGGCTGCTAACAATAGGACGTTTTGGAGCTCCTATAGGGTCGCCATAATTTGGAAGTAACTTGATGGCATTTAACACACACTCACACACAATGCAGCAATTAAATTCACCTGGCATCTCTGAGCATATCGGTGCGCTAAGGATTCCCCACTAGTATCTACGCACGTAAGTTTCATGTCAGGAACAAAACCAGGGCCTACATCTCTTCAGAAGTTAAGTAATGGAAACCAAAGGATTTTGTGGCAACAGCAGTTCCATAGTCTGTAGAGCCCTGCATAACCACAAAGCCTGCACACCTTACTTTGCTCTTTCTCTGAAGCCAGCTAAGCAGCAACTTCTGCCTGTCTGTGCTGGGCAGGGTGCATTTTCCTCTCTATTGCAGATGAATTCCCTCCCCCCCCCCAGCATCTTGTATACAGGAGCAGAGCAAGGTTTCCAGCAGGATACCCGTAGTAGCCCTTTTCCTTCCCCACTGCGCTCAGCCCAAGCGCCTTTGTTCGGCGCAAATAATACAGAGCTTGCGAAGGGCCTTTAATCTGAGACCTGGGCCAGCATGGCAGCCAATTACAAAGGAGGAAATTATGGGAAGATAAGAAGAGTTGTTTTTTATATGCTGACTTTCTCTACCACTTAAGGGAGAATCAAGCCGGATTACAATTGCCTTCCCCTCCCCGCAACAGACACCCTGTGAGGTAGGTGGGGGTAAGAGAGCTCTAAGAACGGTGACTAGCCCAAGGTTTCCCAGCTGGCTTCATGTGTAGGTGTGGGGAAACCAACCCGCTTCACCAGATTAGCGCCTGCTGCTCATGTGGAGGAGTGGGGAATCAAACCCAGTTCTCCAGATCAAAGTCCGCAGGTCCAAACCACCACTCTTAACCACTACACCATCGCTGCTCTGTTGCGTTCATCCAAATCACTGGTTCCCAACCGGGGGCCCGCGGACCCCCAGGGGCCCGCGAGAACTAAATTAAGGTCCGCGAAACAAAGTTCTAAACCCATAATAAATTAATATTTCCAATTAAAAGTTCTTTATTATAAAAAATATTTTCAAATATTATTCTAAGTTTAATGTTTAACTAACAGTTATGATTAAAGTTTATTTTCAAATTATCGGAATTTTTATTTTGAACCTTGGGGTCCCTGCACCGAACAAAAAAGTTCTAGTGGTCCCTGGTCAAAAAAAGGTTGGGAACACTGATCCAAATACTGAAAAAGCTGGAGCAGGTCATGTGACTGGCTTCCTCTCTTTGATGGGAGCAAAACGTTTCTCTCCTACTGTTGTTCTCCTTGCCCTCCAGCTTTGGGTGGGTCATGACGGCTCCCCAAGCCTCAAACCAAGTCAAATGAAGAAGTCACCGCAGGTTGGACCCCCTGGCTTGATCTTGCGTGTTCTGACTGGCACCAGGTCTCAGGCCTCATAGGCAGAGAAAGGTCTTTCACAACTCCTGCTGCTTCAGAACCTCTGAATTGGTGGTACCAATGACTGAATCAGGGGGCCTTCAGCATAGAAAGTGTGTGCTCTGCCACAGCCCCTCTCAAAAGTACAGCCTCATTCTCCTCTTTAAGGCAGGAAGTTCCAGTAGAATAAAAACTAGCTGCCTCCTGCTGAGAGATCAGGAAGGAACCCCTCAACGGCCACCACGTCTATGGCTGCCCCTAGACCCCGTAATACATAAGGCCATGTCTCCTTCACAAGAGGCAAATCTGATCCATTCTCTCAGCTCATGTTCTATATTCCCAGTTGTACTGCGTTGTTTATTTGATGTTTTATGCTGCCTGGTTGATTAAAAAATATACTTTGAGATCTGCCTCGAGTCTCAGCGAGAAAAGCAGGTTATAAAGTAACTAGCAAAATAAAATAATCTCCTCCCTGAATCAGTGCCCCCTCCCCCCAGCCCCGGCCATACTTAGAAAAGCAGGGATATACTAATTATTTAGTGCAGGGGTCCCCAACGTTTTTGAACTTGTGGCCAGGTTGGGAATTCTGACACAAGATGCTCGGTGCAAGCACAAAAGGGCTGCTACAGGAGGCAGGGCCAACCACAAAGTGGACACTGCAGGAGAGGGAGTAGGGATGCCAGCTTCTAGGTTGCACCTGGGGATCCCCCGGAATTACAGCTCATCTCCAGACTACAGATATCAGTTCCCCTGAGAAAGTACCCCACTGAAGTCCCTGCTCCATCCGCAAATCTCCCAACCTGGATCTGGACACCTTTACCCCTGCCGGTGGCCGGGGGGGACCAGGCAACCCTAAGAGGGAGACAGACAGAGACAGAGGAAGCCCAAATGCAGGGGACAAGAGGAGTAATTTTAAAAACTAGGAAAGAGAAAACAAAACAAACACACATGGCGGCAGCTGGTCCTTAAACAATGATGTTAACTGCATAGCTGATCAGTTCTTCACTGGCCAATCAGAAGCCCTGCTGGCCACACCCACTTTCTAAAAGCACTTGGCAGGTGCCAGAAAAGGTGTCAGTGGGAGCCATGTTGAGGATCCCTGATTTAGTGAGTGTTTGGTCCCGGCTTATCTTGAATATATCCAGGCAGGAGAACAAACAAGTGTGTCATTGAACCCAACACATACTCCAGCCTCTGGACAACAGGACCCCAGGGTGAAGAATGAATGTACAGGAATCTCCAAAGCACAAAGGTAGATTTTAGCCTTGGGGGGGGGGTGTCTACTTTTAACTGTGAAAAGTGTCACCAGCTTGTTAATACTGGAATATGTGGCCCAGCAGGCAAGCCGAAAATATTTGGGCCCTCAGATTGAACTTATTTGGGGGGATTGTTTTAAATAAACAGTCCGGACCTTGATTATCGGAGGGAACACTTTTATTCATAAAATCTCCTTTGAAATTTATTGTCAGCCATGAAAGCCTTGATTCTGGTTCCAACATTTATACAGGCCAGTCCGGTTTCCACCAGAAGCAGGCTCTTTTCTGTTATAGCTCAAGAGCATTTCCAAAGGATGCCTGCTTATCTCCCTTCTCGTCAGTCTTCTGCAAACAAGCAAAGGCAGTCTTGTTTGATTACTTCTTTCTGTTGTGGCTGAAGTTGCCAAAGAATCAAAATATCAAAACTTAAACTTCAAATAGTTTCTGAACCTCAGTGGAAAAGCAATATGTATATTTAACATTTATTTGGTGCTCTCAAAGAGCTTTGCACATAGTACCTTGTCATAATCTTTGCAAAAGCCCTGTAAAATAGGTTAGTATTATTAACTCCAGAGGGCAGAAGGGTTGGGGGGATGAAGCTGGGAGAAGACTGCTTGCCTAAGGCCATATAGGGAGCTTACAACAGAGGCAAATTTGAACTAGGGGCCTCCCAGAGAACAACTCTCTCTTTTAGCTATTATATTTAAAAATTGTTGCAAGTATCATTTTCATTTCATTAACCTTTATTGGCATACCAAAAGACAGAGATAAAAACAATATACCTCCAAAGGGCAATACATATAAGTTACAAGTCAGGTTAATAAAACTTTTCTTGTTCTTTAAGAACTCCTGTAAGAAATTCAGCCACGGTAGCCGTAATTTTAGGATCATGATCACTCAAAAGAAATTTGCATTTCACTTCATTACTCCTGTAACTCTTGTACTGGAGCAAAGTAAATAGCAGTTTATCCCGCAAAGTCACATAGAAGGGGCAATCTAAAAGGATGTGGTCAATTGTATCCAACAAATTTAAACCGTACGTGCATAGGCGTTCGTGTCTAGGAATCTGAAAGTATCGGCCTAAAAGCATCCTAGATGGGAATTCGTTAACCCTAGCTAATAGAAAAGCGCGGCGATGAGAAGGTATCTCTAGGTTATCTAGATACCTAGCCTTTTACCCGATCCATTATTAAGGCCTAGGGCCGCCGGAGAACAGATGAATTGTTGCAAGTATATAATGTGTAGCATTTACATGGCACTTTTTGCCTAACTGCTCAGAGCACCTCTCTCTTCAAAATCTCAGTTGCTCCATCAGCCTCAGAAGGCAGGCCTCTATAGCTGTCTATGGTGTTGCCATAGGTAATTTGGTGCATTTGTTTTGGAGCAGAGGTTTTGAACCAGCAATGCTTAGATCATGCTCTTTGCAGCACTTAAATCTCCATTGCCTTAAAAATACATTTACCTAAATTTATTTGCACGTGTCCACTTTTTTTTTTGTCACCGACAAGTCCCCGCTGACTTATGGCTACCCAGTAGGATTTTCAAGGCAAGAGATGTTCAGAGGTGGTTTTGCCTTTATCTACCTCTGTGTCAAGCTCTTGGTATTCCTTAGAGGCCTCCCATCCAAATATTAACCAGGGTCGAAGCTGAGAGTGTGCCAAGGGCACCCAACAAGTTTCCATGGCACGAATGGGGATTTGAACCTAGGTTTGCCAGATCCTAGTCTGACACCTTAGCCACTACACCATGCTGGCTCTCTATCTTTAACATTCTCCTTTTGTTACCTTTGCCTCTTTCTGTCCCTCTGCTTTTTCTCACTAAATTGTCAGATTTACTTCCATTATGAATAGGTCATACGAATAACTGAGATGCATAAAGATTACTGAGCTAACATGGTGTAGTGATTAGTGTTCAGATTTGGATTTGGAAGACAGATGTTCTAATCTTCATTCTAGCATGAAGTATGCCGAGTGACCTTGGGTCAGTCATATTCTCTCAGTCCAACCCTAACCCAAGCTACTGTGAAGAGAAAAAAATATATTAAAATATTTTAAAAGTGTTATGTATGGTCTTTTGCTATAAAATACTTATCAAAGAGCTGATATAATAAAATCATAACTAAAATATAAGTTGTGTGAACGTATAACACCAGAAACCAACAGTGATCCATGGCGCAGATGGATTAAAACCACCCATCTGTAGAGCTAACCAAAAGTCTGCCATAAAAGTTTTAAATTCCTCCCCCAAATCAAGAGGGTTGATACCAGATGTGCCTTGTTAATGAGGGAATTGTACAGTTTTGGTGCCACAATTACAAAGTCTGTCAGAAGTCGCTATCTGCTGAAATGCAGAGGATGGTGGTACACATCAAGGTCCGCTCATGATGAAGAAGGTATCAGAATTGAAGTTGGAAAAACAGGTATTTGAAATGGGCATGGAATTGTGTGAGATTTCTCAGTCACTTTCCCACTTGCATATAAATTAAATTTGATGCCATTGTGATCACTATTGCCAACTGGCTCAACTACATCCACATCCCGCACTAAATCACAGGCAGCACCACAGAGTATTAACTCCAGGATCGCCTCCCCTCTGGTTGGGTCTATGACCAACTGTTTGAGGGCACAGTTATTTAGGATGTCTAAAAATGTTATCTCTTTGGCTTGACTGGTAAAAGGTAAAGGTCCCCTGTGCAAGCACTGGGTCATTCCTGACCCATGGGGTGACGTCACATCCTGATGTTTCCAAGGCAGACTTTGTTTACGGGGTGGTTTGCCAGTGCCTTCCCCAGTCATCTTCCCTTTACCCCTAGCAAGCTGGGTACTCATTTCACCGACCTCGGAAGGATGGAAGGCTGAGTCAACCTTGAGCCGGCTACCTGAAACTGACTTCCGTCGGGATCGAACTCAGGTCGTGAGCAGAGCTTTTGACTGCAGTACTGTAGCTTACCACTCTGCGCCACGGGGCTTGACTGGAGCATACATTTATCCAATCAATATGAGGGAAGTTGAAGTCTCCCATTATTACTACTTCATTACCTTTACATGCTTCCCTAATTTCATTCTCTATCTCAAGATCACCCTGAGCCATTTGGTCAGGGGGCCGATGGAACGTCCCCAGTACTAAATCTCCTTTGGGTTTGATTCCCCACTCCTCCATATGAGCGGCGGAGGCTAATCTGGTGAACTGGATTTGTTTCCCCACTCCTACACATGAAGCCAGCTGGGTGATCTTGGGCTAGTCACAGCTCTCTTAGAGCTCTCTTAGTCCCACCCACCTCACAGGGGAGGAGAAGGCGATTGTAACCGGTTTGATTCTCCCTTAAGTGGCAGAGAAAGTCGGCATATAAAAACCAACTCTTCGTCTTCTCATCTAACCTGTTACATTACAATCAGCCAGTTTGGATTCAACACTCCAAAATGGCTACCACAAAGACTGTACATTACTACTGTTGGGCCTAACCTAATAATTAAGGTGTTGAATAAATACTTGTTACTTCCTGATCCTGATGCCTTTCACCTGTGGCTTCATCAGGGGATCTATCGAAGCATAAGTCTCCAGTCTCACCTTGAGACTGCTCAAGGTGAGACTTAGGGCTGCCAGCCTCTGGGTGGTGAGTGATCTCCTGCTATTACAACTGATCTCCAGGTGACAGAGATCAGTTCACCTGGAGAAAATGGCTGCTTTGGCAGCTGGGGTCTATGGCATTGTACCCCATTGAAGTCCCCCCCCCCAAAAAAAAACACTGAAGCTCTCCTCAGGCTTCACTCCCAAAATCTCCATGTATTTCCCAACCCAGAGCTTGCAAAGCTAGTGAGACTGGAGACTTAAGCTACAATAGATCCCCTGATGAAGCCACAGGCGAACTGCGTCGGGATTAGTAAGTAACAATAAAGGATTTATTCAACACTTTGTTTCTTTTCTTTTGCTTGTTACTGCTGGTGTGGTCTTGACTTCTTTCCTAACCTAATAATTAAGTATCACAAGCACCAATATTATTACATCCAATAAAAAAGGTAACACGAATAGAATAACTTAAATATGCAAACCAGTAACAGCTAATTTCTTATGCTATCTCTTGCTTGCAGAACAAACGCCTGCTAGGGTAGCCAGCTCTGAGTTGGTGAATACCTGCAGATTCTGGGGCTGGTGCCTGGGGCGGGCCAGGTTTGGAGAGAGGAATAACCGAACTGATGTTGGTTGTCTGGAGATGAACTGTAATAGCGGCAGATCTCCAGGTGCGACCTGGAGGCTGGCAACCCTAACCCCTTCCCAACCCTTGCAGCATGAAACATGTGCAGAGAGTGGCTTCTTCCATTTATTTCTCAGTGGGAAAAAGAAAGCTTTCCCATCTGACTTAAGCACACCAATAAACAAAACTTTTTAAAAATCATTCAACTCCCTGCCCTAAGATAAATTTAAAAAAACCCGGAAATTAGCGCGTGCGCATTTTTCGAAGTGACTCCCGCTGTTGTACCCAACATCCGCCCTTCTTTCGTCCCGCCGTTCCAGACGCGCTTGCGCACCTGCCAGTTTCTCCTTATTGGTTGAAAACTAGGCGCGCGTGCGGAATGAGTCTTCCTTTAACTGGATAGAGGGAGCAGGAATAGGGCGCATGCGTAAAAACACCCAACTTGGCCCTGCACCGCTGAAAGCGGGAATAGCGCACGCGCAACAACGATTGTTTATGCTCGCGCATCAACATTGCTGGCTTCGTGACCCTTTGCTTTTCCTTCCTGTCTAGAAGCGGGGAGGGGGGAGGGGAATAATGGCGCCTGCGCGTTGCAGTGGCTGTTCCTCGGGCTCTTCTTCCGGCCTCCTCAGTCCTCGATTAGGCTTAGGCGCCAGGATCCCCTCCTCGTTCTAGCCAAGTCAGGTTGACCTTTGACCTCGGAAGTGAACAAGAGTTGGGATCGCTCTACGCGGAGGGGGGAGAGACTGGGGTGGCCGTTACCCGGTTTGTTTCCGGTTTCAACTTCCCCCAGGGACCACCCGAGTGACTCGGAGCAGCCTTTGCAGTTGGCCCCCTGCCTGCGCCGCCAATTAGCCCTACCGACCGCCCCCGATGGAGGCCTCCGCTTAATCCTTATTGAGGTTTTCTCCCTTCCTGGCGAGCTTTTTTTTGGGGGGGGGAGGGTCTGCCGCCTTGGCCTCTCCCTCGCTTTGCTCGTCCACCTTTTGGGAGCCTCGCCGGTTTCCCTTAGGTGTTCTGGGTGCAGATCCCCCAGAGGGTGGCAGAAGCCTTTCCTGGGAGCTACGATGGCGTGAGGGGGGGTTGGGGGGGTGGCTGCTCGGAGGGGAAGTGCAGATAGGGTCGGCACGCCCGCTTTGAATGGGGAGTTCGGTCGTGCCGTGAATCACCCCTCCCCCCCTCTGTTAGGGAAGGGTTTTCGAGGGGGGGTTGCAGCTAAAACTAAAAAGCAGGGTGGTGGGGGGGGGAGAAGAGGGTTCTGGATTCTCCAGCCCTGTGGATCATGGGCTGTAAGCTGCCTTGATGAAGGACGTTGGGATTCCCAGCTGGGCAGTGGTGTTCCTTGAGGAGGAGGAGGAAGAGGCGGCCCCACGGTGGACATGGGGTCGCAGGTCCTGCAGATTTTACGCCAAGGCGTCTGGGCCTCACTGACGGGCGGCTGGTTCTTTGACCCGCACCAAAGCACCTTCTCCAACTGCTTCCACCTCTACACCTGGATTTTCCTGCTCACCTTCCCCTTCCTGCTCTACATGGTGAGTCTGGGGAGCAGTAGGTAATGCCTGCTGCTGCTGCAAAGGTGGCTGGAGGAAAGGAATAGGTGTGTGCTGATGGTATTAACTTCTTTAGAAATTTTTGGTATGGGAGATGCTGTGTAGCTTCATCTTTCTTTTGTATTGCTCTTTCTGTCTATAACAGCTCCTTCCCTAAGAAATTTCTTTGGCCTCCTTTACACACAAAAATTACCCAAAGTCTGAACCTGACAGTACAAATGTAAGAAAACAACAGCCAATTGAGGATTAATAGAGGCACTGGAAGTCCTTGAAGCTTCAGTCCTTTTCATCATTAACTCTACTGGCTGTTCACCTTTTGCATCTGAAGCCTTTCATATCTTTGCAAGATGTCTGTGGAAACTGGGTTTGGGGTGCGATAACTGTAGGCCAAATCTTAAGGCAGTCAGTCAGAAAAGCAGTTTGGAACGACTTGCATTTCTGTTCTTAGCTAGGGGGATCAAATGCTTGACTGGACATAACTTGCTGGATGCTTTCAGTCAAATAGTTTTCCTCACCATTTTTTTCTTCCCTAAATAATCTCGTTTTCTAGTTCTTGTAGTTTCTATGCAGTGCCTTCCTGATGCATACCGAGGAAATCAGCCAGAAAAGAAGTTGTGTTGCATGCGGCCGCTTCTTGTAAAGGGATTGAGAAGCATTGCGGAAAGTTGTTCTAAAACTTGCGATCTGAGCATGGGGCCTGCAGAACATCCCAGGTGTTCAGGCATCCGTAAATGCTATGCTGGCTAGTGCCCAGCAGTTTAAGTACTTGCTCCCCGCATTGGCAGAAGGTTTGTGGTACTTAGGGATTTGAAGTACATCTTTTCAGCTGTGTGTGGAGAGAGATCAGGAAGTTGGTTCCGCTGCGTAGCCACCTTTTTCAGCAACAGTCTTGGAACTGACAAAAGCCCCTTTCCTCCCTTCTGGCTATGGGATTTGTATGCATGTATTTCAAAAAGTCTGCAGCTAGGCAGGGTCTGCTTGTAGCTCTTCTACAGCCTTTCTTGTTTATATGTTTGTTTCCTGATTGGAACTTTTGCTAGGGAAGGAGCAGTAGGACGGCTGAGATTTGTGTGTTGGGTGGCGACTGTTCCCACAATTTTTTTTTGCAGTGGGAATATGGAGAAAAATCTTATTTGGGGACAGGGCTGTAAGAATGTCTGTCTCAGGCACTGTGGAAAAATGGTGCTTGCAAGTGGGGTGTGACGGGGGGGTATCTCAGATGAGGAATGCAAGTACCCCAGTGAAAAGTACAGCAGATGATTTTTTTTGCAGCTCTGGGACTAAAATAGGCTTGTTAGCAAAGTGTCACTGCGAAAAGCAAACTGCGTGCTGATGTCCTGTCTGAGAACCAGCACTGCCAGTCTAATGGCTGTAACACGAAGCTCTTGAGAGGGAGAATGCTTGCTTAAGAAAAGTATTTGCACTGATATTGAGGTTAAAGACTACTTCTTTCCCACTCCCACCCTCCTTCACCTAGTGTACCTCTCTGAGGCTAGGTACCGGGTGGGGGAATTCATCATCCTGATACTCTCAACTTTCGCTGAGAGTTTCTTGCCCCTATTCTCTGTGAAGGTAGCTTTGATGCTTACTATAGCTGTTTGTCAGGTGTGAGAATTCAAAGCAAAACTTCTAAATGTTGCCTCATGATCCAGACACCAGCTCACAAATATAATGCCAGTGTCTGTATTTTGTGGGGTTTTTTTTTTGCTTTGAACATTTGTATCTGAACAACAGTTCTGTGTTACTCGAAAGCTCTTTTCTGTCATTCTCAGCATAATCTGGTTTCAGAGAAGCACTGCTTTGCTTACAAAAGTGCGACCCTTCAGGCCTAGCCTAATTTTGCTTCTGTTGCTCAGAGAGCCGGTGCCTGTTTTGTGGGGCTTTACACATCTTGGACTGGATTTGCAGTCCCGTTGTTCATACATGCCCTTTTTTCGGTGACAGGTGATGCCTCCCAGTGTTGTGGTGGCTGGCGTGTATTGCGCTGTGGTGGCTGTGTTCTTCACCACTGTCAAGACCATCAACTATCGCCTGCACACCATGTTTGACCAGGGCGAGATTGTGGAGAAGAAGAACTCGGTGCTAGCAGAGGGGGCCAAGGCTGATGAAGGAGCTGCTGCTGACGAGGGGAACTTGACCAGGTGAGTAGGGTGGGGTAGCTATTGGCACTGCAAGACCAGGATTCTGTGTTTACTTACCTGGAGTCCGTATACTCTTGGGTTAGGAGTTTTCTCTTCTTCCCTAATAATTTCTGGCCTGGGCTAGCTGTTATATGAAGTACTCCATTAGTCTGTGGTGAGTTGGAAATATCTGGAGTTTTCCAAATTAAAAAGTAGGATTGGTGGGGGGAGATAGCCGATTCCATAGCAGAGTGGTGGGGGGAGATGCAGATTGACAAGCACAGTGCTGAATTTAGGGAACCAGTTCTAGGTTTTAGGCTCAGGTCTGTGGGAGCCGGCTTCTTTCTGAGGTGCCACTGTAAAGCATCTAGCTGTGTGGGCAACCAGGCTCTTGGGATTTTTCCAGCCATCTGAACAGTGATCCCGTCGTCCCTGCCTTGAAGAAGGCCTCTGAAATTCCAGTGGTTGCCTTCTCATGGAAAGCCCAGAGGGTAGTGCCTGTCTTTTCCCCCCAGGCAAATCTAAAATACCGAGGAACTGTCAGTGAAACAGAATCAATTTCTGAATTGCTAGATGGCTTTCAGACAGGACAGCATAAGCTCTGAATGCAGATGCGTTACTCTTTGCCTCTTCTCAGTTTGTTTGTTTGCTTGCATGCTGAAAACTCTGGCATTTTTCGAAGTCTGTCAAAGCCACATAAATGCATGCCATCACACTGGGGGTATATACTTGCCTGTAAGGGCAGTGTGGCTTTATAATATATTTATCTATTTAGATGATTTTGTGCAATTTTCCTTCCCAATGGGGACCCAAGGTAGCTTATAACATTCTTCCCTCCTCTGTTTTATCCTCATAACAACCCTGTGAGGTATAGTGAGAGTGACTGGCCAAGGTCGACTAGTGAGCTTCCATAGCAGAGTGGTGATTTGAACCTGGCCCCCCCAGGTTCTAGTCCAGTGGTGGTGAACCTATGGCACGCGTGCCAGAGGGGGCACTCAGAGCCCTCTCTGTGGGCACGCGCACCGTTGCCCCAGCACAGAGTTCGCCTGAGTTTGTTACTAGAAAGCCAGTGATGTGGGGCCGGGCTGCTCCCCTCCCCCTCTCCACATGCCTGAGGGTATTTCTCACATCACCCGCCCCTCTGCCCAGCAGCCCAATGGGAGCGCTTCCTCCCTCCCCTGTCACATGCGGCAGGGCGGCTCACATGCGGCGTGAGGCTGCGGCACGGACGGCAGCCTGTTGAGTCTGTGGTGAAGACGATTCCCATGGTGGGGTTGGAGAGGAGCTAGGTTGGAGGGGAGCATAGCTCACAGCGTGGCATAGCTGGAGGGGAGCAGAGTGCTCGGGCCAGTATTCAGGTTAAATTGCCGTGTTGGCACTTTGCAATAAATAAGTGGGTTTTGGATTGCAGTTTGGGCACACGGTCTCTAAAAGGTTCGCCATCACTGTTCTAGTCTGATACTCTAACTACTGTGCCCTGTTAACTTCAGTGGGTTAACAGACACCTGCGTGTAACTTGACATAGGTACCATTTTGTCTTGCAGAGACCCTGGCGGAGTGGAGATGACCGTGTTCCGGAAAGTCAGTTCCACGCCTCCAGTGAGGTGCAGTTCCCAGCATTCTGTGTTTGGCTTCAACCAGGTCATGGTACGAATGAGGAGGATACCTTGGGCTGCTTTTGTCTATAATTCCTTCCCTGGGACTTTGCAAATGGGAGAACACAGAAGCAGTGCTTATTTTAGAGCAGTTCAGTGCAGCCAAGGGAAATTTCCTTCCACTGAGAATTGCAGAAGGAGATTGGGGATGCTTCTGGCCTAGTTGAGCTGTTGGCTCCTTTCTCAGTCTGTGATTCTTTAAGTTAAGTTGTATTTTATAAAAAGAATGTTGCTGGGACATGTGTCTGCCTGGGCACTTCACATTCGTAGTCTCCCAGTGGAGAATGCAAGCCACTCTGTGTGTGTCTAGAAACAGACCCATTAACCTCATGATGAGCCATCCGGAAGAGGTTCTGGGGCTAAGACCTTGGTTTAAATTAAGTGCCACAGAAGGGTAGTGAAATAGGTACTCATCCCTTTGGGGGGTGGGCTGCTGCATCTCTGCACAGACATGAAAGAACTTTGCCTGAGAGAATCTTTGCCTGTTCCCTTCTGACCTAGATGATTCATGTTGTTGATCAAGAGATTGTAAAAATGTGGAGATTCTGCTGGCTTCCCCTTCATTACTGCCTCTGTGTTTGGGTATCCTCTTGCCAAACAATAACTTGACTTTCTTGTGTGTGTTTTCCCTTCAAGGATCTGCTGCCTCGCTTGGAGGATGGGGGCCCTATAAGAGGTAAGCAGTAAGAACTCTGCTGATCCTATATCTCTCTCTCAGTATACAGTCATTTGGGGGAGTTATTCACTGAGTGCATCTCTGCAAACCCCTTTGCAATGAATGAACTTGTGTCCAGTCTTTCCCAGACTGCCATGATTCATATCCTCTATTGGCTGCTACCTTATTTATTCATTTCATTTATACCCCACTTTTCTCCCCCAGAAGGGACCCTAAGTAGCTTACATCATTGTCTTCTCCATTTTATCCACCTATCTGTGCGTCTTCCAGTGTGGGCAGGGGATGGTAATGCCACAAGTGGTCCTGATGCCGTCATGCTCCTGAGCCAGCCTGGGGAGTCAGGGTTCTCTCCCTGCAAAGAGGATGAACCAGCGGGGGGGGGGGACACCTTGTGACCCAAGGGGAAGAGCATAGGTTTGGGCTGGAGTGCGCAAGGCTTGTATGCGGAACATTTGTTAGAGCAACTAGGCTGCAAGTCTGTCACACATCTGCTGCTTCATCCTGCAGACATCAAGGAACTTGTCCGTGAGCAAGGCAGCAACAATGTCATCGTCACAGCAGCGGATCGGGACATGCTCCAGCGCCATTCCCCTGAGAACTGCGGTAGGTCTCTGGCCTTGGTTTGGGGACAAGCGGGCATTAAACAAGGTGACCTTTGGTCATTACGTGAAGTGATGGCATCGCTGTATTCTGCTCTATTTAGACCTCACCTAGAGTACTGTGTTCCGTTTGGGGCACCGCAGTTTAAGAAAGATGTAGACAAGCTGGAACGTGTGTGTGGAATCTTTGTAGAGGTCCATTTGTGGTTTGCAGTCTGAGAAAAAAGGCATGGAAATACCATCTATGTAGTAAATGTATCCTTTTGCAAGCTCTGCTACTTGGGCATGGCTGATGTTGCTCTCTGAAGTCAGGATGTTTGCCATTTGCGCATGCCTGTGTATGCACACGTTAATAAAGATCTGGCTACAGTCCCCAGCAGCCAATATTCCTTTGTTGCTTTGCACAGCTGTTTCGGTAACCCTGTCCTCCCTGCCTTCTTCCCTCTGTAGCTGCTGAGGTTCCTAGGGTGCCCTCTGACCTGGACGGTGCAAATGGCAGCCTGTTGCTTGTGCCCAAGATGGAGCCATCATCTAGTGGGAGGAAGCAGCCCCTGTCTCTCCCGGTCCAGACGTCCATCCAAAGCACGGACTCATCGGAGCAGTCCCCCCCAGCCGGGACAGGCTCGCGGCTGCCACGCTGGACCGCCAGCGAGTCGGAGAGCATGGGGGACACGCCGCTGAGTCCCCTCATCAAGAGCAGCTTGAGCGAGGAACTCAGCCAGAGCTTTCTGAGCCTGGCTCTTCCCGAGGCTAGTGGCCACAGCCGCCGCGAGAAGCGCCACTCGGGAGCTGACTACCAGCCCTTGGAATCCCAACCGGAACGGCCCATCAAGACCGGCTCTTCGGATAGCTGCTTCAGCGGCACGGACAAAGAGACACCCAGCACCCTGAGCAGTTACCGCAGTGAGAAAACCAATTCCACCCATCTAGACAGCCCCTCCCTTGGGCCGGTCCCCGGAGAGGGAGTCCCAGGGGAGGAGGCGGTGGCCGGCATGTCTCCGCCCCCAGATGGCGGCAGTGACACAGATGCCCTGTCGGACAGTGAGCTGCTGCGTTCCCCTGAGCTGGGCCTTCTCGGGGAGCTGAGCTTCGACACACAAAACACGCTAAACTCCCTGGAAACGGTCAAGGGCGACGCTGAACTGTGGTGCGGCCCTGAGCCGGAGCAAGTGGTACGGCCGAAGGAGCTGGGCCTCAAGGGCCGCAGGCGTCTCTCACGCAAACACTGCAGCTCCTACTTGCCCATGCGTACCCTTCTGGACAGCAAAGCTTACACGGAGGGCTTTTTTGCCGACGAGGACTCCAGCGACTGCAGCGACTTGAGCCGTGCCTCCAGCTTGCATTCCCAGCACAATTACAGCACCGATAGCTCTTCCAGCACCTCTTGCTACTCTCCTGAGCGTCACGCCCCTGCTCAGCATGGGAAACAACACCCCGTTGAAGCCAAACCCCCTCCGCCTCCACCCCCCGAAGGCACCGCCCTCTCGACCAAACGTTCCCATTACGCCCAGCGCACCGGCAGTACTGCCAGCGCCAAGACCCATGCCCGTGTGCTCAGCATGGATGGAAACAGCGTGGAGGTGAAGCCCCTGGGCCCCCTGATCGTCTCCAAGTCGGACTTGGAGTCTCATGCTGGGAAGCTGACGGCAGAGCAAGAGTCGGGCAGCGCCGTGCGCAGCCAGTCTGCCAACCAGCCTGGCTGGAGGGGGGAGCTGCAAGCCGAAGGGGCCGTCGGAGGAGGTGAGTGCCTGAAATGGCAGGACCTTTACTATGGAATTCCCTGCCAGAGGATGTAGTGATGGCCACGAGTGTAGATGGCTTTAAAAGGGGGTTAAACAAATTCATGGTGGAGAGGGTCCGTCAGTGGTTACTAGCCATGGTGAGTGAAGGGAGCCTCCTTGTTCAGTGGAAGCAAACCTCTGAATCAGTGTTTCTCATCCAGGTTCCCCAGAACGCTAGGGTTCCATGAGAAATCACTAGGGGTTCCGCGAGAAATAGTGATGAATAGGCTAATATGTAAATATATTTTTATGTACATAATTTTTATGTAGGGGGTTCCTGAGACATGAATATTATTTCAAGGGTTCCGCAAGGGTAAAGAGGTTGAGAAACGCTGCTCTGAATACCAGTGCCAGGAGGCAACATCAGGGGAAGACTCCCGTCTCTGTGCCCTGTTCGTTGGCCCTCCTGGGCAGCTGGTTGGCCACTGTGTGAGAAAGGATGCTGGACTAGATGGACCACTGGCCTGATCCGGCAGGGCTCTTCTTATATGTTCTTACGACGTGGGTCAGCCCCTTGAGAGCTCTTGATTGGGGGAGGAGTCTAGTTCTTCAAGGGTGTGCCTGCTGCAGGAGCAGTCTTGGAAGCAAGGCTTGGTGGAGTGAATGGGGTGGGTAACTTTTTTTCCGTCGGAGTGGCTTGGCTCTGGGGCAGGCTGCTTGGGGGACGTTGGGGGAATCTCCCACAGAAGTTCTCAGGAGAAGGCCAGGCAGATGGCTCTTGGGCTCTTTATGACTTGGGGTGTGGAGAGCAGGAATGGTGGCTGAAAGGTCATAAGTGGGAGTCATGGTGGAGCGCACATGCATCCCTGGACTTGTGTCTCACAGCTGTTTTGAGTCTGGGCCTCCAATTTTGGTTTGTATAAACACTAAAGCAACCTGCTCTTATCTTTCCCCCTCTCCAATTCATCCCAGAAGGTGTCCCTCCCGCAGGTTGTTCCTTTTCAGTGAGCCAAGCACCCCCCAGACCAACTCTTTCCCACCTCTTCTGATTCCATCTTGATGATGGAGAGCCTGCGAAGCTGGTTATGTGTGTGGCGTGTGTGTACTCCTGCGGATTTCCCCCCCTGATTACTACTCCAGACTTTATGGATACTTTTTGACTGAGATATTGATAATTGTATTTATGGCTGCAATATTACATCCCCTCATTTAAGAGGGATACATAGACAAGGATTAGTTTTCCTTGTGGATGGAAGTCTAAAACAGAGGAAGAAGTGTTGCAGTTGTTATTGCAAAGTAACATTTAAAATAGACAACGCACACACAGTCATAAAGATTTTTTTAAAATAAATGTATATCTTTGAGTCCGGAATGTTGATTGCTTAGACCACTGAAGAAGGCGGGATGGCTGAAACACGTATAGTCAGAGTATAATTGTGTTATTTTATGTCTTACTGTGTTATATGAGTATGTCAATTTGGTAGGCCGTTGCAGTGCCCTATATGTGTTATATGTGGTGCTAGATTTTATCCTGAAATAAATGTATATGTATTTTGTACTTACATAATTTTTAGAGTGTATAACCTCTAGAGCAGGGGTGGGGAACGTCCGGCTCGGGGGCCATATGCGGCTCCTGAGGACATTTTCAGTGGCCCTCAGGAGCTCCAGGGCCCAGCCGCGGAGGTGCAGCACAGCGTGGCCCTCCCCGAGGGTGTTCCTGGGGCCGTGGCGCCCTTTGGACCTCCTCTCGTCGACTGTTGGTCAGCGAGAGAAGGGGGAGGGATGCTTCCCCCAAGGCTGCCCCCTACAGTCGCGGCATGCAGGAACGCAGCGGCACACTGTAAGCCCCTCTCCCCGCCTGTCAAGTGGCGGAGGGGAGGGGAGAGGCTGGTGGCTCCTGGCGGCGGAACATGCATGTGTGAGCCGATAGGGCTTGGAGGGCCTTTTGTGGACTCAGGGTGGGGGGTGGGAGGGCGTGAAGGCTGGGGCCCGGTCGAGTGGGGCTGTGTGTGCTGCCGTGTGTGTGTGTTGGGGGAGGCATGAAGGCTGGGGCCCGGTTGCGTGTGGCCAGCGTGTGCGGGTGTGTGTGTGGGGAAAGGCTTTTCTCTCTTCCTCTTTTTCTGTCACTCTTTCTCCTTTCTCCCCCTCTCTCCCTCCTCTCTTTCTTTGTCTCCTTCCGTCCTTTTCTCCCCCTCCATTTCTCTGTTTTCCTTCCTTTCCTGAGGATTGGCTGCGGGCTGCACCCCCCATGCGCCTCGTTTGCTGGGGCCCACTGCTGGCTGCCCTCCCGCCTGGGAGGGGAGAGCGGGGGTCCCCTCCAGGCCTTCTCTGCGTGGCCTCCCCTGTGGTTGCCAACCTCCAGGTGGTGGCTGGAGACCTGGCAACCCTAGCTTCTCCCCCGCCCTGCCCCGGGAGATCTACACCTGGTTATGGCCCCGAATCATGTTATAAATGAGCAAATGGCCCTTGGCAGGAAAAGGGTTCCCCACCCCTGCTCTAGAGGGTCGACCTTGCCTCAGCAATCCTGGAGGGAAAGTATAGGAAGTTATCAAGACCTGAGTGGGCATACCTTTGTGGGTCAGGTGAAATGGATTTACAAGTCATGTTCTATTTAGGTGTATCTATTATGAGGGAATCCGTCAAGAGCTAATTCTTCCTCCTATTAACACAATGAAATCCAGTTCGGAGGAAGAGAAAATTAAATTCCTCTTATGGGAGGGAGACTCTCAGTGTTATTTGCAGGTAGCCAAGTATTGCTCCGCAGCAATTAAAATCTGCTCGGAAAAGGGTGTTCGTGTTAATAAGGTGAATTTTAATTAATATTAATTTACCTGTATTTTGTACAAAGATATTATTTTATCATGTAATCAGTTTTATTGACAAGGTTTGTATCTTTTCTGGTTAATGCCGTTACAATAATAATAAATCGAATCAAGTGGGCTTTGGATTTTTACTTTTATTTATATTTTCTTGACCTTAATTCTTTAACTCCGGCTCCTTGCCGGCCGTTCCCGGTGATCTTTCTTGCAGCCCCCGCTGGCGAGGAAGGGCCCAAGCCGGACCGGTCCAGCAGCGTGAAGCGCATGCAGGCCATGAGGCGGCGGCATAACGCAGGCAGCAATCCCA
The DNA here is from genome assembly GCF_029931775.1 of Euleptes europaea. Lineage (NCBI taxonomy): Eukaryota > Metazoa > Chordata > Lepidosauria > Squamata > Sphaerodactylidae > Euleptes > Euleptes europaea. Next base: position 80,838,902 of record NC_079318.1, read on the forward strand.
CCCCCCCATCCTCTGTGATGGGGTCCCCACCCAGGTAAGCCCCTGTCTTCTTCAGTCAGTCTGGGCTTTTTCGTTGCGCTGCTGCTCACTGTCCCCCCTCCCCCCCCATTGTGCAGTTTACAGGATCTGCAGCGGGGCCGGGCCTCGTCGCATTCCCGCGCCCTCACCCTCCCCTCAGCCCTGCAGTTTGCCAGCTCCCTCCTGCTGCCGCGCGGCGCCATCCACGAAGCCTGCAACTTCGACGACACCTCTGAGGGTGCCATGCACTACTTCTATGACGAGAGTGGTGAGTGAGAGAGGGGAAAGCTGCGTGTTGGCCAAGGCAGAGCTGTGTCATGTGCTCCTGCGGTGGTCATGCAGGAGGTCTTCTATACCTCTCGCCTATGCTTCGGGTGCAGGAGGAGATATCCCCAACAGAAGGAAAGCTTTCTGTTCATATTCAGTTGAGGGAAGGCTCTCCCAGAATGCTCAATTTTTCTGAACAAGGAAGTAATAGTGAGGTGGCCAAGTTTGCGGACGACACAAAATTATTTCGGGTGGTTAAAACAAAAACAGACAGTGAAGAGTTCCAAAAGGATCTCCCCAAACTGGAGGAATGGGCATTAAAATGGCAAATGAGATTCAAGGTGAGCAAGCGTAGAGTGATGCATATTGGGGCAAAAAATCCCAAATTCACATATGCACTGATGGGATCTGTGCTAGCAGCTAGAGCAACTGCCCTATGAGGAGTGGTTAAAACGCTTAGGGCTGTTAAGCTTAGAAAAAAGGAGGGTAAGGGGAGGCATGATAGAGCTCTATAAAATTATGCATGGTTTGGAGAGAGTGAACAGGGAGAAGTTTTTCTCTCTCATAATAGTAGAATGCGGGGTCATTTGCTGAAGCTGGAGGGTGATAACAGATGAAAGGAAGCATTTCTTCACAAAGCGCCTAGTTACATTGTGGAATGCGCTGCCCAGGATGTGGTGAGGGCTGCCAACTTAGAAGGCTTTCAGAGGGGAGTGGACATGTTCATGGGGAGAGGGCTATTCATGGCTACTGTTAAAAAATGGCTACTGGTCATGATGCATACCTATTCTCTCCAGGATCGGAGGTGCATGCCTATTATATTAGGTTCTGTGGAACGCACGCAAGAAATTCTGTTGCAGTCGTCTTCCTTGTGGGCTTCCTAGAGGCACCTGGTTGGCCACTGTGTAAACAGACTGCTGGACTTGATGGGCCTTGGTCTGATCCAGCATGGCCTTTCTTATATTCTTGTGTGTTCTGTGTTGGACAGAAGAGGGTAATGACCTTCTTACAGCCAACTTATGACAACCCTGTAGGGTTTTCAAGGCAAGAGAGACACAGAGGCGGATTTCCATTGCCTTCCTCTGCATAACAATCTTGGTATTCCTTGATGGTCTCCCATCCAAGTACTAGCCAGGTCCGACCCTGCTCAGCTTCTGAAGTTTGATGAGATCAGGCTAGCCTGGGCCATCCAGGTCAGGGAAGGAGGAATGAACTGGGGCTTAGGAACACACATGCACAACCTGTATGTTCCTGCTTCCTCCTTGCTTCAACTCCTGCTTCAGTGCAAACAGGGCAGGTGTTGGATTGTGCTTCAGGGTTTGCCGAAGTGGTATCATCACATGTGTGGAGGTGGCTTAGAGGAGCTGTGGCAGGTGTTGTGGTCTCGATTTCCAAGGGCCTTGCCAAGGGCTGTTGCTCCGTGGCTGCCCCGCTCCAGGGTTTTGCTCTGAGCAGGTCTCCCACAGGTTTGTGTCTGATGACGTCTGCAACAAAAATGCCTTCAGTTGCGGTTTTAGAAATCTGTTGCCCCAGAAGGTCGGACCAGAACCAACGGGTTGAAATTAAATCAAAAGAGTTTCTGTCTAGACATTAGGAAGAATTTTCTAACTGTTAGAGTGGTTCCTCAGTGGAACGGGCTTCCTCGGGAAGTGGTAAGCTCTCCCTCCCTGGAGGTTTTTAAGCAGAGGCTAGATGGCCATCTGTCAGCAATGCTGATTCTGTGACCTTGAGCAGATCATGAGAGGGAGGGCATCTTGGCCATCTTCTGCGCATGGAGTAGAGGTCACTGGGTGTGTGTGTGGGGTTTTTTGTGAATTTCCTGCATTGTGCAGGGGGTAGGACTAGATGACCCTGGTGGTCCCTTCCAACTCTATGATTCTGTAAATCATTTCCATTTAATAGCTCCAACTCAGCACTAGCATTTTTTCTAAATCGTTCCCTCCCACATTGCGCACTGTTTCAACTTTATTTGCGCATTTAAGGTAGAACCAGAGGTAGAGAGATGTGTTCTTGGGGTCGAAGTGGCTGGTTATACTTGGAGATATTCTTGGGGAGGATGGGGCTCAGTAGCAACCTTATGCGTTCCGTTGCACGCCCACCCTTTCTCTTCCTTCTCCTCCAGGGGTCCGGCGCTCCTACACTTTTGGCATGGCAGGGGGTGGCTATGAGAACCCAGTCAGCCAGCAGGTTGGAGTGGACCACGCAACCAACAGCGGCTGGTGAGGCATCCTTTATCTGAGCTCTGCCAGTGTCATGCATGCATGCCGTTCTCTAGCCAGGGGGCTCTAAGCAAGTTGTTGAAGGACCCCCAGCTAAGTTGTTGACTGATTCTGGGATGATGAGGCCAAGAGAGGAAGCCCTACCAAGACAAGGATTGAACCATATTTTTTAGGAACTTAGGTGTGGAGCCGGCCTCTCATTTTCTTGGCATGCTTTTCTACTTTGCTAAAGAATCCTGCATTTACATAGTCAGAGGAATGCGATGCTACCCGCTACTGCGCCATTCGCCCCATTTTTGTCCCACAAGTAGGACCGCTTTTAGTGAAATTGCAGGACGTCAACTTAGAGTCCTTATCTGTTTCTGTTTCTAGGCAGAGCCTTTGGGAGAGGTTGGGCTGGGCATCGGAATGAATGAATAGTCAGCAAGCAAGTCCTCCACTGTGTGGCAGACTGAAGTGTCCTGGGAATGGTTGGGCAGGGCATTCTGTGCTCCCGACGGTTTTCCTTTCTCAGCAGAAATGATATGTGTGTGTGGGGAGGGGGGGAGGTTGTTTAAACAGACGTAACGGAACCCCTTGCCTCATCCGGGCCTTTCCCTCTTGCTCAGCTCACTTCAGCCTTCCGTTAGCGGAACACGTAAATAAATCTGTGGCCGAAGTGGCTTCGGAGGTTTGTAAGCGAAGCCCAGAGTCCCGAGAAAACGCTTCTTATCCGCGGGGACCTTTTTGTCGGCTGGCCGTGTTGTCTTTGGGGTGTGGTGCTTTCCATTGACATTGTTTGGGTGATTATTGCCCTTTCACCCATTGTTTGCCTTGGCAGGGACAGACATTCACATTCTTCTAGCTTCAACTCCGCAGAGGTGCCTGAAGGAACTCCCGCCCTCACGCTGCTGCAGCCACGGCCCGTGGTTCTTCAGGGCATGCAAGTGCGCAGGGTGCCTCTGGAGATCCCCGAGGTGAGGCCCCCCTGAGTTCAGGGTGGTGGCGGGTCAGATTGGAAGAGTGCCTCGACGGAACTTCCATCTTGGAATCAGTCCTAATCAGCTCCTGGGAGCAGGAGGCCATATTGTTTTCCCCTGGGAACGTTGAGACTGCTTGTGGGATCCTCAAAAATAAGTCTGCAAGTCTAAAACTCCAGCACTTCCTTTTGTAACCTGAATTCTGTTCCATGGGATGTGTCAGACTGGCAGTTTTTCTCACCTGTGTTTGCTGAACTCATACCTGCCACTGAGGGCAAGGAAGGAGGTAGCAGCATCTGTTTAAGGAGCTTTGCTGTGATCCAGGCCTACCTTTTGAGAATTCACCAATCACTTCGGGGCTAGAGGGGTTATGGGCCAGTAGTGTAGCAAGCCCCTATAGATTTTGACCTGTTTTTCCATCCTCACCTTTACAAAGTGTGGCAAAGCCTTTTTATTCTCCGAGTGCTACTGTAGAACCGATTTATATTTTTGTCCTTTTCCTCTTCTTATACACAGGATGTTAGAGAGAGGGTATTATACTCCCAAAATTGTAAAAAGAAAAGACATTCCAGTATAATTATATGGGGGGTGGGGAGAGGAGATTGGCAGGGATAGGGAGTAATTTATGCAAGTTTTAACATCTGGAACTGTAAAAGCATGATATCCCTGGAGGGCAGGTAGCCTGGACTCCTGGGACCAGATTTTCTGCAAACATATAATATCAGATGTATGTAGGAACAGTAAATATTCACCACTGTGGAGTCTGTTCCCCGATCCCTTGAGGTTATAGGTGAGAAGGTTGTAAATTGGATCTATCCTATCCAGGCTCCCATTTGAATTCACCAAAATACACACGTTTTTCAGACTAATCATTGTGCACATTGTACTTTTGCACCCTGACTTCCTTTGCTGCAACACCCCTCCCACCTTCTGACTGGGATGTAAGGACTCAGGAATCTCCATTCCAACTTGTATCTGGCGGAGGGAGCTTTGACTCTCTGAAGTTTATACCCTGAAAATCTTGTTGGTCCCTAAGGAGCTTCTGGACTCGAATCTAGCTGTTCTACTGCAGACCAACACGGCTGCCTTCTGAAACTGTTTTTAAGGATAATTTGTAAAATAAGAAATACTTAGATTCAGTTTTTACAGTGCCCCAGGAAGGCCGACAAGCAGGTCATGGAAGCCAAAGACTTCTCCCTGTTGATATCTCTGAGCAGCTGGTATTCAGATGGCTACTTCCTCTGAACATGGAAGTTCCGTTTGCTCATTGGTCATTGATAAATCTACCCTTTGCAAGGGTCTGATTCGCTTTTAAAGGCTACCAAGCACAGAGTTTGCTACATCCTGTGGCTGTACATTCCACCAGTGAACTGCCCTTTGAGTGAAGAAGTGCTTACTTTGGTCGCTTATCTGCTCAGCAGCTTAGTTGGGTGTCTGCAAGTTCTATTATTATGCATGAAGGAGAAACAATTTCCCCTGTCTGCTTTTTCCACCCCATGCTTAGTCCTACCGGTCTTGCTCTCCCTGCCTACCCTTAGTCATATTTTTTCAAGCATGTAGCTTTTTTCTCCCATTAGTTGCTTGTACTTTTCAAAAAACAAAAACCCTGAGGTTGCTGCAGTATGCAACCTGTGCCTAGGTTTATGGGAAGGAAACGATTGCTGTGGAGGACAGTGAGTGAGTTACTTCTACACCTCTTGATAATTTTTCCCCTCTCCTCAGTTTGACCTTTTGGACCAAGAATCGCTGCATGAGTCCCAGGAGAACACTCTAATGATTGAGGACAAGTGCCACCCGCGCCAGTACTACAAGTTCTGGGTGCTCCCTGGGCACTGGATGCGTGTGCGCTACGACCGCCTGGCCCTGCTGGCTTTGCTGGACCGGTGAGTGCCTGGTTGCTGCTCTACCTGGGCCCAGGCAGGTCTGCGTTCCCCTGTGCCATCCTCCAAGCATCATGCCAGGCATGGAAGCACAACAAAAATCCAACACAGATGGGCACCAATAACCTCAATTCCAATATAATACCACCATCTAACATCACAAAATCATCATACAATTACAAGATATAACAGTCAAACCATTCCCATAAGAGAATTTTATCATTGAACTATATACAAGGAGCAGGCAATTCCAAATATGACGTGCGCTCCAAGGCTCTTTGAAGCTTATAGTCCCAAACAGTTCAAGTTAGTAACTTGTCATTTTAGGAGCGTATGCAGAAGAATTCAGAATGTTTTCTCAAGTTACTCTGTTTCGATGTCCTTCAGTTCCATTTCACAAGGCTCCCCTTAGTCATGCCAATTCATATATCAAGCCGCAGTTATCACGTTTACATTTTCTCCATTCCCCCATGGGATACTGGTATGATAAAATTCTCTTATGGGAATGGTTTGACTGTTATATCTTGTAATTGTATGATGATTTTGTGATGTTAGACGGTGCTATTATATTGGAATTGAGGTTATTGGTGCCCATCTGTGTTGGATTTTTGTTTAGCTTTTGCCTGGTAACACAGAGGTGTCGTGTTTTTGATAAGACATGGCAGCACAAGCCTGCAAGATCTTGGTGGGGGGGAGGGGGGTGCCTGTATGGATATTGGTTCTCCATTAGATTTTGGTTTTCTCAGCCCCTTTGCAGCCCAGAACATTGGAGAACTGGAACTCCAATAGATGTGCCTGGCCAGATGAGCTGTGAATTCTGACAGTGTGTTTGGCCAGTCATTTGGGGCAAGTGTCAGAGACATTTTACTTACCATCTGCCCTCAAGTCAGCCAGTAGAAGCACTAATAGATGCATCCTTATATGAACCAGAGCCAGTGTGGTGTAGTGGTTAAGAGTGGTGGATTCTGATCTGGAGAACCGGGTTTGATTCCCCACTCCTCCACATGAAGTGGCGGACTGTAATCTGGTGAACCGGGTTGGTATCCCCACTCCTCCACATAAACCAGCTGGGTGACCTTGGGCTAGTCACACACTCTCTCAGCCTCACCTACTTCACAGGGTGTCTGTTGTGGGAAGGGGAAGGAGATTGTAAGCCGGTTTGATTCTCCTTAAAAGGTAGAGAAAGTCGGCATTTATTATTATTATTGCTGTGCTCCAGCCAGCAGTTTCTAAAAGATTTTGTGCTGGGTCTTGGGTGTGACTGGAAGTTATGTGCCCTGTTCCCAAATGCTGTCAGCATTTAGCAAGCAAGGCACAGCACTCCACTTGGGCTTCCAGAACTCAACCCTGCCATTTAATTGTAGAACAAATGAAGGTGTGGATTGCAGCCATACAAAAATTGGGATCTTCTCTACTAGTTGGGTCACACAATTACCTATTGTTCGTTGTTCTCCTGCCTCTTTAGGAACCGGCGGGTGGCAGAAAATGTCTTTGTGGTGTCACTGGTGAGCTTGGTAGCCTTTCTTGGCTATCTGCTCCTCCTTCAGGGCTTCTTCCGGGACATTTGGGTGTTCCAGTTCTGCGTGGTCATTGCCAGCTGCCAGTACTCCCTGCTGAAGGTGAGGCCTTTCCTTCTTGAACACACATGAATGCAGGAAGCTGCCTTATACTGAATCAGACTGTTGGTTCATCAAGGGCAGTATTGTCTGGTCAGACAGGCAGCAGCTCTCCCAGGTCTCAGGTAGAGGTATATCACCTACTACTTGGTCCTTTTAACGGGAGGTGCCAGGAATTGAACCTGGGACCTTCTGCAATCCAAGCCCATGTTCTACCTCTGAGCTACGGCCCTGCCCCTAAAAAAGAAAAGAAGGAAGGTAAGAGTGTATTCTGGAGCCCCATGGCACAGAGTGGTAAGCTGCAGTACTGCAGTCCAAGCTCTGCTAATGACCTGAGTTCTATCCCGACGGAAGTCGGTTTCAGGTAGCCAGCTCAAGGTTGACTCAGCCTTCCATCCTTCCGAGGTCGGTAAAATGAGTACCCAGCTTGTTGGGCGTAAAGGGAAGATGACTGGGGAAGGCACTGGCAAATCACCCTGTAAACAAAGTCTGCCTAGTAAACGTCGGGATGTGATGTCACCCCATGGGTCAGGAATGACCCGGTGCTTGCACAGAGGACCTTTACCTTTACCTTTTAAGAGTGTATTCTGGACTCTTTGTCTTAGGCACAGCCATGATCCTGCTGCCCATCAGCAGTGAACCCTTATCAATCAGTGTTAAGATTCTGTGGTGTTCCTCGACCTTGATCTCTTTGGATTTGAATGGAGCTCCCTGCCCCAGGATGTGGTGATGCCTGCCAACTTGGAAGGCTTTAAGAGGGGAGTGGACATGTTCATGGAGGAGAGGGGTATTCATAGCTACTAGTAAAAATGGATACTGGTCATGATGCATACCTATTCTCTCCATGATCAGAGGAGCATGCCTATTGTATTAGGTGCTGTGGAACACAGGCAGGATGGTGCTGCTGCAGTTGTCTTGTTTGTGGGCTTCCTAGAGGCACCTGGTTGGCCACTGTGTGAACAGACTGCTGGACTTGATGGGCCTTGGTCTGATCCAGTATGGCTTTTCTTATGTTCTTATGAGCTCTGTGACCTACGGATGTTTCCGGCCCCCAGATGTGGGTGTGACCTCTGTCCTTCTCACGTGCCCTTTATGTGCAGAGGTCCATCCCCGTGTAGTGGGGATGGCGTTCAGCCAGAGTCTCTTCTCCCCATACTTATGTATGGGGATGGACCATACGTATGGGGATAACCATACTTACTTATGGGTATCCCCATACCCCCTCTCCATAAGGGATAGGTGACACATATTTCCAAATACCTCCTGTATTTGTTGAGCAAAGTCTTTGATTAATAGCATTTCACATTTAAGAAAAGCCATACTGGATCAGACCAAGTCCAGCAGTCTGTTCACACAGTGGTCCAACCAGGTGCCTCTAGGAAGCCCACAAACAAGATAGCTGCAGCAGCATTATCCTGCCTGTGTTCCACAGCACCTCTTATAATGGGCCTGCTCCTCTGATACTACAGAGAATAGGTATGCATCATGGCTAGTATTCATTTTGATCTACAGGGTGATCTACAGTTTCTGCATTGTTTATATGAAGCAATCCCACCTAATTAGTCTCTGAGGCATAGCGACATGTCTTGCAGAGGCTGCACTGTGAGAATAGTCTTGTCATTTGCAATGATTCCCGCATAATATGAGAAATGTAAAATACAGCCAACGCCCCCACCCCCCAAAAAAACTCGGTGTATGCATGTATAGTGGTTCTAATCCTGGCATCTCCAGCTAAAAGGGTCAGGTAGCAGGGTGATATGGAAGACCTCTGCCGGAGGCCCTGGAGAGCCACTGTCAGTCAGACAAGCCTGGCCTTTGTAGACCAAGGGCCTTCATTCCGTATAATGCGGCTTCAGGTGTTCACCTTAGAAAAGAATTGCATTTTTTAAAACTTGGTGTGTTGATTTCGTGGCGCTTCTTAACCTAATTTTGCACACAATGTGCAGGGTAGGGGAGGAGAAGTAGGCCAGAGAGAAGGGCTTTAGGTTTCCCTCATCAGTCCTGGCCTGCTGACTGGGAGGTAGAGAAGGGCAGTTGCATGGTTTGGTTGCAGGGGAAGACCAGCAGACAGAATCAGGGCTGTTCTCCCCTTGAAATGCCACTCCTCCCGACACCCCCTTCCTCAGCTAATTCGCCCCTTGGCAGCAGACACAGAGCTGGAGTTTTATCTTGGTTGTCAAACTTGTAGTGTTGTGTCCTGGTGAATATTCACTACTGCTTTCCTCTAGTGATGCCAAAAGTGCTTTCTGGCAAGTCCAAAGAATTGGTTTTTGTGTTTTTTGCTGTCTCCCAGTTACTTTTGGGAATTTATTGTCATCATTATCATTTTGCAGAGTGTCCAACCTGACGCTGCTTCTCCGATGCACGTGAGTATCCAACTGCTGTAGCTTGGGTGGGCTTGATACTGTGTGGGGATAGTGGATAGCTGGGTGGAGGGGAAGAGCTTCACTTTTCTGAGAGCGGCTTCACCCAATGAATTTTTGGCACAGCTGTGCTTAATAAGCAGCCACTCTGCATCCAAGAACCCTGCAGGGGGCCATGCAAGCAACTGCACCCCAAAATAAGCTATTCCTAAGCAAAGGCAGCATCTGCCATTCCTCTTTGATGTCTTCAGTGATACCCCTAGAGAGATGACCTGAGAAGCAGGAATGCAAGATTTCTTTCCCAGTAGGCCCTTGCATGCGTCTTGTGTTTAAATGCTGTACCCAACCCAAAGCAGGCCTGGCCCCTGCTCTACAGCCTCACTCTCTATCGGCAGGGGCACAACTGGATCATCGCCTACAGCCGGCCCGCTTACTTCTGCGTAGCGTGTCTGTTGATTTGGCTGCTGGATCTGTGTGCCCGCATGGTACCCTTCCCTCCTGTTGCCTTCTATGGCCTGGCGCTCTTCTCTGCCGACTTCTTCTACTGTGCCCGTGACGTGGTGACCGGTGAGTGGCTGAATGGAGTGGGTGGGGACAGATTTATTCTGCGAGGGGACTGTGGGATCCTTGGGCAGTGGGGTGGTGGAGGCCTCTGACTCGATTTTCTCTCCTTTTTTAAAACCCCCACCCAGTTTTCACCCTCTGCTTCCCAGTCATCTTCCTCTTTGGACTCCTCCCTCAAGTCAACACATGTTTCATGTATCTTCTGGAGCAGGTGGACATGCACATCTTCGGCGGAACAGGTGCAAAAAGAGGGGCGAGGGGAAGGACGGGAGGGGCTTGAGGACTCTTGGGTTCCACTTGAGGTCATGGAGACCCCCCTCGATTTGCAAAAGGCATCACTGAAATGAGCCTCCATCATTTGTACTAGAATTGGAAGATGACCCCAAAGGTCATCCTGGGCTAAGACTGGGGACCTCTGGATTTGAATCTGCATTCTGCTGGTGACCATGGGCTAGTCGTACTTGCTTATCCTTATCTGTCTCACAGGGTTGTTGTAAAGGGAGGGGGAGAACAATTGTCCTGTCTGGGAAGTCCTTAGAGGAAGGATGGTGTAAGAATGTTATTGACTGTACTTGTCTACAGTTGTTCCTGATTGGCTGGACCACAGAGGGGGCTGCTGCTGTGATCTTCTACACCAGGTCACTCAAGCCTACCTGCAGTACAGACCTCCTTGAGAGCCAGCATGGTGTAGTGGTTAAGAGCGGTGGTTTGGAGTGGTGGACTCTGATCTGGAGAACTGGGTTTGATTCCCCACTCCTCCACACGAAACCAGCTGGGTGACCTTGGGTTAGTCACACTCTCTCAGCCCAACCTACCTCACAGGGTGTCTGTTGTGGGGAGGGGAAGGGAAGGTGATAGTAAACTGGTTTGATTCTTCCTTAAGTGAGAGAGAGTCAGCATATTAAAAACCAACTCTTCTTCTTCTTCTCCTCAATGGAGAGGTAAGCAGTAGTCACTTGGTGGGAGAAACCTAGCATTTGCCAAGGGTACTTGGGCTCCTTGATCTGTCTTAGGGTTGCTCTGTTGGGATTCACTGATGTGTTAATACAAGAAACAGGGTGAAAACTTCGAGTCAGCGATGCACCATAGTGGGCAGCAGAGGGTGCTGTGCATGCTTTTCCCAGTCAAGGGTGAGTCGGCAGGGGGAAAAGCCAGGGTGTTTATAAGTCCGCCTTCTTCTTTCTCTTCTCAGCTGCTACCAGCCCACTCACCGCCCTCTTCAGCCTCCTTCGCAGCATCCTTGTAGCTGCTCTTCTGTACGGTTTCTGCCTTGGAGCCATCAAGGTACCTGGCCTTCGTCGGGTGGTGGGTGCAAATTGGTCTCGTCTGGCCTTCAGGCATTGAGCTGGGTTTAAGACTAAGCCCCAGGCGACATCCAGGTTGGGAGGGGACTGTTTTCTGTCACTGGGCGAGGGAATGCTGAAGTGGACTCATTTAGTATTTTCCTTCCCTCCCCCATGCATTTTATTTCTCTCCTTGTCTTCCGTGCCCTTTCCCCCCTCCTTACTCCCCCGCACCCGTTCATTGAGAGAATCTGCCCCCAGTTTGCCCAATTAAGAGAGTGGTGGAGGAGATGCCGGATGTCCCTCTGGCTGATTCAGTCACTTAGCTCAAGAGAAACTGGTGGGACTGCAAGACCCAGAAGATTATCATTGTGTTCTGGGAGAGAGCATTTTCTCCGTTTCTCATGATACTAGAACTCTGGGTCTCCAGTGCCCTTGATGGTCACCAGTTTCAGGACAGGCAGATGGGAGGGCTCAGTGCACCATTAACTTGTCAAATTCTGTTGCAAGACACAGTGTCCGGGAAGCTACTTCAGAGGATTTTCTAAAGGGTTTAGGAGAGCTCTGTGAAGGCCAAGTCTGCAGAGTTTCTTACCCACCACAGCTGAGAATGAAGCCCCCATATTCAGAGGTGGTTTACCCCTTGAGGACCAACTGTTGAGGATGGACAGCAGGATGACTGTCACCTTCGGGTGGTCCTTGTGAGCTTCCAGAGGCATCTGGTGACAGTTCCTAGCAACAGCTGGGCTTAGGGCTAGATCAAGGCTTTTTAAACGTTTTCCACTCGCAACCCCTTTTTGCCTGAGAAATTTTTACACGACCCCAGGTATATAGGTATATAAGATAGGCATCCAAATCAAACATTTACTGATAATAAATCATAAAGAAATTTAAAAACCTTTTACTGTTGCCAAATTTTTCACGACCCCCACATTCAGTTACGTAACCCCATATGGAGTTGTGACCCACAGTTTAAGAAGCTTTGGACTAGATAACATTTTTGGTCTGATCCCTCCCCCCAACACACACACAAGTTCATAGGGGCAGGTCACTAAGATTAGGGGGAAACTCTTTAAGGATCTTTGCAGGGCTGCCTGTTGCTGAATTCACGGGGGCTAAGGCTTTGAGAGGCGCTGTGCGATCTGGAGTAGGCTGACTCTCTTTTCACTTGCTGCCATCTTCCAGGCGCCGTGGGGTGACCAGCATGTGCCCGTCTTCTTCTCCGTCTTCTGCGGCCTCCTCATGGCTCTCTCGTATCACCTGAGCCGCCAGAGCAGTGACCCCACCGTTCTCTGGTCTGTATCTTACCCCAAGTGTGGGGGGGTGCTACTGTGGCAGGGCCCTGGGGGGGGTTATGGGGAGCTTAGTTCTGGGAGAGATGGCTGAAAGTGGCACTGAGGGGATGGATGGTGCTGCGTGTTGCTGGATGTTCTCTTCTCTGGGCGGTAGGGGAGAATTGCTGGGAACTCTCCAAATGGGTGTAAGGTGGGGAGAAAAAACAAAGACTTCTGGGGTATCACCAAGCATGTGTATCTTCCCCCCGCTCCCAAACAGGGCTTTGATCCGAACCAAGCTGTTCCCGGAGTTCGAAAACCGCAATTTGGAAAGCCCCCCTGTTGGTGTTAAGGATCCGCTGCCTGAGAAACTGCGCAGCTCTCTGGTGAGGGGCTTTGGGGTAGCTGGGGAAGGGGTGTGGAGTTGCTGCAGGCACCGGTACTCCTGACAGGATTTGGGCCCTGCGCCTCATTCCTCGTTTGTGGTCTTAATGGTGGGAATGGAGCGAAAGAGGGCAGTACACAAAACATCCAGGTGTTGTAGTAGTCGGTATTGTGAAGGTGGGCCAGGTTTTGAAGAAGAGAAGCTGCCTGGAGAAACTAGAGGGACGCTTGGAGGGGGAAGATGGGGGGCCAGAAGTGAGGGGCTGATTATTCTTGGGATGAGGGGGAAGGTGCACCCCAGAAGTCCCAGCCTCTCACTCCCTTCTCTCATTTTGTCTCATCCTTGCTGTACCCCAGAGGGAAATCCTTCACTCAGACCTGGTTATGTGTTTGGTCATTGCCGTCCTGACTTTTGCTATCAGTGCCAGTACGGTCTTCATCGCTCTTGAGGTACTCTTGAGAAGACGGGCATTGTAGAGGTGGGGGGGTTGGGGAGGGTCTGGCTGTATTTGGGGTCACAGGCTCTGGCTCTACCAGCCCTCATATTGGCCTTTGGGGTGTTCTTGAATGGGCATCTCAAGCGGGAGCGGGCGAGGTTGGCGCCGGTTGTGCCACCCGCATGCACAGAAGCTTTTGTCGCTTGCATCTGAGCCGCAGTAGCCTCGGTTGCGTCTCTGTGTCTTGCTTCCTTTCAAGTCCCGTCTCTGCACTGTGCTCAGTCTGTTCTAGGCTATGTGCTCTATGCCTTGGCGGGCCTGGTGGGCTTCCTCACTCACTACCTTCTGCCCCAGCTACGGAAGCAGCTGCCCTGGTTCTGCCTCTCGCAGCCTGTGCTGAAGCCTCGGGAGTACAGCCAGTTTGAAGTGCGCAGTAAGTACTGGGCAGGGGAGGTATGCGCATGCCTCCGTGGGAGCCCCTTCCCATGTTTTCAGGAATGGGCGTTGGGGTTCCTCCCAACTCACCCCTGGGACATACGCAGATGAACATGTTTCTTTATGTGTCCGCATATGAGAGTGGACATTCCTAGCTGATCTGAACCCTGGCAGGTCCATCTTCTTCCTCACCCATCAACAAGCATGGTGGGGCCCCTGTCCCCCAATCCAGCAAGCCTCCCAATGGAAAACACACCTATTCTTGAAGGCTTCAGCATCAAATATCTTTTTTAGTGATGTTTTACCTTTTACTATATTGTGTTCATTGACAAATAAGTGGGTTGTAGATCATATAAAATGACTAAACTGAAGCTATCATATTTTGGTCATATTATGAGAAGACGAGTCACTGGAAAAGACAATCATGCTAGGAAAAGTTGAAGGCGGCAGGAAAAGAGGAAGACTCAACAAGAGATGGATTGACTCTATAAAGCAGTGGTTCCCAACCTTTTTTTGACCAGGGACCACTAGGACTTTTTTGTTCGGTGCAGGGACCCCAAGGTTCAAAACAAAAATTCTGAGAATTTGAAAATAAACTTTAATCATAACTGTTAGTTAAACATTAAACTTAGAATAATATTTGAATATATATATATTTTATAATAGAGAACTTTTAATTGAAAATATTAATTTATTATGGGTTTATAACTTTGTTTTGCGGACCTTAATTTAGTTCTCGCGGACCCCTGGGGGTCCATGGATCCCTGGTTGGGAACCAGTGCTATAAAGGAAGCCATGTCCCTCAGTTTGCAAGACCTGAGCAAGGCTGTTAAGGATAGGACATCTTGGAGGACATTGATTCATAGGGTCCCAAAAGTCGGAAGCGACTTGATGGCACTTAACACACACAGATCACATCAAGACTGAATTCTTCCTAGAAGCTAAAACAGCTAAACTGAGGCTGATCATAGTTTGGTCATGTCATGAGAGGACAAGACTCACTGGAAAAGACAGTCATGCTAGGAGAAGTCGAAGGCAGCAGGAAAAGAGGAAGACCCATCATAAGATGGACTGACGCAAACTGAAGGCCGTGGCTTCCTTTATTGAAAGACCTGAGCAGGGCTGTCAATGATCTTAGATGTCATTAATTCATACGGTCTCCATAAGTCAGAAGTTACTTGACAACACATAACTCACGTATCAGTTTTTAACTTTTTTGTGTACTCCTTACCAGATATAAATGAATTCACTCGATGCATCTGTGTTGTGCAGGTAGTTCTGTATCCCCTTCTTAGGTAGAAAAGCTGCCGTTGGAGTGCTCAGTGGCAGAGAAAATGCTCTGCATGCAGAAATGTCCCCGGTTCAGTCCCTGACATCTCAGGCTGTAGGCACGGGGAGGGGCTGTGGCTCAGCGGTAGAGCGTCCGCTTGGCATGCAGAAGGTCCCAGGTTCAATCCCCAGCATCTCTAGGTAAAGGGATTAGGCAGGTAGGTGATGCGAAAGACCCCTGCCTGAGACCCTGGAATGCCGTTGCTGGTCTGAGTAGACAGTAGTGACTTTGATGGACCAAGGGTCTGGTTCAGTATAAGGCAGCTTCATGTGATCACTGGGGCAAGGCTTTTCTCTGCTTGTTGTCTGCCAGTCAGAATAGCCAACGGTGTGTTGGGTGGTCCGATTTGCTACATGGCAACTTTAGAAGTTGAAAGATGATGGGATGCCACAGCAGACCCCCCCCCCTCATCCCTTCAGGTGCTGCCCAGCTGATGTGGTTTGAGAAGCTCTATGCCTGGCTCCAGTGCGTGGAGAAGTACTTCATCTACCCGGCAGTGGTGCTCAACGCCCTCACCATCGACGCCCACTTGGTCAGCGCCCCGCGGCAGGACAAGATTTGCATCTAGTAGGTGCTGTGCTTTGGATGGCTGTCCCATTTTGTGTGTGTGTGCGCAGGCGGAGGGAGGCTGCTTTGTAGTTGGCTTTTACCTCCGAAAGTGACTGCCGGCCCTGCAGGCTGGAAAGGGATCGAAGGTTGCACGGGGGAGGGGGTGCTGCGAATCCTCTGCTAGAAATCTTGCAGCAGGAACAGTGGAACTCTGCAACTGTTACCAACCGCAGCTGTTGACGAAGGTTTCAGGATGAGATTGGTGTCCTTCTGGTTCTGGGAAGGAATGAGGAGCTGCCGGCTCATGAAGTCCTCCGGGCTCAGCCCCCTCCCCTTGGGCTTCTGAGGCTCTCGAGCTCGTCCCTTGCAATCACAAGAGCCACAAACACTCGGTGGGATTCTCAGTGGGCTGAATTGTGGGCCGGGACTCTGCTCTGCGTTGCCCTGCCCTGCCCTGTGTGGCTGAAGTTGGGTGTGATGCACTCCTGTGGCTGCTTTGCAACATGTGTAGGAATCGGGTCTGGAACTGGGTGTCTGAAAAGGTCAGTGTTCTTCCAAAAAGAAGTCTGTGACTCTTCTGGCCTGCTTGCGTATCTGGGAGAGGCCAGGCAGAACCACAGAAGCCAAAGGAAAGGGGCTGAGCAGGACTTCTGGAGGCCAGAGAGGTAAGCTATAAATGTATTTGAACAGCAGTGCAAGGGATTTGCATTCCGGGATTCCTTTTTAAAAAAACAAAACTGTGCCGCCGTCTCTCTCCCTTTCCCCTCCATCCCAGTTGCCGGGCCCTTCTCATCACCGTAGCGGGCATGAAGCTCCTGCGCTGCTCTTTCTGCTGCCCTCCGCAGCAGTACGTCACGCTGGGCTTCACCGTCCTCTTCTTCCAGTTCGACTACAAGCACTACTCGGAGGGCTTCCTCACTGACTACTTCGTCATGTCCATCCTCTTCAGCAAGGTGCGTGCTGGTCCGTGGGAGGCTCACAGCATTGCACGGGAGACCGATGAACCATGATAACACTCGAGAGCCCGTTCGTTAGTTTCAGTGCCCATATTGGGAATCGATTGACACAGATACCAGACCAGTGAGAATGAGGTCTGCAGGGACTTGGGCGGTTTGATTGTACCAGTGAAGGCTGCTGTGGTTTGTCTCCTGATCGTCCCTTTAAGAATGTGCTTTGTGCTTAGCCTGCATTTATTCCGCAAGCAAGATTGTTCAGAATCCTGGAAATGTCCCTCTCCTGTTTGGCTTTCACTTCTGGTTCATTGAACGAGGAGGCCAGGGCATCAGCCTCCTGTATCCACACATTCTGTCCACTCACAGTTCAACCCCAGGGATTCTGCAGTTCACGGCACTCAACACCATTCATACATGCACTAACCTGTGATGTTTATTGGCCAATACCGTTCATTAAAAAAATGAAGCTCACAGCAGTTCCAACAGTTACTGAAATATCACATACCAGTAGTAAAATACAAAAGCTGTATAAAAGAGCAGGTAAAATCAGCAGTGAAAACAACAGTTTGGCAGTAGTTGAAATTGGGGAGTGGGGAGCCAAAGGCCTGGTCAAATTATGGATTTTTTCCAGATGGCATCTTAAAAATGTAATGGATTGGGGTGGACCAACCAAACCATTGTGGGTAGCTAAAGTGTTATCACAGAGTAGTCCCTGCCTCTGATTACTCCCCCAGCTTTTTGGGAGGAGGGGGGAAGCCCACTGGTGCTTTTTTTTTTTTTTTTTTTTACTGACAAGAAGCATCATATGAGAGCAGGCAGCACTTTAAATACCCTGGTCCCAAACCGTTTAGGCTTTAAACGGAAACCAATTGTGTTGTAAACGCTGTGCTGCTGGAAGCAGTCTCTAAAGTCCTGATGTCTGATTTCCCCCAACCCCCTTCAGAGCCCCCAATCCCCTGATGTCTGATTTCCCCCAATCCCCTTCAGAGCCGGAAAGGTAACTCTGCCGGTCTGTCTGGCAGCGTTCCCTCCCAGATACAGGTTTTTCAAGCGCCTCCGACAGAATCCCTCCTGGGGCAGTAGCTGCTCCTCTCCTACTTCCTCTCAATATTGATTTGGTCCTCGCTTGACTTCCTGGGTAAGCCTCTCTTCCTCTCCTATTCAACCCCCCCCACACACACACACTCTCTCTCTCTTTTCCAGCTGTGGGATCTCTTGTACAAGCTCCGGTTCGTGCTCACCTACATCGCCCCCTGGCAGATCACATGGGGCTCAGCTTTCCACGCCTTCGCTCAGCCTTTTGCTGTGCCTCGTATCCTTTCGTCATCACGGTGGCGGCGGGGATGGGTGGGGCAATGGTTTCCTCCGAGATGGAGAATGAAAAGAAATAGGGAGTCTTTTAATGCAAGGACCCTCAGGGTCATCCCAGGGAAACTGGAAGGGGACTTTGGATGGATTTCTAACTAATCTGTGGAGTGTATTGCCGCGGGAAGTTTCAGTGACAGCATAAGTGGCTTTAAAGAGGATTAGATTTGTGTAGGATTGGTGTCTCGGTGGCTGTTGGCCGCAGTTACTAGAAAATACACCTCCATTTTCGGCAGCGGCTAGCCTAATCTTGTCAGATCTTGGAAGCGAAGTAAGGTCGGCCCTGGTTAGGACTTGGATGGGAGACCACCGAGGAAAATCTATGATGGCTACGCCGAGGCAGGCAATGGCAAACCGCCTCTGTTAGTCCCTTGCCTTGCAAACCCTGTGGCTGGGGTGTCGAACTCACTTGTTACAAGGACTGGATATGACATAAATGTCACTTTGCCGGGCCGAGCCAAGTGTACCATCAAACTTAATGCCAGGTACTGGAGATACAAACTTTATAGAAGACACAGGCAAAGCCAATTAAGGATATTATTTTTACTTTGTTTTTCTTTTTACTTAAAATAACAACAGTGCTTAACACAGTAACACTCTTCCAGTATTTTCTTTTATTTTACAGTCTTTGATCATTGACACCTTGGGACTGGGGTGGAGGTGGCTGCCTCGGCTGCCTCGCGGTCCTGATAAGAGCTGTCAAGGGGCCAGATCCAGCCCCCAGGCCTTACGTTTGACACCCCTGCGCTATGGGGTCACCATAAGTCTGCCTCAACTTGAAAGCGCTTTCCGCTCCAATATAGCAACAGGATACCTTCTGAGGCAAACCACTGGGATGCTTAGCTGTTGCCAGGGCTGTCTGCATCCTGTGGCTCTTCTGTTCAAGAATAGAAAGATGACAGAATGTGGTGTTCTCTTCCTTTGAGTTTCAGGTTTCATTTAAAAGAAGCAAGTTTCTAGCCTTGGTAGCCGCAAAAGATGGCCTTGAGGGATGTCCTAAGGCAGTGATGGCGAACCTTTTAGAGACCGAGTGCCCAAACTGCAACCCAAAACCCACTTATTTATTACAAAGTGCTAACATGGCAATTTAACCTTAATACTGAGGTTTTACTTTAGAAAAAACAACTTCCCTGGACTCCCAGCTGGGCAGGGAGTGCAGGGAAGAGGGCGGGAGCTTTGAACCGCAGGCAGCGTAGAGCGGTTCAAAGACCCTGCCGTCCAGCTGGGCGGCGGGGAGTGCAGGGAGGGGGAGCGCTGAGCAGTTCAAAGCCCCTGCCACCCAGCTGGGCGGTGGGGAGTGCAGGAAAGGGGGGGCTTTGAACCGCTCTATACAGCAGCGCAGAGCAGTTCAAAGCCCCCGCCGCTCAGCTGCTCTCCCGGGAGACAGAGCCACGCGCTGCAGGGCAGAGCGGTTCAAAGCCCCTCGCCGCCCAGTTACATGAAAGATCTCACCCTGGAGAGCCACTGGTCCGAGTAGACAATACTGTCTTTGATGGACCAAGGGTCTGATTCAGAATAAGGCAGCTTCATGTTATCTGAAGAGAGATGAGGGTGGGGGAGAGAACGAATTAAAAACTACAAGAATTTGTATTGTATTTTAAAAAATAATAAAAATAACAACTACACCACCTGGCATTCCCGAGGGGGCTGGGAGGAAGTGCCCAGAGAGTTCAGACAGCTGCAGTCGAGCGAGAGGCGTCCAGCGGGGGAGGGACGGAGGGCAGGATGAGCCGGCGAGCTGGGCTAGTTGACGGGCCTCCGGCCGGGCAGCACTCGCCTGGCTCGCTCAGAGCCGGGCTGCAAAGCGAGGCGAACGACAGAGGGCAGGGTCGGCGCGGCTGTCCAGCATGTCCCACCGAGGCAGCCCCCAATGCGGCAGCAGAGCCTAAGCACCGGGGGTCTCTCTCCGCCCCCCCCCCGTGCCTCTGCTGGAGCCCTGCGGCGGGCGGCGCTTCTGCAGCATCGGGAAGGCGAGCGAAGGGCTCCTCCAGCTGCCCGGCCCACCGCTGAGCCGCCGGCCCCGTGTTGCAAACGCACTCCTTTGGCAAGCCCCTGAATGCGCACGACACGCGTCCGCGCCACGTGCCCGGGGGGAGATGCCTGTCTGCATGCAGCGCAACCCCCGCCGGATCGCCCGCCCGCTGGAGATGGCGCGGGCCGCAGTGACTGCCCGCTGGTGCCCTTGGCAGAGGGGGAAGGCAGGAGGGGGTAGGTGTCGCTCGAGGGGGGGGAGAGGGCCCCCCTGCCCAGGCTGCTCCAGGGGGCTCTTTGCAGCCGAGCTGGCGGGACGGACGTGCTGCAATCAAGATGGACCGGAGGCCAGGCACCGACCGGACCCATTTGTGCACGGGAGGTTTCGCCTTGGATTCGCCGCTCTCTAGATGCAGGGAAGAGTGCAGGGAAGGGGGCGGGAGCTTTGAACCGCTCCGCTTCCTGCAGGCAACACGGAGCGGTTCAAAGCCCCCGCTGGGCGGCGGGGAGTGCAGGAAAGGGGGGGCTTTGAACCGCTCCAGCCCCCGCCACCCAGCTGAGCCTCGCGTGCCGGCAGAGAGGGCTACACGTGCCGGAGTCGGCACGTGTGCCATAGGTTCGCCAACACGGTCCTAAGGCATTAGTCTGGTAAGACTTACAATGAAGAGCCAGCGTAGTGTAGGGGTTAAGAGCGTCAGACTAGTATCTGGGAGACCCAGGTTTGAATCCTCAATCGTGCCGTGGAAGCTCACCGGGTGACCTTGGGTCTGTCACACTCTCGACCGAACCTACCTCACGGGGATGTTGGGAGGACAAAATGGAGAGGTAAGCCACTTTGGGTCCCCGTTGGGGAGAAAGGTGAGGGTACAAATGAATAAAATAAATGCAGGGAGGGTGCACATAAGTCAGACTACCTGGAGCAGAGCGAGTTCTGCATAACAGGCGAACGTTGCATGCCCGGCTCACTCAGTTTGCAAAACGTTACACAGGTGATAGAATTCAGCTTTAGTTGAGTTCACTAAAATTTTAGGTTTTAAGCACAGAATACTCCCCGCCTTGTCAAGCTGTGTGTTTGCTGTGCTCGAGAGGCTACCTGGTGTGGTTGTCAAATGGTAGCGAGGGAGTAAGGTGCCTGAGCAGAGCAGGTCTTTGGGCCCTGCGAGGAGCTGCCCAGCAAGGCCGTTCTTCCATGCAGAACTTGAATTCTTGGGGGTTCTCCTGCTTTTTCCATCCTGGTATTTCCTTGACCAGCCATCTGCCCAGACTCTGCCATGTTGTTTGTCCAGGCTGTCCTTTCTGCCCTCTTCTCCACTCCCCTCAACCCACTGCTGGGCAGTGCAGTCTTCATCATGTCCTATGCCCGCCCTGTCAAGTTTTGGGAGCGTGACTACAAGTGAGTAAGACCGGAGAGCCTGTTGTTTCCTCTGAGGAAGCAGCGGTGGCGCTGTGCCGACGTCCCTCACCAGAGCGTGGAGCCTCATGGGCCCTGGGGTAGGCTTGCTGTAGCTTGGGCCTGTGTAGGCTTTAAACCTTGTCCCTCTTTCCCGCTCCTCAGCACCAAGAGAGTCGATCATTCCAACACCAGACTGGCCACGCAGCTTGACCGTAACCCAGGTGTGTTTCAGGCGGGACAACCGTGCCCACAGTTTTATTGACTTATTATTTGCATTTGTATCACGCCCTCATTTTTGGCAAGCCGGGCTCAGAGCAGGTCACAACATAAATGATAAAAACATCAGTTAAAACATACTTTAAAACTCATATTTCATATTACAGCGAACACAAGGACATTGTTGGGGAGGGAGGGGACAGGCCATATAGTCCAGCTCCCCGTGGGAAGACAGCATCCCCCTCGCGCCTCCCTCTTGAGTGTGAAGTGTGCTGCAGACAGATAGCTGGTGCGCCGCTTCACTGGGCCTCTGCAAACCTAGAATTCAAGGTAGTCGGAAGCAAGTCCAGCTGCAAATGCTTTTTAAGAATTGGTGTGTGTTTGTGTGCCTTTTTTGCAGGTGCTGATGACAACAACCTGAACTCCATCTTCTACGAACACCTGACCCGCTCGCTGCAGCACGCGCTCTGCGGGGACCTTCTGCTGGGGCGGTGGGGCAACTACGCCACGGGGGACTGCTTCATCCTCGCCTCGGACTACCTGAATGCCCTGGTCCACCTCATTGAGATCGGCAATGGCCTGGTTACCTTCCAGCTGCGGGGCCTCGAGTTCCGCGGTGAGGGCAGAGAGGCATCGTGGCAGGGGAGCGATAGGGGGGTTGAGGTCCTCAGGGAAGGGGGAGCCCCAGACACTGGGGGTGGGGGCTGTGCGACAGAAAAGCCCTCACCATTCCTGATTGGCTGGAGGGTGCTTGCCTTGGATTCGCAGTGACCTCTGAATCTCTCCAGTTGCACGACGTGTGTTTTGCAATGCCGATTGCCTGGCAAGGAAGGGCCTGTGTTTGTCTTAAATGCACTCTGTAGCAAACGTGTGGGTTCATCTTTGTGGCTTCTGTGCAGTCCCATGCGTGCCTGCACAGAAGACCACTCGATGAACAACGGTTACAGGTAAGTGCAACATTGTTTTACTTCCCTTGCCCAGGTACCTACTGCCAGCAGAGAGAGGTGGAGGCCATCACAGAGGGCGTGGAAGAGGATGAGGGCTGCTGCTGCTGTGAGCCGGGCCACCTGCCCCGCGTGCTGAGCTTCAATGCAGCTTTCGGGCAGCGCTGGCTGGCCTGGGAAGTGGCCGCCACCAAGTACGTCCTGGAGGGCTACAGCATCAGCGACAACAACGCTGCCTCAATGCTCCAGGTCTTCGACCTGCGGAAAATCCTCATCACTTACTACGTCAAGGTGAGAAGGGGAGGGGGGCGTTTTGTTTCTTTATTCTTTCCTCCTAGGAGCTCAAGGGGGTCCCTCTGTGCATTCTGCCATTTTATCCTCATCACAACCCTGTGAGGTAGGCTAGGCTGAGAACGACCAACCCAAAGCAAACAGGGATTTGAGCCAGTGCTCCCCCATCCTGGTCTGGAGCTCTTGTCGCAGCATTGAAACAATGGACCTGCTGCATTTTGTAAGAGGTTGCAAAGGCAATTAGATGATATTTTGTTGACCTGACTGAAGAACCTGATGGTGGAGCATGTGCGCTCTCAGGTGTTGCGCGCTCAGGTGAGTGTCCATTTTTGAGCTTTATTCATTGTAGGAGATCAGCAGTTGGCAACTTGGCTTCTTAGTTTGGATCAATACATGAAGAGCCCCCCCCCCCCGAGCATGCATACCCTCTTGTTCTCTCTGCCCCTTCTCTCCCTGCCTTGCTTTCTCCAGAGCTTGCTTGTCTGTCCACTCCTTTGAACGCACATGAACACATGGAGCTCCCTTATACTGAATCAATCCATTGGTCCAGCAAGGTTGGTATTGTCTACTCAAGACTGGCAGCAGTTCCCCAGGATCTCACGTGGACGTCTTTCACATCAACTACTATCTGATCCGTTTTAAGTGGAGATGCCAGGGATTGAACCTGGGACCTTCTGCCTGCCAAACAGATGCTCTACCACTGAGCCACGGCCTCCTCCTAGGGGGCTTCATAGGAAGGTGCCTTATGCATTGGTCCTTTCGGG
Source organism: Euleptes europaea (assembly GCF_029931775.1). Classification (NCBI taxonomy): domain Eukaryota; kingdom Metazoa; phylum Chordata; class Lepidosauria; order Squamata; family Sphaerodactylidae; genus Euleptes; species Euleptes europaea. The sequence goes on from NC_079318.1 coordinate 80,862,377, forward strand.
TCAGTAGTATTAGGTGCTGTAGAATACAGGCAGAATAATGCTACTGCAGTGGTCTTGTTTGTGGGCTTCGTAGAGGCACCTGGTTGGCCATTGTGTGAGCAGACTGGTGGACGATGGACCTTGGTCTGATCCGAAATGGACTTTCTTATGTTCGTATTCGTGGCTTCTGTGCAGTCCCACATGGGACTATGCTTGCGCAGGCTAGCCACGGAGACGACTAGTCAGCTTATTGAAAGAGTTCAGCTCCCTTGGAGCGCTCCCTCCCCACGTGACTAAGCCTAACGGCTTTTCCCACCCAGAAGTCACATAAGGGAGAGGCAGGGAGCACTCTTCCCTCAGTTCTTTTCTTGCCTCCGTGAGGAGAGGATGTGATTTCAGTGATTACTGTTATAGAAGGCCTTGCTTTCTAGACTGAGTTCAGTTGCCGCGCTAAACCAATAGTGTGATAGTTCATTTTTCTTTTTATTATTTTTTATTTTTCTTCTACAAATAATTGAGATGGCATTGTTAAAAAAATGCTGGAGCTGTGGGGCCAAAATGGCCTCCAGCGATGAACACAAGGACTACCTACTTTGTCTGGCCGAGGGGCATGTTATGGCTTCTTGCCACCTCTGTTCCCGATTCACCAAAAAAGCTCACCGGGACAGAGATGACAGACTTAAGGCAGCCTTGTATGCAGGGTCCCTCTGACCACCATCAGGAAGGGAGGGCTCCCATTCCCCGACTGCAGCTTCTACTTCAGCCTTGCCTAAGTCGACGGAGACCCGTCCTCGGGAGGAGAGGAGAGCAGCTTCAGAGCCCCCGAAGAAGAAGAACAAGGGGTCGCCAGAGAAGTCCGGCTCTTCTAAGGGGAAGTCGGGGGCGGGACCTGCCAGCGCCGAGAAGGGGACCACGCGACCTGCTGGCTCCGAGCGTCCTACCGGCGCCGAGAAACCTTCTGAGCTCCTGGAACCGAGCGGTCGCTTCCGATCGCCGGAAGGCCGGAGATCACCGCCACTGGTTGGAGTCGGGGCTTCAGAACCGGTAGGGAAGCTTCCTAAACCCCCCTCTCCCCTCCGAGCGAGAAGAGCCCACGATCGCCCAGGCATAGACCTCCTTTGAGACAGAGATCAGGCTCCCCGCGCTGACCTTCGCTTTCTCCTCAGCGCAGATCTTCCCAGGAAGGACAAGCTGCTGCAAGGGCAGACTCCCCTGTCGGGTCGTAGCCCGATATCACGCCTGCAGAGTAGGGCTCTACCTGCGAATAGGCGTCCTCGTACCCCCTCTCCTTCTGGGGGTGAGTTGAGTCCCATTGGAACTGATGGTAATAAGGATCCAGGTATCTAGGATCTCCAATCTCGGATCCGAAGCCATGGGACTGCAATGCATGCTCTTCCTCGTCTGAGAACATGCATTGCGGTCCCATGGCCTAGGATCCGAGATTGGAGATCCTAGATACCTGGACCCTTATTACCATCGGTTCCAACGGGACTGGTCTGCATACTATTACTGCCCTCCACCCTGGCATGCTGCCTGTGGATTCCGTCACCATCGGAGTCGGGATGGGCCCGTGCCATCGACGTCGAAGCAGAGCTCTGCGACACCATGCTACACGGCTCCAGAGGAATCCTTGGAGCTACAGAGGCAAATGACTGAGCCTGATGAGCAACAGTCGGAGCTGGAGCTGGAGGAGGCTGAAGGGGATTATGGATCCGATTTTGGTTCGGAGGAGACCTCTCTCCCCAGATGATGCTGTTGGGGACCCAGCTCTGGCTTTCCCAACTGAGGACTTAAAGCTCTTCACAGAACAGCTGCTTAGGCTGGCTAAAGCCCTTGGTCTGGACATTACCCACTCGGATCCGGGACCTTCAGATCCTATCATGGGGGTTTTATATAGCCCTGACACTGGACCTCCTAGATCCCTTTGGTAAAGGGAATACGGGATATAGTGATGGCCAGCTGGGAGAAACGAGCTTCATTGATGCCTTCAATTAAAAAAACCGAGAACCTTTATAAAGTGTGTGAGGGGGAGGCAGATTTTCTCTACAAACACCCCCCGGCCAACTCCATCATTACGGAGGTGTTAGCGGCCAAATACAAGGTAGGGGTGCACTCAGCACCTATGGATAAGGAGGGGTGCAAGATGGATAACCTTGGAAGGAAACTATTCTTCCGGCTCTTTAGGAGTTAGGGTTGCCAACTTTGGGGCTTTAATGGGCAGGTACCAGATGGACCTCTGGAATAGAGTGTCAGAGGTTCTGGATTCCCTGCCAGAGGACAAGAGGTCCTTGCTCAAAATCCTCCAAATGGAGAATAGTAGGCTTGGAAAACATCAAATGTCTGCTGCAGGAGGTGGAGGAATTGGTTTCTAAGGGTGCTGTCCAGGTTGTCCCGCCCACTGGACATAGGAGTGGTTTTTATTCAAGATACTTTCTCGTCTATAAAAAAGATGGGTGCAAGTGTCCAATCTTGGACCTGAGAGCCCTCAATAAATACATATATGTTAGGAAATGTAGGATGCTGTCTTTGCAGGAGATTCTCCCGCTACTTTCCCAGCACATGTGGATTTGCCATCCTGGATCTCAAGGATGCATATTTCCATGTGGCCATACATCGTTCCTGCAGGAAATTCCTACGGTTCCGATTCAACGGAGAGTCCTACCAGTTCACGGTTCTGCCCTTTGGTTTGGCCACGGCACCTAGGGTTTTTACCAAGGTGGTGGCTGAAGTGGTTGGGTTTCTGGCCTCTAGAGGATGTACCATTTTTCCCTACCTAGATGACTGGTTGTTAGTGGGGAATCTAGACAAGCGTTGCTAGACTCTTATCAGTTTAGTGACAACTACTCTGTCCCGGGACGGGCCTCCTGGCCGGCTCCCGGACTGAGACCTCCCCCGTTTCCACTGCCCCTGGCCCAGGCTTACCCGGGGGGGGGCAGAAGGGGCGCTGCCGATCGCCCAACCCCCCCCCCCAGAGAACCAAGGGAGATCACCGCGGCTCCTTCTCTCTTCCCCAGGCAGCTGACGAGACGGGGCCCGGCAGCCCAGGAGCGTCGCGGCGGCCCTGCAGGTCCCGGGGCCCGGCACGCCCCGAATGACGCGGCCCTCTGGACTCCGCCCCACTCAGCTGTTGATTGGGCAGGCGCGAGTGGGGCGCGGGAGAGCTGGCGGCACAGCTGCAGCCGGTCACCGCCAGACGCCGGCGGGGCCAGGCTGGAAAGGGAGCACAGGTGGTGGGACGGGAGTGAGTGGAGAAGGGGCGGGGCCTCTCTGGCTGGGGGAGGGATAAAAGGCGAGAGGGGAGCCGCGGCCGGGGAGGAAGCCAAAGAGAGGTTGTGCGGAGGCTGAGGGAGAGTCAGCCGACAACCTGTCAACGTCCGAAGGGGGAGAAAGCTCTGACTCCCCCTTGGACTGGTCTGAGGCCGAGGAGGCTCCTCCGCCCCCATCCCTCGCCCAGGCAGAGACCCCAGGGGTCACTGACACCCAGGAGCGGCGTGACATACTCTGTCTTCCTTGGGCCTAGTCATCAACCAAGGAAAATCTAAACTCATGCCTACTAAGAGAATACATTATATTGGAGCGGTCCTTAATGCGGACAGGTTCTTGGCCTTCTTACCCACCTCAAGGGTTAGGTCTATCCGGGCCCTGGTATTCTTCTTCTCCAGGAAGAGGCATCAGAAAGCAGTGCTAATCCAAAAGCTTTTGGGCCTGATGGCCTCAACTACTGCAGTAGTTCCTTATGCACATGCGCCCACTCCAGAATTGGTTCATTAGGAATTTCAGATTCAATGTTGATCCTCAATGGAAGCAACTTTCCATCCCTAGGTGGATTCTGCGTTCACTCATGTGGTGGGCTCAGGAATCTAACCTGTTACAGGGTATGCCCTTTGGAATTGCGACACACGATCTACAAATCTTCACAGACGCTTCCCTTGGGGGGTGGGGAGCTATATGTGGTCATCTCACAGCCAGAGGCAGGTGGTTCCCTACAGAATCCTTATTGCATATCAACCTCCTGGAATTAAAAGCGGTTAGACATGGTCTTACCTCTTTTGCAGGCATCATCGAAGGAAAGTCAGTCCTTGTTTCCACTGACAGCACCACGGCGAAGTTTTACCTGAACAAGCAGGGGGGCACAGGATCTCTCGCTCTGTGCGCAGAGGCAGTCAAAATCTGGACCTGGGCCCTAGATCATCAGGTTTCCATCACCGCGATACACGTTGCGGGAACTTCCAACGTCGCTGCGGATGCTCTCAGCAGGGACGTAACCCAGGACCACGAGTGGTCCATACAAGACAGTGTTCTGGACTCTGTTTTCAGGGAATGGGGCTACCCCTGCATAGATCTGTTCGCCACCAGTCACAACGCCAAATGCAGGTGCTTCTGTTCAAGGGCCGCAAGGGACCCCGCCTCCATAGGGGATACTTTTCAGTTCCTGTGGTCCCAGAATCTGCTGTATGCCTTCCCCCCGCTCCCCCTCATTTCCAGGATAGTGTGAAAGATTATGTCAGATCGAGCAGACATCATTTTGATTGCCCCCTTTTGGTCAAAGAGGCCATGGTTCTCCACCATGTGGGCCCTCTCCAAGGGGACATTCATCACCCTCCCCCCCATCCCCATTACTACTGTCAGGGCGTCGGGTGTTCCATCACAATCCCAAGGTACTCAAACTGACAGCGTGGAGGATTCGGGGGTGAATATATGGTCTGATAAGGAGGCTGATGTTCTCTTGGCTTCCCGCAGACCATCTACAAGAAAATCATATAATTCCAAATGGAGTCATTTCTCCACCTGGGCCACTTCAAAGGAGTTAACCCCAGAAACATGCCCTCTTTCAACTGTATTTGATTACATGCTCAGGTTGAAAGATGAGGGCTTATCTAATTCCTCTATTAAGGTTCACCTCGTGGCCATATCGGCTTTTCATGAGGGCATAGGAGCTAAATCCCTATTTGCTCACAAGTTGTGTAAAAGGCTTCTTAAAGGGCTAAATAATTCTTTCCCACCTGTTTCGGCTCCCATTCCACAGTGGAGTCTTAAATTAGTGTTGTCACAGTTGATGTTTAAACTGTTTGAGCCGATGGCTTCTTGTGAACTGGCTTTTCTGTCTTATAAAACTGCCTTTTTAGTGGCAATTACCTCTGCTCGCAGAGTAAGTGACCTGAGAGCTCTCAGATTCGATCCTCTCTTTACTAAGTTTTATAGTAATACGGTGGTTCTCAGGCCCAGCATGGAGTTTTTACCCAAGATTCTTTCTAAATTTCATCTGTCTCAGGACTTGGTACTCCCCACGTTCTTCCCAGACCCACAATCAGATCCAGACAAACAATTACACACTCTGGATGTACGCGGAAATTTGCTGTTTTATTTTAAAAGGGTTCAGGAATTCAGACGAGATAGCAACCTCTTTATTTGTTTCAGGGGCCCTAATAAGGGCAAGGGAGTATCTACCCAGACATTGTCCAGATGGGTGACATCTGCGATAAGACTAGCCTACAAGGAGGCAGGGGTAGAGTGTCCTATGCAAGTTCATGCGCATTCAACAAGAGCGCAGGCCACTTCAGCTGCTTTCGCATCCCACCTAGACATCCAGGACGTTTGCAGAGCAGCTACATGGTCTACACCATCGACCTTCATCCGTCATTATGCCATGGACGTGGATTCCAGAGCAGAGGCATCTGTTGGGAGAGCAGTGTTAAATTCATTGTTTAAGTGAACAGCGCCCACCCGCCTCCGCACAGTAGTGAGCTTGCTACTCTCCCATGTGGGACTGCACAGAAGCCACGAATTCGAAAAACAGTGTTGCACTTACCTGTAACTGTTGTTCGTAGAGTGGTCTTCTGTGCAGTCCCACATCCCTCCCTCCTGACCCTGCTGTGGGCTGTTCCACTTCTAGTGTGGTCTCCCTGCAGCGGCGATTGGAGAACTGAGGGAAGAGTTCTCCCTGCCCCTCCCTTACGTGACTTTTGGGTGGGAAAAGCCGTTAGGTTTAGTCACGTGGGGAGGGGGAGGGAGGGCTCCAAGGGAGCTGAGCTCTTCCAATAAGCTGACTAGCCTTCTCCGTGGCTGGCCTGCGCAAGCGCAGTCCCATGTGTGCCTACACAGAAGACCACTCTGCAGGTAAGTTACAGGTAAGTGCAACACTGTTTTTCTTATGTCAGTGTTCTATTGCTGAGCATTTCATCTTGAGAAAGTACAAATGTAAAACTCTTCACAGGAGCTGAGCTGAGGCTTGCCTGTAAAACCGCCATGGGAAGGCGCATACAGGGCTGACGTTGTGTTCTCTTTCTCTTTCCCCCACCGACCACTTCCTCCTTGGCAGAGCATCATCTATTACGTGACTTGTTCCCCAAAGCTGGAGGACTGGCTGGCCAATGAGGGGATCCAGGAAGCCCTGCGGCCTTGCACCTCCCTCAACTACGCGGACAGTGACCCCACTTTCAACCTCAATATAGATGAGGACTACGACCACCGCATGGCAGGGATCACCTTGGCTTCCTTTTGCAACATCTACCTCGACTGGATCCAGTACTGTGCTGGCCGCAGGGAGAAGGTGGGCCATAGCACCGGGGTGGGGAGAGGGTCCCGTCTCTTAAAGCGAGAAGTGCTGGGGCTCAGCCTGGCCGCACTGATGAAAGCAGGGGGAAGCTCCTGGTCTCCCTCCCCCTGTGTGTAATAGGTCCTCAGTATCATTCACTCTAGAATCATAGATTCATAGAGTTGGAAGGGACCATCAGGGTCATCTAGTCCAACCCCCTGCACAATGCAGGAATTTCACAACTACCTCCCCCCCCACACCCCCAGTGACCCCTACTCCATGCCCAGAAGATGTCCAAGGTGCCCTCCCTCTCATGATCTGCATAAGGTCATAGAATCAACATTGCTGGCAGATGACCATCTAGCCTCTGCTTAAAAACGTCCAGGGAAGGAGAGCTTACCACCTCCCAAGGAAGAACTGCTGTAACTGTTAGAAAATTCTTCCTGATGTCTAGACGGAAACTCTTTTGATTTAATTTCAACCAGTTGGTTCTGGTCCGACCTTAGGGCAACAGAAAACAACTCTGAACCATCCTCTATATGACAGTTCTTCAAGTACATGAAGATTGTTATCATATCACCTCTCAGTCTTCTCCTCTTCAGGCTAAACATACTGTTGTGACATAACTTTTTTGCCTACTTTGTTAGCCTTTAAGATATTGCGGGATTCTTTGTGTGGGAAGGGTTTTCTCCTGTACGGTGGTCTTTGCTAGTAGACATGACACAGGGCTGAGTCCTGGCACTTAAAATCGGGGTGGGGAGGCTGAGGCCCGGATCAGATTAAGCTCAGAGGAGGCCAGGCGCTGGGTCCCTTCCCTCTTGTCTTGTTGATGACGCTGTGGCCGTTTCCAATTATGTTTAAAAGATCTTCGAAAGAAGAGTGGCAACAGGGTGTCTCCTCTGGGCATGGACAGGTAGGAGAGATGGGCAGGCCCCTCGGAAGAGAAGCGAAGGGTTTGCAAATGCAGGAAGGAGCCCTGAAATGTTCTAGGGTCTCCTCCCTTGGAGATCTCCAAGCATCACTTAGCGTAGACTCGAGGGCTAAGTTTCAGAGGGTAGCCGTGTAGGTCTGCTGTAAAACAGCACATTTGAGTCCAGTAGCACCTTAGAGACGAACAAGATCTATATAAGTATGAGTTTTTGAGAGTCTGTGCTCTCTGACAAGGGGAGCTTTGACTCTCAAAAGCTTATACCCCAAAATTCTTGTTGGTCTGTAAGGTGCTGTGTGTGTGTGTGTGTGTGTGTGTGTGTGTGTGTGTGTGTGTGTGTGTGTAAAGTGCCGTCAAGTCGCAGTCGACTTATGGGCAACCCCTTATGGGGTTTTCAAGGCAAGAGACGAACAGAGGTGGTTTGCTAGTGCCTTCCTCTGCATATCAGCCCTGGACTTCCTTGGTGGTCTCCCATCCAAATACTAACCAGGGCTTACCCTGCTTAGCTTCCGAGATCTGATGAGATCAGGCTATACCATGCTGCCTTCCCTCCCCATGTAAGGTGCTACCAGACTTTAATCTAGCTGCCCTAGACTTGAAGCATCCCTCTTCTGTTGCAGGACAGAAGGGACAGATTAGATAATGCCTCCGTTACCTGTCTGGCTTTTTGCTCTCTGCAGGCAGTGGAACGGGAGTGGAACTCTCCTCTGGTCACCCTGTGCTTTGGGCTTTGCATCCTGGGACGCCGGGCACTGGGCACTGCCTCCCACAGCATGTCAGCCAGGTGAGATCGCTCTCCCTCACCCCCCTTTCAGATGCTCTGCTCCCTCCTCCCCTACACGTTCTCACATGTGTTCTCCCTCTCACCGCAGCCTGGAGCCCTTCCTGTACGGCTTGCACGCGCTCTTCAAGGGAGACTTTCGAATCACGTCGCCCCGTGATGAGTGGGTCTTCGCCGACATGGATCTGCTGCACCATGTGGTGGCGCCTGGGGTGCGCATGTCCCTGAAACTACACCAGGTGTGCCCTTGCCTCCCTTCCCCTGATCCCTGCTTTTAGGTGAGGCTCGGAGAAGTTGAAAGGGGAGGGGGAAGGTCTCTAGACACTCATTTAAAAAGGTAAAGGTCCCCTGTGCAAGCACCGGGTCATTCCTACCCATGGGGTGACGTCACATCCCGACATTTCCTAGGCAGACTTTGTTTACGGAGTGGTTTGCCAGTGCCTTCCCCAGTCATCTTCCCTTTACCCCCAGCAAGCTGGGTACTCATTTTACCGACCTCGGAAGGATGGAAGGCTGAGTCAACCTTGAGCTGGCTACCTGAAACCAACTTCCGTTGGGATCGAACTCAGGTCATGAGCAGAGCTTTTAACTGCAGTACTGCAGCTTACCACTCTGCGCCACAGGGCTCTCTAGGCACTCTCTAGGCATTCATTTAATAAGGTAGAAATTCCCGTGTTGTCCTGGAATGAAAGTGGTTGGGCAACACAGGAACAAGAAAAGGAACTGTGTGTCTGGTGACATCCTTCCCAGGGGTAGAGAACGAGTGGCTCTCTCCCCCCACCCCCCAACATGATGCCTCCGCCTTCCCTCTAAAGGATCATTTTACCTCCCCGGATGAGTATGACGACCTGGCTGTGCTGTACGACGCCATAACATCTAACGAGGAGAAGATGGTGATCTCGCACGAGGGGGACCCAGCCTGGCGCAGTGCCATCCTTACCAACACGCCCGCCCTGCTGGCCCTGCGTCACGTGATGGATGACGCCAGTGATGAGTACAAGATCATCATGCTCAACAAGCGCTACCTCGGATTTCGGGTCATCAAGGTGGGCCAAAATCTCCAGTTCTGGAAAGATGCTGAAACTTTGTTTTGCAGGGGTTGGCTTAGCCACAGGTCTAAACTGGGCGGAAATGACTGAGCCCTGCTGGCAGGGACAGGGGGAGTTGGCAGAGAGCCCAGCCCTGGCAGCCCAAAGCGGGGGACCAGTTTGTTCCAGGATATAAGAACAAAGCTGACAGCACATCTTGGGACTGCTGGGGAAGGGGAAGGGCAGAGTGGCTCAGGGGTGTTGCATGGAGAAAGTCAAAATGTTTGAACCCCGGCATCTCCAGTTAAAAGGATCACTGAAACCTAGATCTGGAAGGGAGCTCAAGGGTCATCTAGTCCAACCCCTGCACAACTTAGGAAATTCACAACTACTTCCCCTCCTCCCACTTCCCCTGCTCTATGGCCAGAGGAAGGGAAAAAACCTCCAGGATCCCTGGCCAGCCTGTCCCAGAGGAAAATCACATGAACACATGAAGCTGCCTGATACTGAATCAAACCCTTGGTCCATCAAAGTCAGTATTGTCTACTCAGACCGGCAGCGGCTCTCTAGGTTCTCAGGCAGAGTTCTTCCACATCACCTACTTGCCTCATCCCTTTAACTGGAGATGCCGGGGATCGAACCTGAGAAAATAGGTGATGGAAATGTTCCACTGAGCGTGGCGTGAAATGTCGACAGCAAGAGAAAAAGGGGAGGGGGACAGAAGGGAATGAGGAATGTAACCTAGTCCAAGTTCTTAAGCGGTTACAGTATCCTTGAGAATGGGGGAAGGGTAGTTTTCCCCAACAGAGCACAGAGAGCAGGGGGAGAGGTAAAGCTCCTCCTGGACCGTACCATTCAGACTTGTTGTTGCTTCCTGCTGAACTTCCCCTGAACCTCAGCAGCCCAAGTTATCAAGGCAGTCCTAGTGCTATAGCTCTAATAGTCAAGGCTAAGCAAACAGGAAGCTGCTGGCCTATCCCTGGAGCACAGCGGGCTTTTGCCCTCTTTGGTTTGGTAATCCATTGTTTTATTTCCCCCCATGAAACCCTGTTTCCTCCCACCACTGAAGCTGTGGTGGCTTATGCCAACTATTAAGGCAATGGAACAGGACTGCTAGTACAGTAGAGGGAGGTTTCTGCATTCCTGGGTGGGTGGGCGGGGAATGACCCAAGTGTAATTATACAGGTGCTTTTCCCAGTTCACCAGAAAAGCGTGTGTAGGGGAGTACCCTCCAAAACGGCCGGACAAATGGAGGCCAGAGCACGTGTTCTGCCTCCAGATGCCCTGGGGCCCCGGCAGAATGACAACAGAGGTCTTACTCTGCCTGTTACCAGGCTGAATGGAAGCTGGCGACCTGCCTTGGGGGAAGACCGCCTCTAGCGATCAGAGCCGAGCAGTCCCAGGTGATGGAAGGATGCGATATGTGTGGCAAAAGGCCCCTTCCCCTCCAGCATTGCTTTTGACAAAAAGCTTCAACTGTGCAGGACAGTGATTTGCTATCGCGCTGGTGTGGGTGTCCTTCAATCAGGAGGCTTAATTGCATTAGGAGCCGTTTCTCCAATGCTTCTGGACCACAAGGAGGCCCGGCAACTCACCCACCCAGCGTGAGAGCCAGCATGGTGTAGTGATTAAGAGCGGTGGTTTGAAGCGGTGGACTCTGATCTGGAGAACTGGGTTTGATTCCCCCACTCCCCTTGATTCCCCCACTCCCCTGGACTCTAATCTACACATGAAGCCAGATGGGTGACCTTGGGCTAGTCACAGTTCTCTTCAAGCTCTCTCAGCCCCACCTACCTCACAGGGTGTCTGTTGCGGGGAGAGGAAGGGAAGGTGATTGTAAGCCGGTTTGAGTCTCCCTTAAGTGGGAGAGAAAGTTGGCATATAAACACCAACTCTTCTTCTTCACCCCCACTCCGGCCATTGGGGTTTGGTAAGATTTTGCAGGCTTCGGCTTGCGCTTTCATGCCCGGCATGCCTGGAGAGGCCTTCGTGGAAGGGAGTTGTATTGGGGAAGGCATAGATCTACCTGGCCCCAGCGTACGCAACAGTTTGGGTCAGGCACTCTCCAGCCAAGCCCAGCAGCGTTACTGCATGCATTTCCAGTGTCTGGGGAGTACCCAGAACCTGTTAGTGGTGCTTGCGCTTGTCCTTCATGACCAGCATGTTCTCCTGTGGCCTGTCCAGAGATTCCCACTCCAGAAAGCTGACCTGAGGAAAGAGCAGAGTACGTTTGGCAAGCGTATGATGCAGCATCCTTTCTGAAGCTTAAGTGTGTACGTGTCTGGGAGGGAGACCTCCTGGGAAATCTATTCGCCACATCATCGTGGGCTTCGTGACGGCAGAAGTGTGGGATGCAAAACGCTGTCGGTCCTTCTTTGCACCTGGGCCTTCTGTTGTAGCGCTGCTTCTCCCGTCCACCCCAGGTGAACCGGGAGTGCGTGCGGGGCCTCTGGGCCGGGCAGCAGCAGGAGCTCGTCTTCCTCCGGAACCGGAACCCAGAGCGCGGCAGCATCCAGAATGCCAAGCAGGCCCTGCGCAACATGATCAACTCCTCCTGCGACCAGCCCATCGGCTACCCCATCTACGTCTCACCCCTCACCACCTCCTACGCCGGCAGCCACCCGCAGCTGCGTTCTCTGTGGGGGGGCCCCATCAGCTTGCACAATATCTCGGCTTGGTTCATGCGGAGCTGGGAGAGGTGCGGGTCTCACGGGGCATGTGTGGGGGGAAGCATCTTTCCGGCCTCTATGTGTTGGTGGGCGTGGAGGTTAGGACAGGGCTTCCGACACCCAGCGAGAGCAAAAGAGGGGAAGGGCATAGCAGGTTAGGATCCTTTTCACACCCACCCACCCCTATCCACCATGGTGTAGTGGTTAAGAGTGGTGGTTTGGAGCGGTGGAGTCTGATCTGGTTAACCGGGTTTGATTTCCCACTCCTCCACATGAGCGGCGGAGGCTAATCTGGTGAACTGGATGTTTCCCCACTCCTCCACATGAAGCCAGCTGGGTGACCTTGGGCTAGTCACAGCTTTCTTAGAGCTCTCTCAGCCCCACCTACCTCACAGGGTGTCTGTTGTGGGGAAGGGAAGGAGATTGTAAGCCAGGTTGAGTCTCCCTTAAGTGGTAGAGAAAGTCGCCATATAAAAACCAACGCTTCTTCTAATTTCCCCCTTTGCGGTGCAGGTTGCAGAAGGGCTGCGGGGCCGGCTGCAACAGCGGAGGGAACATAGAGGATTCGGATTGTGGCGGCGGCTCTTCCTCCCTTAGCAATAACCCCCCCACGGTCCACGGGTCTCAGGTCCACGGGAGCACGGCCCACACTGCTGGAACGATGGCTGCCTACTCCCTTGAACCGGTGGTCGCCACCGCCCAGCCTCAGGCAGGTATGGAGGCCGCTCGCAGTTTGATACCGTGGAACTTGGCGGAGAGGAGACCACCTCCTGGAGGTGCAATTGGGAGGGCTAAGTGTGGAGTGGGAGAATAATGATGTCTGGGAGAGTAAGATGAAAAGTCATCAGGATCACTTTGTGATCAGTTTCAAAAACAAGTTTCCAAAGGAAAAATCCTGAATTTCTCCCCGCCGTGGAGCATTTCAGTGACTGTGGTTAGGTTAGCTCAGGAATTTTTGGCCTTTCGGCCTTCCTGGTTCCCTTACTGGTCCACTCCCAGCCCCCAAGCCTAGCATTTCGAACAGCCTTCTGCTGAATCAGACCCTTGGTCCATCAGAGTCAGTATTGTCTACTCAGACCGGCAGCAGCTCTCCACGGTCTCAGGCTGAGGTCTTTCACATCACGTACTTGCCTGGTCCCTTTAACTGGAGATTCTGGGGATTGAACCTGGGACCTTATGCATGCCAAGCTGATGCTCTACCACTGAACCACGGCCCCTCCCCTGTGTCCCACAGGTGCTGTGGAGCACAGGCAGGATGCTGCTGCAGATGTCTGTGGGCTTCCTAGAGGCACTTGGTTGGCCACTGTGTGAACAGACTGCTGGACTTGATGGGCCTTTGGTCTGATCCAGCATGGCCTTTTTATGTTCTTAAGACACCTGTGTGTTTCTTTTCTCCCCCTCCCCCTTAGGACTCGAGTCCAGCCTTCCTCCTCAGAGCCAAAGCTGGCTGGTCCAGCCCCAGCCAGCCCCCTTGTTGAGCCAGGGCGACGGACGACCCCTACCCACCCCGCCTGCCTCTTGGCCCCCTGGCCCACACTTCTTGGGTCAGCTTTCGTGTGCCGTCTCCTTGGCATCCATGGCCGAGGGGACTGGACGCGCCCCCCTGCCTTTCCGCCCGGGACTCCAGGCCCCCTCTGCCTTCGCCTATGAGGGCCTCTGTGGCAAATGGAGCCTGCCCAGCTGCAAGGGACTGAACGGGCTGGCAGGGGGCGAGGTTGACATCCCACCCGGAACACCCCCAGCGTGCGCCAAGGAGAGTTCTTCGTTATCGCCTTCTGCTGTTGCTGCAGTGGGGACAGCGGGCGCTGGTGGCAGCCCTAAACCTCAGGTGCGTATTCCCTCTCCCCACCTTTCTCACAAAGTATAACATGCTTGCTTGCTTTTTATCCCTTCCAGAGTCACATGGTGACTTCCACCTTAAATAGTCCCTCTGTTTATCTGGTCCGGAAAAAAAACCAGGTTGGCCTGTGTTTAGCTTGGCAGTCCCTACTAGGATTGCCAATCTCCAGGTGGGGCCTGGAGATCTCCCGGAATTACAGCTGATTGCCAAACGACACAGATCAGTTCCCCTGAAGGAAATGGCTGCTTTGGAGGGTGGACCCAGTGGCAGTGAACTTTGCTCAGCTCCCTCCCCAAGCTCCACCCCGAAATCTCCAGGAATTTCCAAGCCCAAAGCTGGTAGCCCTAGTCCTTACCCATTGAGATGGTGTTGATACTAGTCATAATGCATACCTCATCTCTCCAGGATCAGAGGAGCATGCTGAATATATTGGGTGCTGTGGAAGAGAGGCAGGACAATGCTGCTGCAGTCGTCTTGTTTGGGGGCTTCCTAGAGGCACCTGGTTGGCCACTGTGTGAACAGACTGCTGGACTTGATGGGCCTTGGTCTGATCTGGAATGGCCTTTCTTACGTTCTAACCTAGATCAGCATTCCCCATCCTTCCTACGTTGTGACCCTACCCCAACGCAAGAGTGCCGGGTGGAAGAACAGCCCGTCCAGGCCAGCCTGCTTTTCCAGGTTTCTCTAACGTGAGGAGCTATAGTTCAAATGAATGGAAGAGAGAGCTGGTCTCAGACCCTCTGTATGTTTTCAAGGACACTCTTCATTATTTATTTAAGGGGTCATGTCCCTGGGGGGCGGGGAGTCCTAGCACACACATCGAGAACTGGCCGACATGTGCATCTGTGAGCGTAAACAACTGTGCGCCTCCTCTGTGCGAGTGCACTCACACCTCCTGTCCTTGCCAGGTGGCCAGACTCAGTGCGGCAGTGTCCTTAGCGCTGCAATCCGATTAGCGCTAACGGAAAGCTATTATGTTGATTCCCTTCTCCCCCCCTCCATATGACAGCAGGCAGGGGTGTCTGAAGGGCAGGCGCCGGATTCGCTAGCTTGGTTGGGTTAATGTCTTTAAAAGGAAGCAAATCGGGATAAATCCCTTCTGCTGCAAGGCAACCCTTCTCCCCTCCCCCCCCGCTCTTTCCCGCTTCATCCTCGATTAGATTCTCCCCCACCTTTCCGCTATCCTCCCAGCCCCTTCTTAAGTCCCCCCCCCGTCAAAGGCTGTTTCTCTTCTGTTAAGGTATTTTTGGGAGTAGGAGAAGGGGAATATACAGTAGTGGTTAAGAGCGGTGGTTTGGAGCAATGGACTCTGGAGAACTGGGTTTGATTCCCCACTCCTCCACATGAGCTGTGGAGGCTAATCTGGTGAACCGGGTTGGTTTCCGCACATGAAGCCAACTGGGTAACCTTGGGCTAGTCACAGCTCTGTTACAATTCTCAGCCCCACCTACCTCACAGGGTGTCTGTTGTGGGGAAGGGAAGGTGATTGTAAGCTGGTTTGATTCTCCCTTAAGTGGTAGAGAAAGTCGGCATATAAAAACCCAACTCTTCTTCTAAATTGAACCCTCGTCTGGTGTTTTAAGAAGAATTAGAGGGCAGGGTTTGTTTTTGGGTGGGGGATTTAGAGTGGAGTCCTGCAATGCTCTGACCTCCCTCTCTTTCTCTGGGGGCGGGACAGCAGAGAAAGGCGGGGAGAAGGCTTCTTCTTATAGCATCCTAGGTATTCAAACAGTATAATTTTATACAAAACGCAGTACAAAACCTTTTTTGTTTAAAAGAGAGGCTTGAATTTTAACAGCCCCGCAAGTGTAAAGTCCTGCATTCCCATCTCCAACTTTAAGGATTTATTTCATCTAGAAGTGTAAAAAGGAAAAAGAATGCTGTGGAAGGCATCTCTTCTATGCAGCTGAGAGACTAACACCAAGCCTTTCCTTTCCTTTCTGCAGCCCCCCAACCCAGGACCAGTCCCTGAAGGCAGCAGCGACTCCACCCCGTTACCTCCAGAACTGTTGGCGACGCCCTGCGGGAGCTGTCCCCAGCCAGAGTCTGCCCCTACCGTAGCAGAGTGGGGGCGGCAACGAGAAGACGAAGACAGCCCCGCAGCTGCCCAGCCGCTTCTGGAACATCAGTACTAAGGGGGAAGGGGGCCCCTCGACGTCACGGGCTGGTCCCGTCTGACTTTCTCCCCCCACCCCCCAACTTTCCAAAAATCCTTTGTTTCCTCGTTGCTTCAGGACCATGGACAGCAATAAGGGGAGTGGGGGCTCTTCCTCCTTAACCGCTGCAGCCTTCTGTGCCCCCATTCCCCCTCTCCCTCCCCCTCTGCCTGCAGGGGCGGGCTCGGTCTTTTGGGGCATGGAAGAGGGGAGGATCCCATGGCACTGCCCCCTCTTCCTGCCCCACGCGGGACCCACCTTGGACACCAGGTTCCTCTTGGTGACGCTCAAAGAAGATTTCTTTTTTTGTTCTCGTTGTTGTTCTTTGGGATTATTATGTATTTTTTTTGTTTCTCCCTGCCCCTGGATTTTTGGTTGGTATAAAAATTAAAAATGCAGGGGGGGAAAAAAAGCTTTGCACAATGTTTTGAGGACTGAAGGGTGTTTGTGTCAAATTAATGTGTTTGTAACTTGGGGTGGGTGGCAGCTAGGGTTCTCTCTCCCCCCCCCCCCCCATATAAGGAACAAAACCTTTGAGTGATGAGGGTTATGGCAGAGCGGTGTTCCTATCTAAAGGTTGGGGAGGGGGCTTTTTTCCCCAGGCCTCGGGTTTTCCTTACGTTGGATGCTGTTCAGGAAGAGTCTGGTGTTCCTACCTAAATGAAATCTTCAAAGGTTGGGGAGGGGACTTTTTTCCAGGCCTCGGGGTTTCCTTATGTTGGATGTTGTTCAGGAACAGTTTGGTTGAACCAGTTTTGATTATTGGTGTACAGCTATGTCAAGAACATGCACAAATCCCTTTTCTCCAGTTTAAATGGAGTAAACCGTACCTCCTGGATTTGGGATGGAGGCAATGCCATCTTGCTGGGCTCAAAGGCAGAAGAGCAGAGAGCAAGTGTGCAAGGTGTGAAATCAGAATTTGAAGGCCTGGCCTCCTTTAGGACTCCCGATTTTGCGGTGGGAGATGAATGCACCCACCCATCTTTTTTTGGTACCCTAAAACCACCTCTGTTAAGTCTCTTGCCACGAAAGCCCCAAAAGGGGTCGCCGTAAGTCGGCTGCGACTTGACGGCACTTTACACACACACACACACGATACCAATGATAGCTTGCAGGCTGGCTGAAGAGATGTGGGGGGCTTCCTTTGGAGGGGGTGCAGACAAAGTCTGTGACAGAGCCAGCTGTGCGCGAAAGGGGGAAAGAGCACCGAAGCTGCCTTCTGCCGAATCAGGCCCTCGGTCCATCACAGTCGGTCTTGTCTATTCAAACCGGCAGCGGCTCTCCAAGGTCTCAGGCAGAGGAGGAGAGGTTGGCGTGCCACCGGAGGGTGCCTTTTTTGGGGGTGCCCCCTAATGTGGTCCAAGAGAGAGCTAGGACCGGCGGCGTCGCTCGCAGAGCCGCCCGCACATGTGCAGAGAGGCGCGCCGGGGGCCTGCAGCTCAGCCCCAGGCCAGCTGTCGCCGGGCTCCAACCTCTTCGCCAGCCAGCCGCCTCCCCCGCGGCGTGACGCCGCCGAGCCCTCCCCAATCTGGGTCTCTCCGCCCCCCCGATGGAGAGAGGGCGGAGCCGGGGCGGCCGCCCGGGAGGGGGCACGCGGCGGCGTCCGGTGGCGCGGGCTGGAGCGGCGGCGGCGGGCGTGGAGAGGTAGGCGAGGGGCGGGCGGGCGTCTTTCGGCGCGCCCTGGCCGCGCAGGCACGTGGGTCGGTGGGCTCCGGGCGGGGCGCAACGGTCCGAAAGCGTGCAGAGACGCCGCCTTTCCAGCTCTTTTTTTTGGGGGGGGGGGGAAGGGAGGGAGGCTGATCTCGCCTTGATTTGAAACGAGCGGTTTCAGGACCTCCTTCGGGCCCGGCGAGGTGAGCGCGTCTTGACACCGCGCGGTGCACGTTGCAGCGCGGCGGCCAAAACCCCCCTCCCCGCACCCCCTTGCAAAAAAAGGACCGTCGGGAGGGAGCACTGCGGCGCGCGCCCCGCACACCACCCGCTGCGCGCGCTGAGCTCGACGGCGCGGGAGCAGGCGGGCGGGGAAGGGCGGCGGGCGGGCGCGCGCGCGAGGAGGTGCCCACCGCTGCCCACCGCGGCTATTGTGTGCCAGAAGACCCCGCAATCCGTGCCGGGGCTTCGCGGTAGAGCCGGCTGGGCTCTCGGTCTGCCCGGCTTTGTTGCCGGGACGCTTGCGAGGAATCAGTGACTGGGCGCTCTCGAGCATGCACAGAAGGCTCTTCCTTTGGCGATCCGGAATTGTTCGGGTACCTGCGAGCGTCTGGCTTCCCGAGCGGGCGCTGTGCTTTCCGGGCAAGCTTGTGCCCGGCCACCCGTTACGCAGACTAACGGTTTGCTTTAATATTCGCGTAGGTCCACGAATCTTGTTCGGGATGGAAGCTGGCCAGCTGATCAGAGAAAGGTAGCCGGATATTGGTCATTTATGCATGGGAGGTTTTACCTTGGATTTGCTGCTCTCTAGATGCACGTTTTCCCCATCTGAATTCTCAGAACTCTGCATGGGGGCTTATTTTTGAGTTTTGAGAATTTGGATGGGGAAAATGAGCTTCTAGAGAGCTGCAAATCCAAGGCAAAACCTCCCATGCATAAATGACTATTGTTTCCTTTAGGGGCAGAGGCTTACCTTGAACATGGGGCTACTGATTTAGTTCAGCAATCCGTCCAGGCCCCTGTCCTTCCCCACTGGCTGCTGTGCTGACGTTCAGAGGTTCAGATGATGTAGATCCCCTACCCCTTCATACCCCTCACTCTGTGATAATTCCCCCTCCCTGTATATGACCCTTGGGGACTTCCACTTGGCAATGACAGGCAGAGAACCAAGGACTATCAAGGGCATGCAGAGAGAGTTGTATTCCTGAGTGGGTTTTTCATTCTTGGATGATGGATCTCCTTTTCCTCCTGGAGGTTCACCAGAGTCTTAGCATAAGCAGACTTGAGGAGTAGGGTAAAATGATTCTGTTTCAGCCAGCTCTCGGTTGTAAGATCTCTTACCACTTTGTGCAGCCCTTTCGTTCACAAGCAAGGCCCTATCCACCAGGAAGGTCTCCAGTTTCCCTCCGACCAGACAGACATAGCATACCTTCCCAGTGGAAGTTGCCCGTCTTAAGGGTGATTGCTTTGCCATTTAGGTGATCTTGGGCGGGGGTGGTAGTTAGCAATTCTAATCTGTGAAAGATTAGGGTCGGTCCAAGATTAATGAATTTGCTGAAATGTGCAGGTGGGCTTGCAGTGCTGCTCCTGTGACTCGTTCCTGGGAAGGGGAAGGAGACGCTCGTGTTTGTGAGCGTTCTGAATGAAAGAATCTCTGAGGTTTCTAAGAGCTGGCCAAAATCTACAAAGGGACCTCTGGAATGCATTTTAGAGGTAATCAGAGCAGCGATTTTGATCTGTGTAAGTGACTCCAATTATGGGATTGATACTCTTCTGTTTGGGTTTGTGGGGGGGTAAAATTCAAAAGTAATTAGACTGGCACAGAAGGATATGCTTTTAGGAAAATGCTTCCTGATCGTGAAGGGAGCTAATTGAGAATTTATAGAGTGAATCCACCCACTGCTACAAAGTAGGCTATTTTGGGAAATCCTGGTTTCTGCTCTGTAAATTCAGGTGTGTGCAGTTGCTTCCTTCTAGTCACACTGAACACTATCAGGAACGTTTTATAGTTACTTCGAGTTTACCCATTCTGACATGGGCTCTTAGTGTTTAAAAGCAAGCTCCAAAACGGGGCCTGGCTTGAACCTGCTCGCAGCTAGCTGTTCTCAGCATTGACGTACTAAAAGGTAACTGTGGATCACCCAACCTCTAAGACAGGGATGTCAAACGTAAGGCTCGAGGGCCGGATCCGGCCCTTATCCAGCTCTTATCCAGCCCGCGAGCCAGCCAAGGCAGCCAACCCCTGCACTCTCAATCTGGGCTGGCGAGGCATGGCCCAGCCCGACCAAGTGACATTTATGTCATATCCGGCCCTCATAACAATTGAGTTCGATACCCCTGCTCTAAGACATGCGTTGATGGCTTTGCGGTCCATAGATATGTCTACCCAGCCATTTGTGGTAGTCAGTTTCACAGGACAGCAGAACCTTTTTCATTTCTACATAAAAGTACGTTTTGATCGGGCTTAAACCCCTGTGCTGTTTCTACAGCCTCTGTCAAGTGTAGACCAACTTAGTTTGAAAAGGCACATTGGGAGGGAGGCAGGAAGAGACCCTGCTCAAGACGGGGCTTAACCCTGCACAAAATTAACTGCAGAGATAAGAGGAAGGAAAGGCAACTGAGTGGCATTCTGTACATCAGTGAGCATTTATCAGATTTTTCCTAATCTAATCCCGATGAATTACAAGCATGTAAAAAGCCACCACTCTTGCCTAGCTACTGGACTACCCTTGACTTGGGATCTCCATTGCCCGGCACCATCTGAAGTTCACACATCTGCATGACGTAGGGCTGGTTCACACATGTGTGTTTGTCACTGGAGGAATGCGACATCAAAGGACGGTTTGCATGTGCAGCCAACATGTCTCCTAAGTGAGCCTGGTATATAAAACTACGCAGCTGGCTTGAGGGTCACAATGCTCTTTATCAGGTCTAAGGGGAAAGTGGCAGAACGGCTAGGCATATGAAGACCTTGGTCTGATCCAACATGGCTTTTCTTATGTTCTTAGGTGGAACTCCCTGCCCCAGGATTTGGTGATGGCTGCCAACTTGAAAGGCTTTAAGAAGGGCTATCCATGGCTCCTAGTAAAAAGGAATACTAGTCATGATGCATACCTACTCTCCAGTACCAAAGGACCATGCCTATTATATTAGATGCCGTGGGAGTCGTCTTGTTTGTGGGCTTCCTAGAGGCACTTGGTTGGCCACTGTGTGAACAGACTGCTGGACTTGATGGGCCTTGGTCTGATCCAGCATGGCTTCTCTTATGTTCTTAAGACGCTGGCATGTGCCTGTGGAACTGGGCTTGGCGTGTGGGGGTGGTGATCCTAAGATCCAGCATGGTGTGGGAGCCAGCGTGGTGTAGTGGTTAAGAGCGGTGGTTTGGAGCGGTGGACTCTGATCTGGAGAACCGGGTTTGATTCCCCACTCCTCCACATGAGCGGCGGAGACTAATCTGGTGAACTGGATTTGTTTCCCCGCTCCTCCACATGAAGCCAGCTGGGTGACCTTGGGCTAGTCACAGTTCTCTTAGAGCTCTCTCAGCCCCACCTACCTCACAGGGTGTCTGTTGTGGGGAAGGGAAGGTGACTGTAAGCCGGTTTGATTCTGCCTTAAGAGGCAGAGAAAGTTGGCATGTAAAAACCAACTCTTCTTCATCTTTTAAGGTGGTCTCGGAGTGGCTTATGAAATTAGGACGGTGTGGAGGAAGCCTGGACTCTTTTCCCTGGGCTGCAGACAAGTGGCACAATTGCCAGGCAGCTCCCAGAGTGTTGCCAGCACTTTCTCAATGCTTTCCTGTCCACACTGCAAGGCCGCCGGGGGGCTGACGCAGCCCAAATGGCACTCGATGGCCTTTCCCTCCCCCTCCGCCCTGGCAGAAGGAGAAAGCCCCCCATTCATTGCTGATGGAAATCCAGCTGCAAAAGAACCCTTTTGCACGAACATCGATCTGCAGAGGGGGGAAAGAGGCTAGAGTGGGGGAGAGGAGGTCATAGCTACGGTACAGACCCAGGCCACAGCTGGAGGACCCTGGCGGCGGCTTCCCCTCCTCCCAGGAGTTCGTCATTTCCCATTGGACACTTCATGGGATAAAAGAGAAGAAAGCAGTCTGTTTGGTGGGGCACCCCAAATGTTAGATACGAGGGAGCAGGAGATGTGCATTGCTTGGAACATGGTGGCGTGATCCTAGTGCGGCCCGGCTGTAGTGGACAGGAGCTGAACGCAGCACAATGCGGTGGGGGGGATTTTCGGCAAGGCCCAGCTCTTTCCTGAGGATGTTGCGTGAGAGTTGGGGGGGGGGGTAGAAGAGGAAGAAACACAAATGTAGCTGAGTTGGGGGGGCTGGTCTTGTTTGCGCCACACTTCCTGCGCTTCAGGAAGCATGTCACCACGGCGGCGCTGTCAGGCCAGGTCGGACTGCTATCCCTCAGCAAAAGATACCGATTCTCTGGGCAGGGTGAGGAAGGATCACTGTTGGGGAAGCGGAGTTCTGAATATGGAGGGAGGTGCTTTGTAGGGGTGGGGGCACAGTCGTGCAGATGGAACTGTCAAGGCCTAAAAAATATTCTCCCATCTTGGATGAGAATCCGGCTTGGGGTGGTCATCCATGGATCCTTCTCTGTCCCCCCCATGTCCTTCACGCACCCCCCCCATCTATTTTCCGTCAGCAAGGTCTTTGTCTTTTCCTTCCTTTGCTCTCCAGCGCGCTACTCTCCCCGCCCCACCAGCCACTGAATGAATTTTGTGCGTGTCTAAACGGCTGTTTCCTTCCTCAAAGAACCAAGCCTTCCTTTCCCTTCCGTCTGTGTATTATGCAGCCCCTCAAGGCTGTGATGGCAGCTTCTTTTCCTTTTGCTTGTGGGGCGACTAGTAAGAGCTCAAAGCACGCTGGAGACCAAGAAGATCTCTGGGTTGTTTACGCGTCCAGAGAAACTGTACTTCGGGATATTTCTGCGGGTCAGTCAGCTCGGAGAGTTCTGGCGTGCAGTTTGGCTTACTTTCCTGACCCGCCTAGAGCTATTCTGGGAGAGGCGCCCGTATTGCACTGCCTGACAGCCTGGGGTGGGTGGAAAGTCTTGCCGGTGGGTGGCAGGTTACGCGCATGGTGGGGTGTCTTTTGTTTCCTCCCAACACCACAGGCCCTGTTTGCACAGCCTTGGGCAGGCCTTTGCGGCTGGGGCGACATTGCTTGCTATGGTGGGAGAAGAAGCAGAAGAGGTCGGTCTTAAAAGCGGATGTGTTCTTGAGCTGGAGGAGTCTTTGCGCGCAGTTCGCAGGTGTGGGGGAGATGCAAAACACTGACGTCATTTGTGAGAACAGCTTGCACAGCTACGGCTCTCTCCTTTGCACCCACAGCGAGGTGCAATACCAGACTTGCGTGCCCCTGATCCTTCAGTGCGGTCAGGTTTGCTTCATGCCGTTGATACAAGCATGAAAAATGTCCCTGTTGGGGGAACGGTGGTTTGGCCTGGCTTTTAAAATGACCGGGGGTGGGGGAAGGAAAAAAAGAATAAGTTTTATGTACTGCAAATGTGCAGAAGTCACTGAAGCATAACAGGCGCACTAGGGAGCAGCAGCGAGGCCACCTGCTCCCCCTTTTAGTAGCTGTCTCTTCCTTTCTGCATCTGGGCATGGGGCGTGTGCAGGTTGTGAGTGAGAAAGAAGGGAAGGGGAGGTCACTGGGGCAGGAGCCTGGGAGGACGCGCTCAGGGTACATTTGGGAACTGCCGTGGGGACGCAGGAGGTCCCACTTTCCTGAAGCAGTCCGATTTGGTTTCTGGCTTATTGTGGTTGTTGGGTTTTTTTAGGGAATTTATACGCCGCTGCTCTAGAGTCAGGAGAAAGCCCTCTCTTTAAAAAGAAAAGCAAATCTTGTCTCCCTTTCTTCTCAAAGCCCCCCTAAGCTGATGGAAATTTCCCTCCATCTGTGTCTGCTGCTCACTTACTCCTCTCTGTTTAGGCAGGCCAAGTTTCCTCCTGTTCTTTTTGCTTCATTGCCAGAAAATCATCTTTTTGATCTTTGATCGCTTGCAGCAGTTTGATCTTGCACTTCACCATATGTGCAATGCAGGAGCAGAGGGAGCATTCAGCACATTCTGTGATCCTTTGATAGCGCCATAACATGCTTCTGTACTTGCAGATGGCATCAGAATAGGGTCAGTTTCTCTCCCCCACACACACACCTTCACAGTTTGCACTGAACGCAGAGACATTATGCGATGAAGAGGAGAGTGTAAGCGATGCTGTGAATCGGAACTCGGGCTCAGAGGTGAAAACATCCTATATCTAATCCTGAACTGGGCCACAGAGTGTGGATTAGTAGGTCAGCAAAATGAAGCTAGGGACATATAGGGGGAATTTCTCTACAAAACTGAAGGAAGTACCAAGTTTGTAAAAAAAATCTGAAATCTTAAAAAAAATAGACTGGGGGATTAAAACTTCCCCAAATAATAGAAACAACGCTTGTAGCTTAAGAAAAGAATGCCTACTGAGCTCTCAGATGCCATTTGGGGGGTTGCTTGGCAACCAAAACAGTATTTCTGAGCCTTCCAAGCCTTGCTTTCTGTAAAACAAAGCCATGGATGGGGAGAGCAGGGGTGGAGTGGGAGTTCAAAACAGTCCTGGAAAAGGTTCCCAACCCCCTCCTCTGCCATGTCTCCTGATGCAGTAGGACTGTCCTGGGATAGGCCTGGTGCTGGCCATCGTTCAACTGGGCCTAGCCTGCTGCTGCCACTGGCCACCATACAACTGGGCCAGACTTGTCTTGGGGAGAGGCTGCTAGGGGGAGGGAAAGCTGAAGCAAGGGGAGCAGATAAAAATCAGTTGCCTGGTGGGTGGGAAGAGGAGACAGAAGCGGAAAAGGGGGAGAGGCTGCAGGGGAAGAGAAAGAGGAAAGAGTCGGGGATGAGATACAAGGGAAAATGAGATGCTCTTTGCAGGTCCCTTTCTTGTTGGCAGTGTTTATAACCACCAGGCTCCATCCACCCTGATACAAAAATCCCATTCATATATGCCTGCATCAGATATTTTTTTTTAAGCCTGGGAAATATAATGCGTGGGGATGTCTTCATCAGAATCCAAAAGCTGGCTGTTGGTGCCGATTCCCAAATGAGAAGGCCTGGTTTTTTTGGCTTGTGTCTCTTTGATGGCAGGCCACTGCAGTGAATTATGGGGTGGGGTGGGGAGCGTTAACTGCTTGCAAGCTTCGGCCAGCTGATTCCTAATTAATCTCTCGCCAAACTATGCCCCCCTTCCTGAGCCAGTGTTGTTCCATGACTGGGCGTGACCCACGCCAGCCTGCACCATCTGAACCGCGTGGGCTGGGCTGACCTCCAATACCTTGGATGGTGACTGGAATTGACAGATGTGGCAGGGAGGGTGGAGCAGCGCTCTGTCAAATAACTAGGCTAATGAGCTCTCAGCCTCTCCAGAGATTTTAGCCTCAGCGTGTGGGGGGCTCTGCTCAGGGCTCCTTTTAACTCCAGGGCTCGCCCTCGGATGTGGCGGGAGCGAAGGTGAGAGCGACGCAGGCCGACGGAAGGGCTTTTTTATTTCAGCCGAGGCTCCGTTCCTCCTGGAGAGCTTCCTCCTGAACTGAGCTCCTCTTTGTCCTTAGTGCTGTTTTTGAGACCTGGATTGGAGGAGGAGGAGCCTGGCAGGGAAGCCCCTCCCTTCCTTGGGAATCTCAGGTGGGGGCGTCCTCAGTGCAGAGGCAAATGCGCACAGAGGCACCACCTTCCGTTTCTTCCAGTGCTGACTCTAGGCATTGAAAGAAGGAGATCCGGCGTGGTGTAGTGGTTGAGAGCGGTGGTTTGGAGCGGTGGGCTCTGATCTGGAGAACCGGGTTTGATTCCCCACTCCTCCACATGAGCGGCGGAGGCTAGTCTGGTGAACTGGATTGGTTTCCCCACTCCTACACGTGAAGCCAGCTGGGTGGCCTTGGGCAAGTCACACTCTCTCAGCCTCACCTACCTCACAGGGTGTCTGTTGTGGGGAGGGGAAGGGAAGGTGACTGTAAGCCGGTTTGAGTCTCCCTTAAGTGGCAGAGAAAGTCGGCATATAAAAGCTAACTCTTCTTCTTTTCAGGTCTCCATGAATTCAGAATAAATTGTAGTGGGGACCCATGTATTTTTTTTGGGGGGGGGCAACTTTTGAACTATTGTATTAGGTGCATTGGAATACAGGCAGGATGGTGCTGCTGCATTCGTCTTGTTTGTGGGCTTCCTAGAGGCACCTGGTTGGCCACTGTGTGAACAGACTGCTGGACTTGATGGGTCTTGGTCTGATCCAGCAGGGCCTTTCTTATGTTCTAAACTAGTCTCTTTAGCTGTCTCTTTAATATCAGTTTCAGCTGCAGCAATTAGCAGGTGCTGTTATCTAACTCCATGCGATGAAAAGCTTGAACTGCAGTTTCAGCATATTAAACCTCTCTTAAAGGGGGCAGGGCTTTCCCCCCTACCCAGTTGGCAACCTTAACGCACACGCACACAGACATCCAAACTCTGTGATCTCTTGTTCTCCCCCAGCACCCTTTGCAACCCGCCCCAAACAGAGTCTGGAAGTCAAATTTCGTTTGGGTTCTCTGCTTTGCTTCTCCTACCTCTTATGCGTGTGCACACGTCTGCACACCCTGAGCTAAACAAACGCTTCTTTGGGCCTCCACATCTTCACTGAATGAAGGACAACACTCAGTTTTGAAACATTTTGTAACCCAGTGGTGGTGGTGGGGGTGTTTCCCCCCGATAGCTGAGCCTCAGCGCATTTTGGCAGTACATAATGTGCACTTCTAGTGATGTGAACAGGAAACCCTCTTTTCTCCTCTCTGAGGTGGTAGGCAAGAAGTGGCCCTTTGTCTGTCAAGGTTAGTACTTTCTACTCTGACTGGCGGTGGCTTTCCAGGGTAGACAGAAATTTTGCACATCACCTGCTTACCGATCCTTGCGTGCCAGAGTCGGGAAGTGGACTCCTCTGCATGCCCAGCAGATGCTCTGCCACTGAGCCACAGCCCTCAGTGCTTAGACCACATCTGTAATGTAGACCACTGTGCTTAGACCACATCTGGAATTGGTGGTCAAGGCTTCCAGGGCAGGGTTTGTGTGGATTTCTGCAAGCCTGCTCCTCATCCTTTGGATTGCCTCACCATTCTGTACCAATTCCTTTTGATTCTTTCCTCCACACCCCTTTCTCTTTCTTTTGCAGGAAGCTGTGCTCCCAATGGCTGGATTTATTTGTCCCTTCCTGGCAATCCTCGGGATGTCCCCAAACCTGGCTGCTGTGTACTGATGCAGGGAGCGGGCTTGTCATGGTGCCAAAGACCACCGACCACAGCTGCACTTAAAACAGATTTGGAAGCCTTTCCCCATGGGTGGGACACCCCACCGCTTTCTCCGGCGCCACCGGCGCTGACCGCTTGATTAGGGGAAAGTGCAGAAAGCTGTGGGAATTGTCATCCCCACTGGGAAGCAACCAGAGACCCTGAGTGGGATCCCGGACTGCTTGTGCCCTTTGGATTGCTGGGGCAGTGTCAGGGAAAGGGGGTCCATGCCCGGAGGCGATGCAGTCAGACGACCTCTTTGTCCGCAAGATCCGACGCCACTCGAACCGCCCGCATCTCACCTCCCTCTCGTTTGACGCCTTCCGGGCCCCCAAGACTCCGGTGGGCGAGGGGCCCCACGCGGGGTATTGTGGCCCTCCCCTGAGGTCCCCCAGGCGCAGCTATCTGATGCATCGAAGCAACAGTGACGTGACTTTAAGCGAGGGGGAGCAGGCGGCCAACCCGTCCTCCGGTCCCCCCTTGCCATCGGACCCGACAGGGATTCCCCATAACAGCAGTGGCCCAAACTCGTTCACAAAGGCTGCAGTGCCCCCTCGGGCCCGGGCACACAGCCACGAAGAGCCACGGGCTGGTAGCCCCACTGCACGGCGCTTCCGCGACCCCCTGCTCCTTCTCGGACTGGCATCGAATGAAGTGTGGGAGACGGAGGGAGATGGAGTCCCTGCTGGTCCTGGGGATGGGGGCAGCCTGTATCCTGTGCCCCCCGAGGCACCCACACCAGTGTGGGGCCGCCACTTGGCCCACTACGACGTGCAGAGCATCTTATTTGAGCCCGGCGAGGTGGCCAGGGAAGTCGAGAAGCAGGGTAACGTCACCACAGGAGCGTCGGCCGCCTCACAGCCTCGCCTGGCGGGCATGGTGCCCCTCCTGGAGGGTGAGGTGGGTGAGGACAAGGATGGACCTCTGGTGCTTAGCTGTCCCTACTTCCGTGTGGAAGCTGGGGGTGAGACTGAGTGGGGGCTAGGCCAACACCGGGGGTCCCTGGCGGGCTTCCATTGCCCCAATATGGCGGTTTCTGTGCTGGAGGAACCCCGCGAAAGCTATGGACAGAGAACCAGCCGGGCAGGCCACGCTATCGAATACGCGGATCTAGGCGCCTGCTACTACCGAAAGCATTTCTTCGGCAAGGGTGAGTGACTGCCGGCAGGAAGACGGCATTGTGTGGTTCAGAGGGAGGGGTGTGTTGGACTGAGTAGAGAGATCCATCATGAGCTATCCAGGAAAAAGTGAAAGAGAGGGCCACAGATGTGGGTACTGGGCCATGGTCACTGGCCGTAACCCTACACAAGATTTTACAGTTTCTATTTTGCAACACAGAGATCCCCAGTGGAGCATTCATTCCAATTACAGGGCCTTTGTTTTGTCCCCCATCGCGGTTTTATAATATGAATGCCGTTTGAAGAAGCCATTGGGTGTTAAATGTTCAACTCTCTTCAGATCCCATTACCCCAGCAGTTTGGCCTTAGAGTTGATTAATCAACGCTGGATGTGCATTGACGTGCACTGGGTAATTATTTATTTAACAGCAGCAAGCACTGCAGTTGTTCTGTTTAACTCTGCAGTTCAAGAAGGGGAAGTAAGGGACAGCTTCCTAGAGGCACCTGGTTGGCCACTGTGTGAACAGACTGCTGGACTTGATGGACCTTGGTCTGATCCAGCATGGCCTCTCTTATGTTCTTATGGGATTCCAACCTTGGTGAAAGCCTCTGAATGATACAGAAATTTAGGGTTGGGGGAAGGTCTCTTCAGAGGTATGTTCCTGGGTGTGGAGGCACTGGTAGTGAACTGATGGATTTAGAGATTGGACTAGATTCGGCACGTTTGTCAATACTTTCCTTGTTGTTTGTAACTGGGTAGCTGGGTTAGCCTGTTGTAGCAAAATAAAACAAATGTCTCGTGGCTCCTTAAAGGTTAACAACATTTATTTCATTATGAGTTTGAACACATGAAGCTGCCATATACTAAACCAGACCCTTGGTCCATCGAGGTCAGTATTGTTTAGTCAGACTGGCAGCGGCTCTCCAAGGTCTCAGGCTGAGGTCTTTCACATCACCTGTTACCTGATCCTTTTAACTGGAGATGCCGGGGATTGAACCTGGGACCTTCTGCATGCCTAGCAGATGCTGTAAATCACAGCTCATTTCTTCAGATATGTGACAGGGAACCTCACTGCCTCAACTTCTCCCCCTGCCTGGTAATCTTCCACATAAGAAGAATTCTAATTTGGGAGGAAAGACAGGGTAGAAATCTTTTAAACAGAAATAAAATAAAGAAATGAGCTCTGATTCACAAACACTCATATTGGAGATAGATCACGATGGGTAGCTGGGTTAGTCTGTCACTAGCAGTAGAAAAGAGCAAGAGTCCAGTAGCACTTTAGGTAAGGTAAAGGTCCCCTGTGCAAGCACCGGGTCATTCCTGACCCATGGGGTGACATCACATCCCGACGTTTACTAGGCAGACTTTGTTTACGGGATGGTTTGCCAGTGCCTTCCCCAGTCGTCTTCCCTTTACCCCCAGCAAGCTGGGTCCTCGTTTTACCGACCTCAGAAGGATGGAAGGCTGAGTCGACTTTGAGCCGGCTACCTGAAACCGATTTCCGTCGGGATCCAACTCAGGTTGTGAGCAGAGCTTGGACTGCAGTACTGCAGCTTACCACTCTGCTCCACAGGGCTCTTACTGTGCCAGAAATTTTGTTAGTCTTTAAGGTGCTACTGGACTCTTGTTTTTTTCTACTCATATTGGAATAAGTGGTTTTTTGTCTTTAAGGTGCTGCTGGACATTTGGTGTGTTTTTGTGGGCAAATAGTCTGCCCATCCTGAACCATCAGCTGGTGCTTCTGGCGCCTCCTTCCACCTGGCATGTTCAGAATGCCTGAGGGGAGCAAAGAGTCTTCTCTTCCCCTTCCCCATTCCCTTGCTGTCACAGCCAAGGTAGCAAAACCTGGTGGTGGCAGGCCCAAGTAGGGTGTAGTCGCCATCATTGTATCCCTGACCTTTTCTGCTTTCTCCTTTTCTGGAAAAGGAGAGGGACCCGCAGCAAAGAGGCATGCCCAAGGCAACAGCTGGCTCGGGTACCCAAGACCACAGGCCAGAACCGGCCTCCGACTGCCAGCTGATGTCTGCGGATAGAAGGTCCTGCTCTTTGTGGGCGCGACCGGCTTCGTGGGCAGCCGGGGCAGCCTTCAAGGCCCTTCCCTTTTCTCCTCACAGAGCACCAGAATTTCTTTGGGATCGACGACCAGCTGGGCGCGGTGGCTGTTTCCCTGCGGCGTGAGGAGAAAGAGGGCAGCACGGGCCCTCAGTACAATTACCGCCTTATCATCCGCACAAGCCAGGTGGGCTTGTAATGTTGTAATGTTTGTTTGGCATCCGTGGCCTGCGAGGCACTCTGCGGGGGGTGACCCCATTCTGTGGGGGGTCCTCTTGTGCAGGCAAAGGGTGGGGGAGGGAAGTGGGGGCTGATGCGGAAGAGTGGGGCTGGGCCAGAGTGTTTGCTGGAGGGGGGGCAGGGTGATGAAATTAGGGGTGGGGGGATTTGCACAGAGTCCAGAGATCGGCTGTGTTGTGAGAAGACAGGGACCAAAAACGGAGAAAGGGGAAACTGACTGCTGGGGGGAAGCCATCAAAAGGAAGTTTACATTTCTGATGCATTCGGTTGTGACTGGGGCTTGTGAGCGCATGCAACTTGTGTTGCTGTTTGACCTCAGGGAGGCCAGTTATACTTGTTCCCGCTAGGGTTGCCAAGTCCCTCTTCGTCACCGACGAGAGGTTTTTGGGGCGGAGCTTGAAGAGGGCAGGGTTTGGAGAGGGGAGGGACTTCAATGCCATAGAGTCCAATTGCCAATGCAGCCATTTTCTCCAGGTGAACTGATCTGTATCGGCTGGAGATCAGTTGTAATAGCAGGAGATCTCCAGCTAGTACCTGGAGGTTGGCAACCCTAGTTTCCATTCTGAGGCACAGTGACTTACTCAAGGCCATGAGATGTGTCTCTGGCAAAGATGGGGCGTAAAATCAGTTATCCCAGAAACCAATGCGCCCCTGGCACCATGCCAACTTGTACAGCCTTCTGTGATTGTTCTTCCGAGTCCCATGACATCTGTCTCATTCCTCCCCCCCCCTCCCCACTCTGCCAGCTCCGGACCCTGCGAGGATCTATTCTCGAGGAAGTGCTGCCCCTTGCTATCCGCCACAGCTCCCCTCGAGGAGTGGCCCCCAAGAAGCTGCTGGAGCACTTGATCCCGGAGCTCAACTTGCCGTGCCTCCGCTTGGCCTCCAACTCCCCCAAAGTGCCAGAGACCCTAATTAAATTGGATGAACAAGGGGTAAGTTTGCAGATCAGGAGAAGAAGAAGAAAAAGAGTTGTTTTTTATATGCCGACTTTCTCTACCGCTTAAGGGAGAATCAAACCGGCTTACAATCGCCTTCCCTTCCCCTCCCCACAACAGACACCCTGTGAGGTAGGTGGGGCTGAGAGAGCTGTGTCTAGCCCAAGGTCACCCAGCTGGCCTTATGTGTGGGAGTGGGGAAACCAACCTGGTTCTCCAGATTAGTGTCCGCCGCTCATGTGGAGGAGTGGGGAATCGAACCCGGTTCTCCCGATCAGAGTCCACAGCTCCAAACCACCGTTCTTAACCCCTACACCATGGGAAGTACAGGCTGAGCGTGGATATGAGATGAGGTGGGGATTCTTTCTTTTTTTCCACAAGAGGATCAGAGCGGAAGGAACACTAAGGGCCAGTAAAGGTGGAGTCCTTTCCCATCTAGGGACAACTGGCCTGGCTTTATGTTTGTGCATATGAAAATATGAAGCTGCCGTATGCTGAATCAGACCACAGATACGTCAGAGTCAATATTGTCTACTCAGATGGGCAGCGGTTCTCCAGGGTCTCAAGGAAAGGTCTTTCACATCACCTGCGACATTTCTTTGACTGGAGTCGCTGGTGATTGAACCTGGGATCTTCTGCATGCAAAGCAGATACTCTACCACTGAGCCATGGCCCCTCCCCAAATACTCATTTATAACACTAGATATGGTAACTGGCAGCCCCAAAGCCGGAAATTCCACTCAAGCTGTACCAGTTACAATGATATCACTCCTCTTTTCTTGCTGAGTTTGCAAGTTGACTGAGAACGTATGCATTTTTTAACTGTCCACAAACTCTGTTGCTTAGATCTAATTCATCTTGGACAGTTAGTTGAAACAGTTATAGAAAAAAGCTAGATTAATTTCTTTTTTTAAGAGTAGTGATTGGCCTCATCTTGCTGAATCTGATGTATCTCATATGCACCTGCCGACTGGCTTATTTGCACTTACTTTGCTTATCACATATTTAGTTATAACCAATCAGATATCCAGGTGTAACCACATGATTGTACTTGATCAAATTTAGAGAAAGATAAGGCTGATATTTTTAAGCATTCTTGTGACAAGCAAGTCAGATTTCTTTGGCTGGAAGTCTCAGAAGAAGAATAGATAAGATTGCTGGGTGAGATTTTTTCCGGTAATTTAGGCTTTTTGATAATCCCTAAAAGCAGCGAGACAACAGGCTGAAACCTGATTTGTTTTTTTAAAAAACTATTACTTGCTCTAATATGATTAAGCAATGATAGGAACTTTAATAATTTTAGCATTTATCTCCACAGTAATTGTAGTGTTAAATTTTTCACGCCTTAATTTTTTTCTGTCTCTCTTAATAAAAAGATTTTTTTTCTTTTTGCAATAAAAGATAAAAGTTTATGCAGGTGTTCTGTCTAGTTTGCTGGTTAATAGTTTAGAGAACCGGACCTACCCCCTACTTTTATATTATCAGAGTTAAAGGTTGTAAATGTCCTTTAATATGGTAAATCCTGGAGAATTCTGCTGCTAATCAGTTTTGCACAGGCAAAGCCTTGAAAATCATTTGGTACAGATCTTCTCATAGGATGCGGGAGGGAATCTGTCACTAAAAGCCAGTAGCTAGCCTTCCTGGTGCTGTGCTTATGCTTTATCCAAACAGCAAAACCTAACACTGGGAAAGGATGGTGCATCCTGAGAATGTGTCCTTTTGTGTGTGTTTTTTTGGGGGGGAGCAAGTTTCTACTCCTTAAGGTTTCAGAGATCTGCTTGACAGTACTTTCTGGCAATGCCTGGGAACTCTGAAAAGCTAGAAGGAGGGGAGTAGAGAAAGGAGAAGAAATTGTCCAGGGGGGTAGGTTTCAGTGCAATGCACAGCCTTTTTACTGGTTCCCCATGAACTACCGGTATGTAAAATAAGCATGTATGAACATTAGCCTAATTTTTGCACTTCGTAGAATTCTTTGTGTTCCTTCAACCCCTGGGGCTGCTAATCTACCTCTGTAGTTGTAGGATGCTCTGACCTGGATGACCCAGGCTAGCCTGATCTTGTCAGATCTCAGAAAGCTAAGCAGGGTCGGCCCTGGTTAGAACTTGGATGGGAGACCACCAAGGAATGCCAGGGTTGCTCTGCAGAGGGAGGCCATGGCAAACCACCTCTGTTAGTCTCCTGCCTTGAAAGCCCTACTAGGTCGCCATAAGTCAGCTGTGACTTGATGGCACTTTACACACACACACACACACAGTTGTAGGATGAAGCTTTGTGGACAGGTCACCGAATGGCTCCCGTTTACTGTGGCTCTGCTCTCTTCCCCTCCTTCTCCCCACAGCTCAGTTTCCACCGGAAAGTGGGGGTCCTGTACTGCCTGGCAGGGCAGGGCTCTGAAGAGGAGATGTACAACAACGAAGAGGCGGGGCCGGCTTTCCAGGAGTTCCTGCAGCTGCTCGGAGATCGTGTGCGCCTGCGCGGCTTTGAAAAATATCGCGCCCAGCTGGACACCAAGAGTGAGTCTGGAGCATGTCCAATGTGTTTGGTGGAGATCTTTTTTTTAAAATAACCTTCTATAAGAGACCAAATTCAAATGTATTAATACAGGCAGGTTTCCAGCTCTCTGCCCTTTCTCATTTAGGCTGTGGACTGACATTTTTAATAGCATAAGGAATTGTCAGAAAAGCAACCACATTCTCCCTGGTGTAGAAAGAACATACCTTTTGGTGGACAGGAGCAGGAATATTGAGAATAGACTCTAAAGCAGGGGGTCCCCGACACGGCACCTGTGGGCATTGTGGCTCCCACTAACACCTTTCCTTTTAAATTTTATAACTTTCTGATATAATACCTTGTAAAGTGCATTTCTGGATGTGTTTTAATAATCATGTTTTATATAATTTGACCACTGAGGAAGGCCCAAGGGGCCAAAACGCGTATGGTCTATCGGTCATTTATATTTTGTATATCATCAACGGTGTTGATTTTTTCTGTAACTGTTTATACTGGTGGTCAGAACTAAGCGGTGTATGCAAGAAAATACTTAAAAAAAAACCATGCTCATTTTAAAAAGGCATCGCGCTGAACAAAGCTTCTGCCTGAAACGGTGAAGAGTTCCTATTAGAGTTATGCATGATCTCCACTTATTTGCTGCTCAAAGACCAACAGGTCACAAGCCAAAAGGAGAATAAAATACATATAAAACAACAAAATATCTAAAGTCATATATAACATTCATTTCAGTTTTCACATTTTAAATAACTAAAAATATAGGTTACACTTTTTAAAGATAATACCATTAAATGCCATAGACAAAAATTTTGTGACCACCAGGGACACGTTTGGATCAATATCTGCTAGTAGCTTAAGTACAAGCTCTTGCTTGGTATCAGGTCTCCATTTTTGAATATATCTATATATCCATTTATCACGGGCCACATTGTGTTTCTTACAATCAATGAAAAAATGCCAAATGGTTTCTAGGTCTCCTGCGTTACAATCGCAGAATCAACGTGAGAGGGGGATCCCTTGAAGTTACCGGTTAGTTCCTCTAACGGCAACGCATATGCATGACCTCTCTTCCCGGACATTTTGTGGTTGGCTCCAGCTCCCATGGCAGCCATTTTGTGGTTGGCTCCACCATCCTATGTCAGAATTCCAGAGGTGCCTCCAGGCTCTCAAGGGAGCGTTCTCTCGCTTTCTCTTTGCAGCCGATTCCACGGGGACGCATTCCCTTTACACCGTGTACCAGGACTACGAGATTATGTTCCATGTCTCCACCATGCTGCCCTACACCCCAAACAACCGCCAGCAGGTGAGTGCGATAGACAGTGGTAAGAGCTGGCAGTGCATGCACTCACACACGTGCATGCAGACGCACTAGAGAAAACAGGACAGTCTTCATGGCACGCTCTTTCCAATTAATAATGTGTGGTGTGCTGTGGTAGTTAGAGGGTTGGACTAGGATGTGGGAAACCCATGCTCAAATCCCCACTCTGCCATGGAAATGTGCTGGGTGACCTTGGACCTTGGTCACTTGCTCTTGGTCTAACCTACCTCCTAGGGTTGTTGTGAAGATAAAACAGAGGAGAGCAGTAGAATCATAGAGTTGGAAGGAACCACCATGGTCATCTAGTCCAACCCCCTGCACAATGCAGGAAATTCCAAACTACCTTCCTCCCCCCTACACCCCAAGTGACCCTCACTCCATGCCCAGAAGATGGCCAAAGTGCCCTCCCTCTCATGATCTGCCTAAGGTCATAGAATCAGCATTGCTGACAGATGGTCATCTAGCCTCTGCTTAAAAACTTCCAGGGAAGGAGAGCTTACCACCTCCTGAGGAAGCCTGTTCCACTGAGGAACCGCTCTGTTAGAAAATTCTTCCTAATGTCTAGTCGGAAACTCTTTTGATTTAATTTCAACCCACTGGTTCTGGTCCGACCTTCTGGAGCAACAGAAAACAACTCTGCACCATCCTCTATATGCCAGCCCTTCAAGTACTTGAAGTGTGTGCCTCATGCGCTCCTTGAGGGAAAGGCAGCATCCTAAAATTAATTCTTCCTTCCTCTCTTGCAGCTGCTGCGGAAACGCCACATTGGGAATGACATTGTGACAATCGTCTTCCAGGAGCCGGGGGCCCTCCCCTTCACCCCCCGCGTGATCCGCTCTCACTTTCAGCATGTATTCATCGTGGTGCGGGTGCATGAGCCTTCCACAGAGCACACTACCTACAGGTAAGGGGAAGGTGGGGTGGGCTTTGCCATCCGCAGAAGGCAAAGTTGGATGGAAACCCCCATCTTGGAGGTGGGGAGAACTTGAGAGAAAGCATTGATACCCTTTTTGCTGTCCTGGATTCAGACTCTTTTGTGGTTGTTGTTTTTTGGAGGGGGGGTTGTGTGTGTGTTAAGTGCCGTCAAGTCGTTTCCGACTCATGGCGACCCTATGAAGTCCTCCGAAATGTCCTGTCTTTCACAGCCTTGCTCAGATCTTGCAAATTGAGGGCCGTGGCTTCCTTTATAGAGTCAGTCCATCTCTTGTTGGATCTTCCTCTTTTCCTGCTGCCCTCAACTTCTTCTAGCATGACTGTCTTTTCCAGAGACTCTTGTCTTCTCATAATGTGACCAAAATATGATAGCCTCAGTTTAGTGCCTGCTAATGAGAGGTTTTGAGAACTATGGTTTTTCTCCCCCTCCTTTGGCTTTACATCACTTTGGACCTGGTGCATAAGTAATTCCTTGCAGACTGTAGTTTCCCAGTTGGAATGCACCCTTAATAATGCAGGCTGCCCCCCCCCCATCTCAAACAGGATCCTTCTTGCCTCCCATCTTTAACTGATTTAGCCTGACATAAGCTCTGCCACAAGCTGCAATTTTGAGCCCTGGTCTTGAACTGGGATTCCACACCTTGCTTCCAGGTGTCAATCCTTGAGAGCATTTGCCATGGTTAGTGCCAGTGGAGGTGTCATGCCGAACCGTGGTTAAGCCAGACAAGGAAAGAAAGGAAGGGAATCACACAGGATGGGGAAGCCGAGCGTGCTATTCAGTCTGTAAGCCTCCATTGGTAGGAAACTAAGGTTCTATCAGCACCAGGGCTTATAATGAATCAGAAATAAAATGGCAACGGGTGATCAGTTGACAAACAGAACAGAAGCCTTACTTGGTAAGGCTGCCTCTAATCATTATTCTTAGTTGTTACGTTCATAAACTTAGGAAAACCACAAGGAGCCATGTATTATTTATTTACTTCATTTATACCTTGAGGGTTGAGCTGGAAACTATAACTCCTTATAAAATAATTATATTTATTAAGTGTACACAATAGATATGATGATGGTCTACTGGTGTTATCATCAACTGTGTTGAATATTTCTGTCTATGTAGCCTGTGTTCCTTGTGTTTTTATCATACCCAGTGTGTACTCTTAATAAATATTTATTTTATAAGAAGTCATAGTTTCCAGCTCAGCCTTTGAGGCTCCCTGTATTTTTATGGTTGAGCTCCCCCGCTTTTTTGTTATCTATCTTAATTTATACCTCACCTTTCTCCACAATGGGTACTCAGAGCAGCTTATATCATTCTCCCCTCCTTCATTTGATCCTCTCAACAACCCTGTGAGGTAGGTTAGGTTGACAGAGAGTGACTGGCCGAAGGTCACCCAGCAAGCTTCCATGGCAGACTGAGGATTTGAACCTGGATCTCCTAGATCCTAGTCAGACACTCTAACCACTTACCATGCTGGCTGTCTCAGAATGAGTGGATGCTGTGCTGTTTGTGTGGGGGGGGGGGCTCACGTTTCCAAGCACTTTTACACAGGCCATTGAAGAAAGGATACATTGGATTTAACTAGGCCTTTGGATAATTTGTAGGGTTGCCAGGTCCCTCTTCGCCATTGGTGGGATATTTTTGGGGCGGAGCCTGAGGAGGGCGGGGTTTGGGGAGGGGAGGGACTTCAATGTCATAGAGTCCAATGGCCAAAGCGGCCATTTTCTCCAGGGGAACTGATCTCTATCGGCTGGAGATCAGTTGTAATAGCAGGAGATCTCCAGCTAATACCTGGAGGTTGGCAACCCTAATAATCCGTGGTCATCGCGTCCCAAATTTATAGATCACAAAGAAAGGTACGAGGCTCCTTCTGAGTCCTTCATTCCCTCTTCCTTTTGTTTGGCTCTAAAGATGGGTTAAGATTCTGCTGTTTCTGAGCTTGCTGTGGGTAGAGAGACGATCAGAGGTTTGCACGGACAATCTACAAAAACGTAGAGATAAAAGGATGCAAGTGACCATGTCAGTCTGCAGACAGATTTCAAAATCAGATTGCCTGAAGCCTTTCATTTAGGACCAGCCTAAATACCGCAAAACTGCGCGCATCAAAAACTGCAAGCTTTCAGGTTCTTTAGAGCTCTTCATCAGGCTGGCTGTTTGATATACGAACAGGAGGGGGGCAGCAGAGAGAAAACAAACCGTTTCAGACCCAAAATCTGTAGCCGCAGTCTTAATCTGGAAAACAGGATGTGCTACAGAATAAATTTGATTATGTCGGGTGGAAAGCATGGCACCGAGTTGCTGGGGCAAAGGAGAGAAAAACAGCAATGTGGTATCCCTTGAAACACTTTCTCCCAGAAGCTGCCTAATTTGTCCACACCAGAAAGAATTTAGCGTTCATTTATGCTGGGGGATTTCACACACGTATGTGTTTTGCTCTTCAGCAGGGGTTCTTAACCATTTTTTATGCCATGGACCACTTTGGCAGTCTACAGGAAAGCTAACTAAAGAATTGTGAAACTCCTCTTCCTCTTTCTTAAATGTGCGCCCCCTTGTGCTGAAAAGGAGGTGCAACATCTTTTTTTTTTTTGCCATCAAGTCACAGCTGGCTTATGGCGACCCCTTTCAAGGCAAGAGACGTTCGGAGGTGATTTGCCGCTGCCCGCTCTGTGTTAAACCCCTGGCATTCCTTGGAGGTCTCCCATCCAAATACTAGCCGGGGTCAGTGCTGAGAGTGTGTGACCGGCCCAAGGTCACCCAGCAAACTTCTGTGGCGCGAATGGGGATTTGAACCTGGGTTTCCCAGATCTTAGTCTGACACCTTAACCACTACACCACGTTGGCTCTCTTACAACCTCTTAGAGATGTAATATTTGAATATGGGAGAAAAGCCCCCTCTCTGCTTGTGCTTGTATGTCTGTTCCAGACCGCGAAGTCGAGAGCAGCTGGTTCTGCAGGGTGGTGTTTGGAAGCAGGGCGAGGCATCCATCTCAGAAAGCACAAATTGGGGCAGAGTGGGAGACAAACAGCGATTGATCCACAGCCCCGGTCTCTCAAAAGATTTTACTTTATTTTTTGCACAAGCGCCCAGTCAACTGGGCAGGAGGCTTCATTTCAACGAGGCTTAGGCAGAAAAACCTCCTGATGAATTTGGGCCTGTTTAAGTTGGTGGCCTGATTAGATTTTCCACCTCAGAGCAGACTGACATGTGATGCTGTTCCAAGAATGGTGTCTCCCAGCATTTTTTTCCTTTAAAAAAATTGTGTGTGAAAGAGAGTTGATTTTTGTTTGGGTCCAGAGTGAGAGGGCAAGGGGGGGTGTTAAGCCCCCACCTGCACTCTTTTCCTGATCCAAAGTCATTGTTTCCTCCATTGGAGCAAACTACAGGTACCTGTATTGTAATAGTGGCAAGTAGAAAATGAAGAGTTGGTTTTTATATGCCAACTTTCTCTGCCACTTAAGGGAGAATCAAACCGACTTACTGTCACCTTCCCTTCCCCTCCCCACAACAGACACCCTGTGAGATAGGTGAGGCTGAGAGAGCTCTAATAGAGCTGTGACTAGCGCAAGGTCACCCAGCTGGCTTCATGTGTAGGAGTCGGGAAACCAACCTACTTCACCAGATTAGATTCTGCCGCTCATGTGGAGGAGTGGGAAATCAAACCCAGTTCTCCAGATTAGAGTCCACTGCTCCTAACCACTCCTCTTAACCAGTACACCACAATGGCTCTCAATATATGTTGAGCAGTAACTTTCCTCAGGCCATTTCAGATAGGCAAAATGATGAAGGGGAGGTTTCAATCTCCTTCTCACCATAGTCCGGAACTGAATCACCCTCCTGAACATGTTTTTTTTTTAAAGGAAGAAAAAATCACTAAGAGCACTGTTCACTGAATTCCCAGCATCACGTGTAGCCAACCTCTCAGATATTGAACTGTTTGGGGCCAGTTCTGTGCAGGTCTTTGATGAATGACGACCCCTTTCTATCTCACAGTCTTTAAGAACAGTGTCTAATGCCTTTGGAGCCAAACAAAGAGACTTTTCATCTGAGAGAACCACAAATTGACATACAGGGATCCATTAAAAGTCATACTTTTTAAAAAAAGCACCCAAATCCAGTTAAAAGCGCCTCTCAAAAGGAGTTTGAAAGAAAACCCCCGATTCGTTCCTGGAGGTTCACTTTTTGGAACGCTCGTTTCTCGAGAGACCCGGTTAATAACTGTAGCTGCGTTATGCTGAGCTGCCTCCTCTCTGCATGTCTCTTTCAAGTGTTCCTGTTTAAAATCAGAGTTCCTCAAAACACATTGAAGTGAGGACTTGAATCTCTGTCTCACCGTGTGTGCCTGAAAGGACTTGAGCCACTTCCCTGTGGAGTAACCGAGCAAGTGAATTCAGCCGCTGTCCACTGGCTGTTTGTGTCTTCGTTCTCCTTCCAAGACAGCGGGTGGCTTTTTTATGTGGCTTGTTCTGAAACATTTCCAGTCTATAGAATAAGCTTTGCTCTCGGCCCCCCTCCCAAATCGCCATGGAGTACAAATCATCAGTGCCGGTATGCCCTCCCAGTTGATGCTTGTCATCATAAGCTGGCAGAGGGGTTTTCTAGGAACAAAGAGGCCAGCAGGAAACGGGTAGCAAACCTTAATGAATACAAGCACACCTTAGGCTTAAAGTTGTCTTCTGGATTCCCTGCCCTTCAGACTGGGTAAAAAGCTCTTGTATAAAAAGAGGAAGAATTAAATACTGGCCATCTAGCCTATTAAGGAGGAAAAAGGGATATAAATAAAAAATAAATAAGTAAAAGATAAAGGGATGTAAAGAAGGTTCTGAAACCCGGTATCTATGAAGATCACAGGCATGGGAGAGCCAGCGTGGTGTAGTGTTTAAGAACAGCATACTCTTATCTGGTGAACCGGGTTGGTTTTCCCACTCCTACACATGAAGCTAGCTGGGTGACCCTGGGCTAGTCACAGCTCTCTCAGAGCTCTCTCAGCCTCACCTACCTCACAGGGTGTCTGTTGTGGGGAGGGGAAGAGAAGGTGATTGTAAGCCGGTTTGATTCTTCCTGAAGTGGTAGAGAAAGTCGGCATATAAAAACCAACTCTCCTTCTTTTCCATTGTGTAGGTTCCAGGCAGGCACGGGCCCCTGTACCTCTTCCCTCATCCGCTCATTTACCACTTACTGTGTGCAATAAATCCTGTTGTCTAATGGCTTTGCCACATGGAAAAACCCATTCCACTCAGTGCACAAGAAGGCGTGCACTGTGGTGTGATGTTTAAGGTGTCAGACTAGCATGTGGAAGACTTGGGTTCAATCCCCCGCTCAGCCACGAAGCTTGTTGGGTGACCTCAGGCTAGTAACTTTCTCTCAGCCTAACCTACCTTACAGGGTTGTTGTGAGAATGAAACGAGGCAGGGAGAACCAGACATGCTGCTCTGCAGTCCTTGGAAGAAGGGATGGATACAATGCAAGTAGACATCTAGGAAGACACATGAAGCCAGCTGGGTGACCTTGGGCTAGTCACAGTTCTCTCTGAACTCTCTCAGCCCCACCTACCTCACCAGGTGTCTGTTGTAGGGAGAGGAAGAAAAGGCTATTGTAAGCAGGTTTGATTCTCTTTAAAAGGTAGAGGAAGTCGGCATATAAAAAACAGTGGCAAAAGGCTAGCTTCCTACACCCGTAACTTACTGTTGTATCTGCCTGTCTCATTTTGTTCTGCACATACTAACAACAGAACAAAATTTTATTCTAGTCACACCTTAGAAATCGACAGAAGTTTCCAGGGTGTAAGCTTTCATGAGTCAAAGCGCACTTTTGAGATCTGACAAAGCAAGCGTTGACTCACAAAATTTTCCCTACCCTGGAAAATTGTACTGGTCTCTGTGGCGCTACTGGACTCGAATTTTGTTCTGCTCTCGCAGACCAACATGGCAATCCACCTGAAACTA
Organism: Euleptes europaea; assembly: GCF_029931775.1. NCBI lineage: Eukaryota > Metazoa > Chordata > Lepidosauria > Squamata > Sphaerodactylidae > Euleptes > Euleptes europaea. Next base: position 80,904,305 of record NC_079318.1, read on the forward strand.
CCTAACGACAGTGTCTGACACCCACTCTGAATGAATTGATTAGTCATTGGTTTGGATCTTGTTTTGATCCAGCCTCTCTTTGTATTTTTGTTCTGTTGCATTCATAAATTGGCCTGATGGATCTACACCTCGTGAGTCTGACGAAGTGATCTCTGACTCATGAAAACTTATGCTGGAGTCAATGTTATGTAATGTGCTGCTGGGCTCCTGTTTTATTCTACCGCTACCGACTAAAATGGTGACCCCTCTGGAATTCTGATCCAGGCCGAGTTCGGGTAGGGCTCTTCACGTTCCTTATGGAGTGGTTTGGTAGGAAGGGGGAACTCCCCCAAAGCATTTACCAAGTTCACTGTTAGCCTAAAGTAACAGGGGATAGAGGCATTTTGCTTTTGAATGCTGAATGTTTATTTGTTAATTTATATCCCACCTTTCTTGTCATCTCCTCCATTTTATCCTTATAACGACACTGTGAGGGTAGGTTAGGCTTAGAGTTTGTGTCTTAGCCCAAGGTCACCCAGCAAGCTTCCAAGACAGCGCAGGGATTTGAACCTGGGTCTTCCAGATCCTAGTCCAACATACTAACCACTATACCACAATGGCTCTCTGTTGTGCCTAAGACAAAATTCTGTGGTTCTGCAGAAACACGACATGCATTTGCCATGATTCCCAAAGTCCTGGTCCAGGTCAGGTCCCACCTCTGCCATATGACTCATGGTGCATCCTTGAGCCTTTGCCTCAGTATCTTCATCTTTAAAACGGGCAGGAATGACCTACTATCTGATGACCTACTATCAGTCATCCCAGGGTGATTTTAAGGGCCAGATCAAGAAGAAGAGTTGGTTTTTATATGCCAACTTTCTCTGCCACTTAAGAGAGAACCAAACCGGCTTACAATCACCTTCCCTTCCCCTCCCCACAACTGAGGTAGGTGAGACTGAGAGAACTGTGATTAGTCCAAGGTCACCCAGCTGGCTTCGTGTGTAGAAGTGGAAACTAATCCAGTTCACCGGAATAGCATCCACTGCTCATGTAGAGGAGGGTGGGGGAATCAAACCCTGTTCTCCAGATCAGACTTCACCGCTCCAAACCACCGCTCTTATCCACTACACCAGAGTAGAATTTTTAAAGTCTGGTATGAATGACATATCCCTTTCCTTCCCTGAACATGACCCAGCGTGGCTGTCAGCTGCACCAAGGACATCCCGCCATTCGGTCCCTTCATCTCGGCCGAGAATTGCTTCGTGAAGGGCCCAGCTTTCCGGGACTTTCTCCTCGCCAAGGCTATTAACGCGGAAAATGCTGCTGAACGTTCAGGGAAGTTCCACGCAATGGCGACCCGTACCCGCCAGGAGTACCTGCGTGACCTGGCCCTCAACCACGCCACCACCAGCACCCTGGAGGCCTCTTCTTCTCGCCTTGCACTCATCGCTTTGGCTTCTAAGAAGCGCGAGAAGGCCAAGAACACAAAGGGGGCAGAGGCGCACAGCGCAGGGGCTTTGGTGTGGGGCGTGTGGGCAAGGGATGGCAGTAGGGGGCCTGAGCGCAAGACCCCTGAGCTCCGGTGCCTGCTGGGCATCTCGGCTGAGTTTCTAGTCCTCATTGATGCCCGTGAAAAGAGGGTGGTCTTTAACTGCTCCTGCCGGGACATCCTGGCTTGGACTTTCTCTGAAAGCTGCACTTTGGACCTCTATTATGAGACGGGGGACTACATTTGCATGCGTGTGGACGAAGGGCAAGCGGCAGACATCAAGGACATTGTACACCGGCTGCAGGTAGGGTTTGGGTTCGAAATGCTGCTATGCTAAATCTGGGCCCGTTGGCTCTCTGCTTTTCAGTGTGTTGCACATGGCTTGCTGTTTGTGTGTGGGGGGGTGCATTCTTCACATGAACACGTGAAGCTGCCTTATACTGAATCAGACCCTTGGTCCATCAAAGTCAGTATTGTCTACTCAGACCGGCAGCGGCTCTCCAGGGTCTCAGGCAGGGGTCTTTCACATCACCTACTTGCCTAGTCCCTTTATCTGGAGATGCCGGGAATTGAACCTGGGACCTTCTGCATGCCAAGCAGAGGCTCTACCACTGAGCCTCGGCCCCTCCCCTTCAGAGGCACTTTTGTACAGGATAATGCTGCAGTCACCTTGCTTGTGGGCTTCCTAGAGGCACCAGGTTAGCCACTGTGTGAACAGACTGCTGGACTTGATGGACCTTGGTCTGATCCAGCAGGGCTTTTCCTATGTTCTTTGTTTTTACCGCATATCATAGGGTTGGATTGCCAGTTACGAAAACCATCTCTGGGGCTCCAGTAGAGCCCAGGATCTCTGGGCCCAGTGACATTTCTCAGTTCCAAAGAGGCAGCACGAACCTGGTTATGTCTGTACAACAATGGGGACCCACAGCAGTTTATGACATCATTCTTCCCCCATCCATTTTATTCTCACAACAACCGCCCTGTGAGGTATGCTAGACTGAGCAAGATTGGTCCACGGTCATTCAACAAGCTTTTGTGCCAGAGTGGGAAATTGAACCTGGATCTCCCAGACTCAGATGCTCACCACTACATCACGCTGGCCAGTATAAACTGGACTGTCCCAGACACACAAGAAGGCACCCTGAAAGCTGTGTAGTGTGATACAGAATCTCTTACGTGCACGGCCATCCTCTGTGTCATCGCTAAGGTTTCTGGGAAATTTTGCCTTGAGCTATCCTTAATATAAAGCCCCTGTCAGAGCTCAACCTGTGAATTTTATTTCACAGATTTATTTATATTAAAAAACCCATTCTGCTTTTGCTCTGCTCAGGTGACTTGCAACAATATTAATCAAAATCCAACAATAACTTTCTGTCCCTTGCTCACAGCCACCGGCAAGGCAATGATACTGGGACAGAAACAAGATGGAGGGTACTATCAATGAAAGCTGTAGCTCAGTGGTAGAGCATCTGCATGGCATGCAGAAGGTCCCAGGTACAATCCCCTGGTGTCTCCAGTGAAAGGGACTAGGCAAGTAAAAAGGTAAAGGTGCAAGCACCGGGTCATTCCTGACCCATGCCGTGTCATCACATCCTGACATCTACTAGGCAGACTTTGTTTATGGGGTGGTGTGCCAGTGCCTTCCCCAGTCATCTACACTTTACCCCCAGCAAGCTGGGTCCTCATTTGAACAACCTCGGAAAGATGGAAGGCTGAGCCAACCTTGAGCCGGCTACCTGAAATCGACTTCCGTCAGGATGGAACTCAGGTTGTGAACAGAGCTTTTGACAGCAATATTGCAGCTTACCACTCTGCGCCACGGGGCTCTTACTAGGCAATTAGATGATGTGAAAGACCTCTGAGACCCTGGAGAGCCACTGCCAGTCAGAGTAGACAATGCTTACTTTGATGGACCAAAGGTATAAGGCAGCTTCATGTGTTCATGTGTGTTCAAAATAACAGTGCCAGTAAGAGATCTGTGTACCTACCAGAGCAAATATGATTTGCACCCTCTTTGGAAAGAGAGGAGAGAGAATCCACACTCCGTACCTCCTGTCATTTCTGGGTGGGCCTCCTGCGCTGCTTGTCACAGCCGGGCCTCCCATCGTCCTGCAACAAAGGCTCACAAAGGGGATCCTAATCTTACACACACGACAGCCATGGGGGCTTCTGTAGGAAGAGGCCGCCTCTAAGGTGTGTGGGTCCCAGGCTTCAAAGGTAAGCATCTGTACCTTGCATTTGGACACAAAACAAATGGGGCCTTGACAGATTTAAAACAGATAAAAGGAAGTATTTTTTCACACAACGCATAGTTAAATTGTGGAACTCTCTGCCCCAGGATGTGCTGATGGCTGCCAACTTGGAAGGCTCCATGGACATGTTCATGGAGAAAAGGGGTATTCATGGCTATTAGTTAAAATGGATACTAGTCATGCTGCATACCTATTCTCTCCAAGATCAGAGGAGCATGCCTATTATATTAGGTGCTGTGGAACACAGGCAGGATGGTGCTGCTGCAGTTGTCTTGTTTGTGTCTTCCTGGTTGGCCACTGTGTGAACAGACTGCTGGACTTGATGGGCCTTGGTCTGATCCAGCAGGGCCTTTCGTATGTTCTTATGCCTTATGCTGAATCAGACTCTTGGTCCATCAAAGTCAGTATTGTCTACTCAGACCGGCAGCAGCTCTCCAGGGTCTCAGGCAGGGGTCTTTCACATCACCTAATTGCTAGTCCCTTTAACTGGAGATGCCGGGGATTGAACCTGGGACCTTCTGCATGCCAAGCAGAGGCTCTACCACTGAGCCACGGCCCCTCCCCTGAAGAGCCCTCAGTTAAGTCACTACAGAAATAGCCAGATGTCCTTCAGGAACTAGCTGGAACTAGTTGTCACTTGTGAATGCTTTAACAGCAGCTGCAATGGTGTCCCCCAACCCATATCCCACTTTGCCATTCTGTTCACAATGCGTAAGAGAGAAGGGAATATTCCAGGAAGGTCACCCTGATGGATGCAAGGGACATATAGCACACCATCTTTGTTGTGTTGTGATGACTGTAGGTGCTGTATTCAGAATACAGAGGATCACTTAAATGCCAGCTCGCGTGAATGTTGGAAAATCTGCCTTCCCATATCTTCCTGGCCCTTAATGCCTTCCTGTTGTGGTTCTCTTCCTACTCCTGCTCCCCTGGTACCCCTAACAGTTGGTGACCCGAGGGTGCGAGACGCGGGAGCTCGCCTTGCTGCGGAACGGAGTCGGCCAGCTGGGGTTCCAGATGGACCCGGAGGGTTTCGTGACCGAGGTGGAGCGCTTCACCTTTGCCGAGCAGGCCGGCCTGCAGCCCGGAGCCCGCCTGGTCCGCGTCTGTGAGAGAGCGCTGCCCAGCCTCAGCCACGGCCAAACCGCAGAGCTTCTGCGTACTGCCAAGAAGGTCACCATCACTGTTGTTCCCCCGGATGAGAATGGGAAGCCCAGGAGGTGAGGTTGCTGCGGGCTAGGGGGACTGGGGGCACCCTTGGGTGTTCCTTGTGCTTTGGTTTCTTCCCAGCTTGCCATTCCTTGTCCTGGTGATGCCTCTCATTCTGGGGGTAAAGGAGCCAGTGGCCTCAACGCAGGGCTCTTGCTGTGGGACCCTGCACTATGCATCACAACAACAGAGTGTCAGAGGAGGAAGCGGCTGCTGACCTGCAGTTGGCCAAAGTGGTTATTAGGAGCTCAGGAGACTGACGTGGTGATGGAAAGTGCCATTAAGTCGCAGCTAACTTATTGGCAACCCCATAGGGTGTTCAAGGCAAGAGAGGAACAGAGGTGGTTTGCCATTGCCTGCCTCTGAGTAGCAGTTTTGGATTTTCTTGGCAGTTTCCCATCCAAGTACTGACCAGGGCTGACCCCGCTTAGCTTCTGAGATCTGACAAGATTGTGCTAGCCTGGTCCATCCAGGTCAGGGTGGAAACCTGAGGAATTCTTTCTGGTAGCCCTGGGCTGGCTGTCCTTGTGAAGAAGAAGAGTTGATTTTTATACACTGCTTTTCTCTACCGTAAGTTGTCTCAAAGCAGCTTACAATCGCCTTCCCTTCCCCTCCCCACAACAGACACCTTGTGAGGTAGGTGAGGCTGAGAGAGTTTGGAGAGAACTGTGACTGGCCCAAGGTCACCCAGCAGGCTTCATGTGGAGGAATGGGGGAATCAAACCCTGTTCACCAGATCAGAGTCTGCCGCTCTTAACCACTACGCCATGCTGTCTGTTATTTAGGGGCACATGGACTGTTCAGACTCCCTGTACCTACCTGTCTATTTGGTTTTCCCCCCTGTTTTTTAGAATGAAAACTGAGATTCTGCAAATGCCAGATTTCATATCGGATACTAGGTTCTACACTTGTATGGGAGACCTCATAGATGTGCAGAACACATCCAGAGCACTGGATTTGTTAGGAAGCAGGGGCAAACAGTTCTAGTCCCAGGGCAGAATTTTGGTATTGAGAAACAGACTGTGGCGCTGGAGCATGTGTAGAAAGCAGAAAGCCCCCCCACCGAGGTACAAAATGCCCAATCCTCGCCATCTAATTCAGCATGGCCTTCTCACAGACGTCTGGAAGTCATAAGTGGGACTTCCAGGTCAGGCCTTCCTTCAAGCCCCAGCACTTCTGTAGAAGTTTGCTTATTTGCTTACTGAAAATATTTATACCCCCCCCTTTCTGTAACACCAAAGGAGCTTACAAAATGTAAAGGTACACAGTTATAAAACACACGAATTAAAACACATCAAGTTAAAACATTGTCACTTCCAGTAGCCAGAGATGTTCCACCAAGTGCATGTCGAAATAATTCCACTTTGCACTTTCTGTGGAAGGAAGAGAGTTTAGGAACTTTCTGTATGATTTTTGGCAGGCAGTTCCAAACTGGAGGCATGGCCTCTGGAAAAGAGCTTGCACGGGTTGTAGCTGAACTGACAGCCCAGGTAGGCAGGATTGACAGAAACTGAGGCACCTAGTGACCTTAGTCAGCACGTAGGCTCATATGGGGAAAGGCAGTCCATTAGTTATGTGGGTCCCAGACCATGAAGGGCTTGAAAAGTAACAACCAGCACCTTGAATTGGGGCTAGAAACAAATGGGTAATCGGTGAAGCTGCCCAATTGCTGGTGTTATATAATCATATTGGCTTAAAGCCGTCAATAATCTATTAATAGCTGAAGTTTCTGAACAGTTTTCAGAGGCAACCTGATGTATACCTACTTTAAGATATTGTTAGCCCACCACAGCGTAGTGTAGTGGTTAAGAGCAGTGGTTTGGAGTGGTGGAGTCTGATCTGGAGAACCAGGTTTGATTCCCCACTCCTCCACATGAGCCGCGGAGGCTAATCTGGTGAACTGGATTTGTTTCCCCACTCCTACACACAAAGCCTGCTGGGCTAGTCACACTCTCTCAGCCTCACCTACCTCACAGGGTGTCTGTTGTGGGGGGAGGGAAGGTGATTGTAAGCCGGTTTGATTCTCCCTTAAGCGGTAGAGAAAGTCAGCATATAAAAACCAACTCTTCTTCTTCTCTGACAAATGGACTCAAGGCAATCGACAGTGAGATTAAAAACAACTGTTAAAATATATTTATTTGGATAGTTATCTGATAATTTCTTTAGATACTTTTACCCTGCCTTTCTCTACTGAGTGTAGACTCAGTGGCTTACAATACAAGGAAGCAACAGGCCTTAAACACATACAAAAAGACAACAAATCTACCTGGCAGCAACAAGCAGGGAAGGGAAAGAGAACTCAGCAGGTGGTAAAAGCTCTGCCCTGATGGCACAAGCTCTCCTCAGGCATTTTGCTTGTTCCTGGAAGCAGCTCCCTGTAAGCTTTCAGTGCTGGACTGCAGCGACCCAATGAGAGATTAGTTATCTACTGTGAAAGCCCTTACCCACAATCTCATTTGATATATTTTCCAGAGATTAACTTGAGCCCACCCTCTTGGAGCGTGCCCGGCTCTGGTGCCATTTGGCTTGTTCTTTTTGGACAGGAGTTTCTCGGAGCTGTACCAGAAATCCTTGCAGGAGAAGAGGAGGAGTGAGCCGCCAGCCGGGGAGGCAGAACTGTCCAGGCCGGGGAGCGAAGCCGGGTTCAAGCCAGCCACACTCCAGCTCCTCCACTCGCTGTCCCTGCAGGATGGGCCCCCTCACAGCCTGGCAGAGGAGAGGACCGAGTTTCTCCAGAGTCACAGTGGCAGATCTCCCTTGCCCTCCAACGCGTGAGTAGCACCCCAGTCTCCGGCCCAGGGCTTGTGCATTGCCTTTCTTGACATTCACACACCACACACACACGCACACGCACATTCTGTCTGCCTTTTCCACAGATATAGTGTAGACATATAGCCCTGGTCAATGGTGTTAGAGGTGGCCGCCAGGCCCCAAAACAACCTTTTAGCAAGACTGACTGTTACATATTCCCCCTTCCTCTCCCTTCCCCTGTGTACTACTTGAATAGGGTTCGCAAGGTCCCTCTTTGCCACCGGCAGAAGGTTTTTGGGGTGGAGCCAGAGGAGGGCAGGGTTTGGGGAGGGGAGGGACATAGAGTCCAATTGCCAAAGTGGCCCTTTTCTCTAGGCGAACTGATTTCTATCGGCTGGAGATCATTTGTAATAGCAGGAGATCTCCAGCTAGTACCTGGAGGTTGGAGTAAGAAAGACTCACTAAAACTGTAAAGCTAAGCTGTATCAAAAAACAGTAGTAGGTTCTAAATACAAGATGACACTGGATAATTAGAATAAGCACAAACAGTGAAGGACAATATATACAAAAGCAGTCAATGAAATTGACAAAAAAAATAGCAAGCCTCAAGCAAGCAACAAGGTGTGCCCAGAATGCTAAACCAAAATAATACAAAGTACTTCAAACTTGCAAACTATGCTACACAGCAGAAAACAGGTCATGCGTGCTCAACAAAGTTCCTTCTGAGTGGAACATTGCTATTCTTGAAGGCTGATGAAGCCACATTTTAGTGGTGAAAACGCTGTGATTTATCCGGAAAGGCGTTTCCCAACGTTTTTTGCCTGACGAACTGTACCAGGAAAAGCGTCCAGCCAAACTGACACCCTCGGCTTTTTTTGAGTGAGATGTTCCACTCAGAAGGAACTTTGTTGAGCACGCATGACCTGTTTTCTGTCATCTTGTATTTAGAGCCTACTACTGTTTTTTGATACAGTACCTGGAGGCTGGCAACCCTATACCTGAATGATCTAATGAACAGATGAGAAAAAGGGTGAAGGAGGCCGATGGAGAGCAAGAGAGTGGCCTATGCTGATAGGAGCTAGAAAGGGGAATTTGTGTTCCCTCTCCTCGACCTGTTTCCACGCAAGGGTTCCAAGGTATCAAAGGTTCCAGGTGGTTGGAGGGATGAAGAGGTTTGGAATCCAAAATAACGCTCAAGGTCTCTCAGCGGGCCAGGTTCAGGTTGCTAACCTCTGTGCATGCACATTCTTTTAAGAGCAGACCGGGCAGTCCCAGCCATGACTGCGTGGGTGAGGTGCATGCAGTTTCTCTGGTGTTAGTCAGCTTTTTAAAATGTGTGAAACTGAGAAGCCAAGGCTGTGAAAAAATATTTTTTGTTTGGGTCCAGGATGTGGTTGGATCTAAATGTTATCCTCTTGACTGGGGAGAAGGAAAAAAGAAAGAACTGGGGGGGGGAGAGAGAAAATGTGATTCAGGCCTGATGCTTCAGTTGTGGCTCGCTGAAGGTCAGAAAAGAGGTTTGCTTTTTTTTTTGCTTCAAGTCTCAGGATTTCCCATTCCAATGGGCAATTCACCGCTGGAGGCAGGAGGGTGGGTGCAGGGGAGAACTGCTCTGTAAAATTTTGTTTGAGGATGACTTGATGCAGGATTAGGCACCTGACAGATTGTGGCCCGGAAGTAGCTGTATCTGGCTGCTGATTGCCAATTTTAGTCACAGTGTGGTGGGAGACTGGCTGATCATTTTTCTGTGAACAAAAGGGAATGGTTTTCTGACACTGTGAAAGTGGAGCGAGAGTGAGTGAAGAGAAGAAAAAAGCATGTTTGTACTTGATAGTTGCGTGTGTCTCCTGATTTTGATTCTCCCTAATTATGAGTTCCCTAATTGTGAAAAGGGAGCCCTGTGGCGCAGAGAGTTAAGCTGCAGTACTGCAGTCAAAAGCTCTGCTCACAACCTGAGTTCGATCCCGACGGAAGTCGGTTTCAGGTAGCCGGCTCAAGGTTGACTCAGCCTTCCATCCTTCCGAGGTCGGTAAAATGAGGACCCAGCTTGCTGGGGGTAAAGGGAGGATGACTGGGGAAGGCACTGGCAAACCACCCCACAAACAAAGTCTGCCTAGAAAACGTCGGGATGTGACGTCTCCCCATGGGTCAGGAATGACCCGGTGCTTGCACAGGGGACCTTTACCCTTTACCTTTAATTGTGAAAAAAGAGTATGTTTGTATTTGACGGTTGTGTGTTTCTCCTGAGTTTGATTCTCCCTTAGGAGAATCAAAATCATGAGAAACACACAACCGTCAAGTACAAACATGCTCTTTTCTTATCAGGCATTGGTGCCCAGAGGTGGGCAGAGTATTAAGCTGGAGGGCCACATCTGGGTCTCTGCCCTCTTTTCAGGGCTCAAAGTTGAATTTCTGGCGTCAGGAACTGGCAGCAGGCACAGAAAGAGCCAACGTCCGCCTTGGAGCCATCAAAAAGTTGGCAGAGAGTGTGACCACTTCTGCTGATGTTAATGGCTCTCGGCCCCAAGCTGTTGAACAATTTCTTGGCCCAGAACCCCGTCAATGGATGCTGATGCTCCTGACAAACTGTTTCTTAAGCCATTCGAGGGCCAGACAAAAAGTTTTCACTGAGTGGATGTGGCCCTCTGGGCCCTAATTTGCCAGCCCTCTCTTGCCGTGGCTAGATGGCGCTGGCTTTATAGAATGGGCCATCCAAATGGATTCCTAGATCATCCTCTGGTGTGTAGAGCCTCTGGGAATACAAGATGGCCATCCTGGACAGTGTAATCCCTGTAATAAGGAATATTTCCTTCAAGGAAAATTGCCTTGGAGACCTTGGGGAGGGGTTAGGTGGAACGCGCAAGGCCATTTTCCCCCTTTCTGTAATGGTGGCTCATCTCTGATGAAATTTCCGCGTAATTTTAGTGGTGCCCTCCCCACTTGATCTGCGATAGAGATAGTGTGGTGTAGTGGTTAAGAGCAGTGGTTTGGAGCAGTTGACTCTAATCTGAAGAACCGGGTTTGATTCCCCACTCCTCCACATAAGCAGCGGACGCTAATCTGGTGAACTGGGTTGGTTTCCCCACTTCTGCACACGAAGCCAGCTGGGTGACCTTGGGCTAGTCATACTCTCTCAGCCCCACCTACCTCACAGGGTCTGTTGTGGGGAGGGGAAGGGGATTATAAGCCAGTTTTTCTGAAGTGGCAGAGAAAGTCGGCATATAAAAACCAACTATTCTTCTCACTCTGTTCTATATTGGATAGGGACAGTGCTGGGGCTTAGCAGTAAAGCATCTCCTTTGGAGGCAGAAGTTCCCAGGTTCAATCCCTGATAGCTCCATTTAAAAGCATCAAGTAGTAGGGCAATGTGAAAGACCTCTGCCTGAGACCCAGGAGAACTGCTGCCAGTCAGGGGAGACAATACCAGAGGTCTGACTCAGTATGAGGCAGCTTTGTGTGTTCATAGGTTCATGATTTTGGAAAGAAGGTCTGGGTTGGCGGGGTAGATCCTCCCTTTTAAATGGCCCTGGGACCCTTCCAATGTTGGAAATTTAACTGAGAGAGGATGATGAGGAATAGCCTCCCGCCAAGTGGCAGATGTTTACAAATGATTGATATACTTGACAAAACAGTAAGGACTTTGCCATAAGGGAGCTAGACGTTATTACCAGGTTCCCCACCCCACTCCTTGAAAAGTTCAGCTCTGCCCCCATCCCTCAGTATCAATTCTCAGTTCCTTCCTCCCTATGTCTTCTTTTCCTCAGGGTACCATCTCAGGACACCCCTGTCCTCCCCAGTCCCCCTCCAGACCTCATCTTGGCTGCCACACCTAAAGTCCCTCCAGACCAGGGGATTGTAAGTATCAGGGTAATTGTACGTGTGTGTGTATATATCTCTTTGTCTGAGTTCCGGGTGCCTCAAGCCCCATCTCTTCCCATATGAATGGCCCTGGATTTAAATGGCTTTCTCAGAGATCCTATTGTGTGTGCCTCTACTATCTGAGATGGAATTGGTTCTGAGCTGGGCTCAGGACAAGGTGTGAGATGCAGATGTAGTTGCACCAATTGGGAACAGTGACGACATATTAAATTTGGCATTCATGCCAGAGGAAAGTTGCCCCTGAAGTCCAAAACAATCACTTTTGATTTCAAATGAGGGAATTTTGCCAAAAATTAGGGGGCTAGTTAGAAGGAAATTAAAAGGGAGAATTGCATGAGTCACATCGCTCTGGGATGCCTGGAAGCTGTTTAAAACTACTAGCTGAGGCCCAGATTAAATACATCTCTCAAGTCAGGAAAGGTACTACCAAGTCTTAAAAGGATGCCTGCGTGGTTAACGACCCAAGGCAAAAAGCCTTCCTTTCAAAAGAGGAAGATTGGTTTATTTCCAAAATAAGGTTAACAGAAAGGATTACAGGTTCAGGCTAAACAATTTAAGTTGTCAACAAGGTGAGCAAAAAGAGAATTTGAGATGCGGGTAGCTGAGAATACTTTTTTATGGATCAGGAATACCACTTCTGTTGGCATTCTGATCTACCATCAGCCAGTGTGGTGTAGTGCTTAGCTTGTCCGACTAGGATTTGGGAGAGTCCCCACTCTGCCATGGAAGCTCGCTGGGTAACCTTTGGCCAGTCACACATTCTCAGCCTAACCTGCCTCACAGGGTTGTTGCGAGAACAAAATGCAGAAGCGGGGAATGTTGTAAGTAAGCCACCCTGGGGACCCCATTAGGGAGGAAAGTGGGATATAAATGAAGGAAATAAATAAATCTGCATTGTGTCCCTCACTAATATATAATTGGACTTAAAAAACGAAAAACAACCTTTGCTTTTGCTGTCGTGTGTTTAGTGAGAAGGACTAACTAGTTAATTGCTCTGTTCAAAAGAAAGGACAGCTGAGATTCCCTGGATGCTGAATTTCACATTCAGTATCAAAAACTTTTGCACAAAATTTTATAATGCTTTTCTTTCTCTCAGGACCATCCTGGAGATCCTGCTATGAACAAGAAAGGTTCCATCGTGGGTCAAGAGGTCAAAGGTTCCTGGTCTCTGCCCCCTGGGGACAGGGCATCTTTCCCTTCTGAGTCCAGCGAAACGTTCCTGCCACGGACACTTTCTCTCAGGAACTCCATCACCAAAAGTAAGAGCCTCTCCTCTCCCCACCCCCCACTGCCACCCCATACACACACACACAAATGCTGACTTTGGCCCTTGAGAGTCAGTGTGGTGTAGTGGTTAAGAGCGGTGGTTTGGAGTGGTGGAGTCTGATCTGGAGAACCGGGTTTGATTCCCCCCTCCTCCACATGAGCAGCAGAGGCTAATCTGATGGATTTGTTTCCCCGCTCCTCCACATGAAGCTAACTGAGTGACCTTGGGCTAGTCACAGCTCTCTTAGAGCTCTCTCAGCCCCATCTACCTCACAGGGAGTCTGTTGTAGGGAGGGGAAGGTGATTGTAAGCCGGTTTGAGTCTCCCTTAAGTGGTAGAGAAAGCTGGCATATAAAACCAACTCTTCTTCTTCTTGAGCAGAGAGACAAAGGAACACAGTACCAGAGGTCAACAACAAGAATTCAAAGAGTTTTGCAAAAATTGTGTGTAAAATTTGTGAAAAGTGAAATACAAAAATAGTTAAATAAATACAAAAGTTCAATACGAAAATAATTAGATTTGTGTCACAATATGACAGACAATTCAACACAGAGGATAATGCTTACTGACTCTAGGACATGAGCCCAGTTGTTTCTTATTGATGACCTATTTATATTCTGATTCTGCTGGAAAATTTTAGTTTCAGTAGATATGGGCTGTATTGACTGAAGAAGAAACCGAAACAGGAACTATCAGCCAGCATTCCTCTTATTGTTGTAATTTTGCTGTGTGACTTTGTTAAGAATTAAGACTTTGTTAAGAATTATCACTTATTATGAATGCGGTTTTTGATGTGTGACCTTGTAAATAGTTTTTCCACGCATTTGATACTGAGGTACTGATGAATTGTCTGTCATAATGTGACACAAATTTAATTGTTTTTGCATTTTGCTTTTGTATTTATTTAACTATTTTTTGTATTTCACTTTTCATAAATTTTATGCACTATTTTTGCAAAACTCTTTGCATTCTTGTTATTGACCTCTGGTCCTGCGTACCTTTGTCCCTCTGACATTCTGAGGTCTTCCTTTGCCTCTTTTCTTCTTGACTTTGGCCCTTGACCAGAGGCGCCAATTCAGCCGCCCTTATCTGGGCAGTAATTGTTTTCTGGAGAACTGAGGAAATTGCATTCTCCTCTCCCTGCAGTCCTTTCTGAAGCTGGTGATTCCCTGGAGGACGAGTGGGAGTCCATTGCTAATTTGGCATCTGCTTGCAACAGCATCTTGGAAGCCCTCTCCAGGGAAGGTGAGCGTGGGATGCAGAGGCTGGCTGGCTGGACACCTCCTTGCTGGTATTCTGGGACCTGGGGGCGAGGCTTTCATGTGGTGGTGGGGGGCGCACTGGAGTCAGATCAAGGAGCAAACAAGATTGGTGTGCAGATGGAGTTGAGGGCGATTGAAAATGGCAAGCGGAAAAATCCTGGTGCTTACAGAAGGATCCAGGACAGGTGGTGATTTAACCATGGGCATCTCAGAGCCAGCGTGGTTTAGTGGTTAAGAGCGGTGGTTTGGAGCAGTTCACTCTACTCTGGGGAAACGAGCTTGATCCCCCACTCCTCCACAGGAGCAGCGGAGGCTAACCCGGCGAACAGGATTGGTTTCCTCACACCTCCACGTGAAGCCAGCTGGGTGACCTTGGGCTAGTCACAGCTCTTAGAGCTCTCTCAGCCCCACCTACCTCACAGGGTGTCTGTTGTGGGGAGGAGAAGGGAAGGTGATTGTAAGCCGCTTTGATTCTCCTTCTTCTTTTTGGGGAACAAGTTGGGACCTGGAGGGGCTGTGTTGGTTGGGCAGGGATAGTCCGTTGCTTCTAGACCTGAAGAATTTTGGTTTTAGTTCCAAAGAGCCAGCCTCTGACAGTGAAGGGATGATGGATCCCACCGAATTCTGTGGTGCAAGCCAGCCCAGATGTCATGCCTCTTGCAAGCTGCAGTGGTCATGTGGCAGGGAAGGGAACACCAGAACTGCTTTGCTGTTTTGGACCCCAAGCCCAATGCGATCCAAGCATCGCCTCCCAAGTCCCGTGAGCAAGACATGGAGCCAGGGTCTCTCCGCTCCGGAGGATCAGCGGTATACGCTATCCTGAGAGTACTGCTTCCAAACTGGGACGTTTCCATCCAGCAGTATTGGGCTGATAGGTCTGCCTTTGTCTGTGCGTGTTGTCTAATGCTTAATTGAAACTATCTCTCATGGCATTGGTCCTCATGGCATCCTGTGGCAGTGAGTTCCGTAAGACAAGAGCAGGGAACCAGGGAGAGTGCATGTTGGGAGGAGCTCTTCTTTTGCGGGGGCTTGGGCTGGGACTCTGATCTTGTGCCTCTTTTCCTGCCTCCCAGGACAACACGTGCTGGAGAGCAGGGAATCTTTGTGCACGGCCGTCCAGAGGGGCAGCGCTCTGCAGCAACCCACAGAGGAGTAAGAAGGGGCTGCATGTGTGTCTGTTCCAGCATGCTTGGGGGAAACAAGGGGTGTGGGGAAATCTCCCCCCACCCTGTAGCCCTCCCCCACATGTCACCCTGCTGCTGCCCCCCTTCCCTCCCATCCCCAGGGCAATACCCTTCATAATGCTTGCTCTCCCTTTGGCCTCTCTACATGGCATTATGTGTGGAGACACCTAGTGGCCAAACAGTGCGCTGCTGTCCTTTCTGCTCTGAATGTAACATTTTCAGTTTGACCCTCTGTGGTCATTTATGCATGGGAGATTTGCCTGAGGTTCGTTGCTGGCTGGACCCACACTTTCCTGTTAGGAATCTCTGCACCAGCAGCCTCCAAGCTCAAACCAAGTCCCCGCCCCTTTAAATGCTGCTTTGTAATTGCAGTGCTCACAGTGAGAGAAGATCCCCCTCAACCCAACCGCCGCATAAAGAAGCATTTTAAGAACAAAAAACGGAGCAATCTGAAAGAAGGGGGGGGGAGCCAAACCTCCGTTTTAAAACGGCTTTCTTTTGCTCAGAAAGAGCTCAGAGGAAGCAGGAAGTATTTGAATCGCCACCTCTTTACATGCTGCTTTGTGATTGGGTGTGACAGAAGTAGGGTTGCCAACTGCCAGGTAGTAGCAGATCTCATACTAATTCAACTGACCTCCAGCCGATAGAGAGCAGATCACCTGGAGAAAAATGGCCGCTTTGGCAATTGAACTCTATGGCACTGAAGCCCCTCCCCAAACCCCACCCTCCTCAGGCTCCGCCCCAAAAATCTCCCGCCGGTGGCAAAGAGGGACCTGGCAACCCTAGACAGAAGTCAATCTTTTTGTGACCCGGTTTTGCCATCTGCATGGAGATTTCAGCCGGGGCTGAGCTCAGGTTAGAGGGAAAAGTCAGATTAACAGAGGAATAGGAAGACCCGGACATTGCCGAACGTGAGTCCAAGCACCCGTGCATAAATGACCTGTGCCCTCTTTCCCCGCCGCTGTTGCTAGCTGTTCCTTTTCATGTTTTCTTTACCTATAGAGGGGCATCCTCCTCTCAATATGTTTGGGCTGTTATTTGAGGGGCAGGTTGATTTGATTGTGCACACAGGCACAATCACAGGCTGTGCACACGGCCGCCACTAATTTTACACTGGGCACAAAAATAGGGGTTTTGTTGGGGGTAGGGATGGAAAGTTCCTTGCAGCATCTCTGCAGGACTGCAAAAGTGGTCCAGGGTTGCTGCAAGGTCTGGAATGAATTTTAAAAATCAATCATATGTTTGTTTGTGGGCCTTGCTTGTATACATAGACATGCATGCGAGTTTAATTCAATTGAGGAAGGTTGGGAGGGGTCTGAAATTTTAGGAAAAGTAGAGACAGGATAGTGGCCAGAGAAGGGGGTGATGTAAAGATCGCAAGCTAAAAGGGGTCAAGATATGGCTTACTGCTGTATAAGGAAGCGTGCAGAGAGCAAGGAGACTAGAAATTTCCCAGAGCAGTTCTGTGTACGTGTGTGTTTACTTACAACACACTAACTGGCTGCCAATGTCTTCCTTCCCTCTTCCTCCCTAAATCCCCTTTCACCCTGCACAGAACGCAGCAGGCTATCAGCCTGGCTGACAAGGTCCTGCATTTGGAATCCACGCTCAAGAAACTCCAGGAAGATCTTCAGAGGGTGAGATGGAAAAACAGAGGCAGGAAACTGGGGGCGGAAAGGGGAATGCACAGCCCTGCCAGATCAAAGATCCTTTTCCTTGAAGGAAGGAATGCCCAGCGGCTGCTGTGTTTGAAACAAGGATGGTCAGAGCGTGCTTTTGTGGGGAGGGGACGGTGCTTGTTCTCGAGTAAGGGAACATCTTTCAAAGTAAATTTTGGATCCAGCCGTGTAGGGCTGCAGCAGAAGCACTGGGCCATCCCGAAAATGAAGGACTTGCTGACCATATACACTTTAGCTAGGAATTCACTCGTATGCCCTCGGCAAAACCCTTCTCTGCCAGCCTCAGAGTCAATTCAAATGCCACTGCCCCCATACGAAGGGTGCTGAAAAATGATTCTGTGCAAACGTGTGATGCTGCTTCGTACTGAATCAAGGGCATCGAGCTCAGTGGTCTTCGGCCCATGAGTTGGGAACCTTCGGTGGTTGATGGTGCGCCACCTGCTGGATCACAAGCCCTTTTAGAGCCGCCATCTTCATTGTGGCTGTTTGGAAGTTCCTGGTGCCTGGGCCCAGACGAACCAGGTTTCCTGACTCTCTTGGTGCACACATGCGGAGAAGGAGCCGCAGGACGGTGAGGCAAGGTCATTGGAGCGGTGGACTCTGATCTGGAGAACCGGGTTTGATTCCCCACTCCTACACATGAGCGGCGGACACTAATCTGGTGAACTGGATTTGTTTCCCCACTCTTCCACATGAAGCCAGCTGGGTGACCTTGGGCAAGTCACAGCTCTCTCCGCCCCACCTACCTCACAAGTAGTGTCTGTTGTGGGGAGAGGAAAGGGAAGGTGATTGTAAGCTGGTTTGATTCTCCGTTAAGTGGTAGAGAAAGTCGGCATATAAAAACCAACTCTTCTTCCTCTTCTTCATTCAGAGGTGAAGAGGATTCCTCTTCAGATGGTGGCCTTTAGCTTGTTCCTCAGTAGGGTAGGAGTCCTGGTGCTTTTATTTCTTACCCTGGCTCTCTTGGTTTGCTGCCCACAGTCCTGGACTTGACGCTGATGAGGTCATTACTCTAGCTCCCCCTCTTCCTGTCATGTGACTGTGATGTCATGTGCTCATCGCTAAATGAGTCCCATTCTGGAGCCTGGGGGTTGAAAGTGGATCCCACACATCTGTTTATTTATTGAGCTCTATTTATGACCTGCTTTTCTTCCCTGTGGGACCCAAAGCGGCCAATGACATTGTGCTCCTGCATTTTATTCTCTCAACAACAAACTTGTGAGGTAGCCTAGGCTGAGGGTGTGTGAATGGCCCAAGGTAATCCAAGTAAGCTTCTAAGGCAGGGCAGGGATTCGAATCTGGCTGTCCAAGATCCTGGTTTGGCACTCTTAACTGCAACGCTACACTGACTCTCAAGCTCAATATTGTCTTTTTTGAGTGGAGACAGCATCTGTCATACTAGAGAGGCCAAGGGTCGCACCTGCATGCAAAGCACGTGCTCTGCTCTTGAGCCTTGATCTCCCCTCAAGCACACGGCCTTTGTGATGCTGTGTAGCGTCTGGAATGTACTTCCCACGTGGATTGCACCAGCTGTCTGGGCAGTCTTGCTGGCAATGCCAGCGGCCATTAAAACGGTATGAAAATGCTGTGCAGGCTCCACAAAATGGCCATGCCCATGTGGTAGGCAGCACACAAATATTATGGTTTCCACATATGTGTTTTCCAGTGGCCTTCACTTGGGGACTTAATGTTGATCATTCTGACCTCAGTGTATCCTGTTTGTAAAAAGGATATGTTAGGCCGCCTCAGAGGACCATTGGGACCGTATGAGGGAATGAGATTAGGGTATATTCCAGTTTTCCATCTCTTAGAAGCTTCTAACAATGATAAAAAAATACAATAATGGCCAATGAGAAAAAAATATTAAGCATTGAAACAAACTAAGCGGTTCACAGTACTGTATAAAGCACTTATCGGTTGGAAATCCAGCTGCAGTTTTCATGAGAGGTGTGTGTTAAGGACGGCGATCTGTGATCGACTCTCCGGGTGTGTGATTTAACTGCAGAAAGCAGCCACAGGTATATGAGAAAAGAATAGAATCCACAACATAACAGTAGCATTGGGCGTGATGTTGTCTTCAGTAGTATGTTTTGGAACATTGTACTGTGTGTGCAGCGACGAAGCTTCGGTTACCGATCAGCTGAGCTGCTGTGGTGGCTCAGAATGTTTGGTCGCCCGGGGAACATCAGTCATTTCCAGCTCCTTTTCTGTGAGGGAAGAGAAAGTTGTCATTTTAGCTGGGGTTACGATCTCATACATGGGCAAGCTGAGGACTGGGAAGAGGCCCCAGGAGGTTGGAAATCTAAGGGACGAGAAAGCTCAAGGGCAAGGAAGCCGAAGGGAGGGCGCAGAGTAGGCATCGGACTGAGGAAAAAGTCATCCAAAGCAAGAATAGGTGGAGTGTCAGGCGGGAGGTAGATGTGAATATCCTGCATTGTGCAGGGGGTTGGACTAGATGACCCTGGTGGTCCCTTCCAACTCTGTGGTTCTATGACCAGCTGTTCTGGGGCTGTGAGTCTTCTGGTCCTGTTCAAACTGAGCCAGACATGGTTTTACTTTTGTATAACCGTAAAAGAACAGTAGCTTCTTCCAAAGGCAGGCTAAGAAAAAAATGATATCGTTTGAAAGCCTTTTAAATGTGGAGGGGGAAGCGGGGAGGGAGCTCAAACCCCCCTTTTTCCAGCCCCACGATCACAGCTCTGTCCTTGTTCTCCTTCCCCCACCCCAGGAGAAGGCCGAAAAGGCAGCATTGCAGGCAGAAGTCCAGAGCCTACAAGAGAACACTCAACGGCTGAAAGAGGCGTCGGAAAGCGCGGCGGTTCAGCTCAGCCAAGTCACGCAGATGCTTGGGGGGCCTCCCACACCCCCTCACTGCCCCTGAGTCTTCAAGACATCCCCTTGCACCTTTTGTTCCTTGAGGGGGGGGCATGTACCTGTCTCTTTCCCTCTCCCCCGTATGTACTTGAGGCACAACAGAGACTATGCTGGTCTGCGTGATACTGGCTCCCAAAACTTCCCTCCCGCCCCCGGCCCCCATCTTCAAGACCCTCCTTTCGTTGATGTGTGATCCGAGTCCAGGAGATGTGCTGTCAAGCCGCTCTCGCCACTGATTTGGAGGCACTGCACATTTTAGGAAGGGGGGGACTCAGAAAAACAGGCTCCATCCACTTAGCAAGATTGCCCCCACTGCCAGCATGGCATAGTGGTTAAGAACAACAGGCTCTAATCTGGAGAACTAGATTCGATTCCCCACTCCTCCACATGAGCAGCGGACTCTAATCTGGAGAACCGGGTTCGATTCCCCAACTCCTCCAAATGAAGCCTGCTGAGTGACCTTGGGCTAGTCACAGTTCTCTCCTAACTCTCAGCCCCACCTACCTCACAAGGTGCCTGTTGTGGGGAGGGGAAGGGAAGGTGACGGTAAGTCGGTTTGAGACTCCTTAATGGTAGAGAAAAGCGGGGTATAAAAACCAGCTCTTCTTCATACGGAGCAGCCGCTCACCTTCCTGTTGATTGAACACCAGCAGGTCACCTTAGTTTGCCACTGTGCATCCTACTGACCAGTGATGGGTTTTTACTGGGTCGGACCCAGGATCTCTCGCTGACTATAACCACTAACCCCTGTGGAAACACCACACCTGTGGGTCCATTGGAGGATAATTCACCAGGCAATAACTGCAGACCACCTCTGGGGGGTAGGGGAGAGCTTACCAGACCTGTGTTAATTTGCCCTCTGTCCAGGGGGGATTGAACAAGCCTCGAGATCCTCTTGCTGCTTCCTCCTATGTCCTCCTCCCGAATTCCAGCACTGATTCGGGCTGCTTTGGGTCCACCTCTAGTGTGATTTGGGGGGGGGGGCACCAGCCAGCACGTTAGTTAACTGTGAAATTATTGAAAGCTGTGACAGAACCATCCCCCTCCCTGGCCCTTGTTTCTGCCTCTTCTCAGCTCCTTGCATACCCGTAGACTCTTCCTGGGGTGGAGGCAGACGACCCCAGCCAGCAGATTGCCTCCCCCAGCGGTGCTATCCATTAATAATTTCCCCTATCTGCTTCCCACTGCCCATCCTCTGAGCTGGGCCTTGCCCCGCATGTGGATGCAGGAAGGCTTGGGGAGGGGGTCCCTCTTCCCCTCGTCCAGTCACGGTCTTTGTGTGTTGTGTAAATACTTGCTTTCCAGAGAGAATGTCTGTCTTGTTCGTCTCTCTGTTCGTCTTCTCGAGGGACCAAGGTTAAGGGAGGGGTGGGGTGGGGAAAGATAATCAGTGGGTCCGTTCATCTCCCCCCTCCCCAGCCTCTCCAGCCTCCCCCCCCCCCCGTATCGGAACTGAATGTACAGAACGCGGGCCCCCCTACTTGTGCAATAAAGACATGGTCTGCATCTACGCCGTGGGCCCTTCTGTCGTCTTTGGGGAACCCGCGGCCTGGGGAAGGGAGGGGCGATGCAAAACCTGACTCTAGCGGCACCTGAAAGGCTAAAGACACTGATTCCAGTATGAGATTTTGTTAAGCGCAAGCCTTGAGTGGAAGGGAAGGGCAACCCACCACCAGCAAAAGAAACCACCCCGTCCCATTCCTCTTTCTCCTGGTGTGGGGTTGCCAACTCCAGGTTGGGAAATTCCTGGCGATTTTTGGGGCAGAGCCTGAGGAGGGTGGGGTTTGGGGAGGGGAGCCAGCATGGTGTGGTGGTTAAGAGCAGTGGTTCGGAGAGGTGGACTCTGATCTGGAGAACCGGCTTTGATTCCCCGCTCCTCCACATGAGCGGCGGGGGCTAATCTGGTGAACCAGGTTGGTTTCCCCACTCCTCCACATGAAGTCAGCTGGGTGACCTTGGGCAAGTTACAGCTCTGTTAGAGCTCTCTCAACCCCCTATCTCACAGGGTGTCTGTTGTGCGGAGGGGAAGGTGATTGTAAGCCGGTTTGAGTCTCCCTTAAGTGGTAGAGAAAGTCGGCATATAAAAACCAACTCTTCTTCTGAGCCCGGTCTTGGCCGGGGAGAGCGGGGTATTACATTGAAATAATAAATAAATACATTCAACGTCCAGTGGCCAAAACAGCCATTTTCTCCAGGTGAACTGATCTCTAACGGCTGGAGATCAGTTGTAATAGCAGGAGATCTCCAGCCACCACCAGGAAGTTGGCAACCCTATCCTGGTGTGATGTTGGTTCTTCTGAAAATTCTCAGTAGGACTCCAAGAGGTTTGTTTCCGGACAGCGGACGGAAGCCGTTTCCAGGCTCGTCCGGGCTTGTTCTTGTGAGACTTGTATTTAGTGGTTTGTTTCTTCCATGCAGGCTATATAATTAGGTGGGCTGAATCTCAGGTCTTGCAGAGGACATTTTGTAATCAATGTAATGGAACCCATGTGAGTCTCTTACCCGCCTGTCTTTCTCATTGGCCCTTCCCATCTTTACCGCCTGGCTTCTGCCTTCTTTCTTTCAGCCTCCATCCCTATTCTCAGCAGTTCCCTACTTCTCAGCACACCTGCTTGCTCTGCCCCTTTTCTTTCAGCCACCCATCCTCCTTTAGCTCACCTACTTCCTGAGGCTACTCTTTGCTTGGCTTTGGCCACCTGGTCTACCCAATAGTGCTGTCTGCGTGCCAACAGCACACAGCTTTTCCTGTTATCACAAGTTCCATTAAGCCTCCCCCACCCCAGCTTGCAAAATGGCCCTTTCCCCTCAGAGGCTGCACTCTTTGTCGGCGTTCCCCTGTTGACAGTTTCCTGTGAGAAACTGAAATAAAACAGGTGTCCAGTGGCACCTTACAGACTAACAACACTTATTCCAGCATCAGCTTTTGTGAGCCAGAGCTCACTTCATCAGATGCATTGGAGTCACTAGGCCAGTGTATGTGTCTTAATTGGAATATTTGCAAGCGTTCTGTATCATCACAGCAGCTCACCTGTGTGTGTGTGGGCAAACCTGTGGGTTGCTGCTGCATTCAAACAACAGTTTAGTGCATGGAGATGCGGCTGCTTTCAGCCCATCGGGAGCTATTTAGCTCTTCTTTAATGCAATGCCACTTGTCCCGCGCCACAAACTCTTTTCTGCACACATGTATAGAAAAGACACAAGACCAGTTTTTTTTAATGCTCCATTTACTATCAAACAAATGCAAGCCCCGGTCCCATCTGTCAACACCCTGCATTAATATCCCGCTTTCCTCTCCCCACATCCCTCAAAAGAAACCTTAGCAACTGCAAAGTCCACAGTTCTGACACTCACAAGCTTCTTGCATTCGAGGGTCTGGGCCTCTCTCCAGTCGAGGTACGGGGCTGAAGGAAATGTACATGCCTGGAACCTCCTTCTTGACCCCGCGAACGCAGCACACAGTTTCATTTGTGAGCCTTCAGGGTCCAGGGTCAAGATTGTCTCTGTGTCTGACCACAGTTTGATCCCCGCTCCAAGCTCACAGGATGCAGGATCTGTGCAAAGCTCCCTGGCAAAAGCACGAGGATCGAGTTGCTCTCAGCCTGCTCTCAGCCCCACTCAGGCCCAGCTGTTGGACAGTTAAAAGGCTTTGCCACAAGTCACACAAATCATTTTCAGTCCTTGGCGACGGAGGGGAAAGACCGATGGGTGAATTGGGGTGTGTGGCTTGACCCACCTCCCCTGTGGGGACAGGAAGGCAGCTGTGGCAGAGAGACCTTTCTTGGTGTGGCCAAAGCCGCCTCTGCATCCACTGGAGTCCCCCTCCCTTTACCTGCATCTGGGGGGCGGGGAACCGGTCCAGACGCTGGGAGAAGCGGGATTCCTAAAACTGCTTCTTTGGCCAGGAAACACACGGAGGAGTGAGATTGCCATGGAGTCGCTGGCTCTCGGACAGCACCGGCCCAGTGACAGTGTGCAGAGCCAAATGCTTGCAGAGGTATGCCCGGCGCCGAAACCGCTTAGGGCAATGAGAGCATCGGTAGCTGCCCTCCACGGTGCCCGAGTGCGGCACGCTGGCACCGTCGGCTGCCTCGGGACTCTCGTTCTCCTTGGTGCCCCCAACATGCCCGCCGCCTCGGGGCTTGTGCCAGCGACGATGGGAAGCCAGGTTGGCGGGGCAGCTGAAGGTCTTGCTACATTCATGGCAGCGGTACTCGACTCGGGCGATGCGGGAGCAGCAGTGCTGGGCCAAGGCAAGCGGGCCGGGGTAGGACTCCTGGCACAGCTGGCAGACAAAGGCGCCCAGCAAGACCACCGCATCTGGGGTGCCCTCCCTCGGCCCCACACCAGCTCTCTTAGGTGGGGGATTTGCTTGCTTTGCCGCTGCACAGGCTGAGCCCAAACTGGGAGACTGCGAGGCGCATGCTGGAGCGGATTCGCCTGGTGCCGGCGATCCAGAGTTCAGGCCCCGGTCAAGGCAACTGGCCAGAAGAGCTGTGCTTACCAAGCGCAGGGGGCTCTGGGATGGGGGTCGGGATTCCGGCAGCCCCCCTGCTCTGGGCAGTTTCCTTTGGGCAGAGGGTAGGACCACCCCACTGGGGATTGGCACGGGCAGAGAGTCGTCCTGCAGTGTTCTGATCCGGTAGGAGACGGGGCCTTCTCGGCGTGTCCTCTTGACTAGGAACCCACGAGGCATTTTGCTGGGTGCCTTGGCGTCCCAAGATCTGGACTCGCTCAACCAGCTAGCTGAAGTTTGTGATGAGTCTTGATAGCCCAGTCGGGACTTTGGGCTCAGTAAGCTCTTGCGGCCAAGTTATCCCTCGGCCCTGGCACGCTTCTCTCTGCTTCCAAACGCCGCTGTGTGCTTGGAGGGTCTTTCCTCCCTGGTCCTTGGCCTTAGAAATGCTTCCAAAGATGATGCAGGGGCTCTCGTCTTGGCGCTCTCGAGTCGGAGGCGTCTGCTCAGACTTGCTGCCGCTGGTGAGTCCCTGCCCGGCCTTCGATGGGGAGCCAGCTGGCCTCTGTGCACAGGCTGCCCCCTATATAAAGGCCCCGGCTCCTATTGTGTGGGCCGGAGGCTGCAGATGGCTGGTGTGGGGCAGCCAATGGGCGCTGGGCTGGCTGCGTGGCTGAGGGTCCCGTGGGGGCGAGGCGGCAGATGGGAGCTCTGGCCCTGGCGCGTGGGCCCTGCCATTATGCAGATTGGGGGCAAGGGGTGGCACACGACCGCCGCCACAAAAGGGGGGTGGGCTGTGTGCTGATACCCCAGGGAGGCTGACAGCATGAATGGGGCAGGCGGGGTGGGGGGAAGGGGGAGGGAGAGCTGGTGGGAGCTTAACCCTTTGCATGGAAAGGAGTGAGCCAAGAGAAGCGCGATGCAGACAGGTCCTGGCGAAGCTGGCATTTCCCAGTTCATGTACACCACAAAAGGAAAATCAGTCCAGGCAAAGTATTATTTTTAGCAAGTATTGATTTGTTCAGCTGACATTCTAGCCTGCCTCATCACGCTAGCTTGGGAACTGTATACTGCCCCGAAAATCAGACCAAGAGGTAAAATGCCCATTACAAATGTCACCTTCATCACAAAGAGGCATTTTATCTGCTTGCCTACTTTTGTTAAAGAGTGTGGGGGGAATGAATGTGTCTATATATTTATTCGTTAGCTCCCTCGAAGGATCATAAGAGGTGGCTTCCAACATCAATTAACCCTTGAGCAGTGCCCCAGCCTGTCTGGCCTACCAAGGAAGGCTCCTGGTTTTGGTTATTCAGGGAGAAAAGGTTATTGTGCACATGCTTAACAGCACCTTTTATTACTCAGCACCTTGAGAACTGAACCTTCCAGCTGACAATGGGCAAAGCCTTGCTGCAGGAACTCCTAGCTGGATTGTGGGTGTGCTTTGTGGTATTGTGTTTATGGGATTTCTCTAGGGCCTGACACGCCTCCCTACACTTTTTCGACTGTTAAATTTGGAATTCCCCAAAATTGTAGAAGAGAAGGGATTCTTCAGCTGTACACAACATCGCTAAGGCAGGTGGTTTGCCCTCCAGCCGCTAGGTGATATTGCCTAATTTGACTGCCGCTGACTCTGTTAGGGCATCTCCTAAAATTCCTTTCCAGTTTTGTCACTAGGAGGACAGCCATGTTTTCTTTCTACTCTCTGCTTTACAAGGGATCGGATTGTTCCGTTGAGTGCTGGAGAGGCATCTGATTAACTGCCGGCTTTTATATTCTCAACGGGAGAATTACTTTTTTTTGGTTTTGCTTTGTCCTAGCAGCCTGTGGTGTAACTCGAGACCTATGTTGCACCCAGCACTACCCAATCCAAGTCTGCAACACATCCGGTAAGACTCTAGAAGCTACATGCTTGGGATCTTTCTGTCATGTCTTGAAGCATCTTTTTCGTATTGAATACACTGCTTGAGGAAGAGCCCCGTAGAACCTGAAAGCTTGCACATTGTCTGGTATTATTTTGGTTGGTTCTAATAGAAGGCATTACATTACTTCAGTTTTTGGAACGGTTTCTTAGAGGAAATTTGTAACTGGCCTTTTCAAAGGCTTATTGAGCTAACGAAGAGACTCTAATTTCTGTCCTGCCGTTCTTCTAAAGAGCTTGGGGGTCATTTTGTCCTTACAACAACCTTGCGAAGAAGGTTATGCTGAGAGCAAGTGACCGGCCCAAGATCACTCAGGGAGCTTTACTGCTGACTGGGGAACTGAACCTGGGTATCGCCGGTGCTAGTGTAATACCCTGATCACTACTCTGCATTGACTCCACCTCATCAAGATGTCAACCCCCCCCCCCCAAGCCAGAACCACCACCCCTCCAGTTTTGCAAACTGGAAATCCTCAGAAAAGGAGGGGGTTGTTTTGACCTACTACAGGGCAGGAGGCTGCAAAGAAGAGAGACTCCTGAGAGTAGAGACTCCTGAGAGCCAACGTGGTGTAGTGGTTAAGAGCAGTGGACTCTAATCTGGAGAACTGGGTTTGATTCCCCACTCCTTCACATGAAGCCTGCTGGGTGACCTTGGGCTAGTCACAGTTCTCTCCAAACTCTCTCAGCCCCACCTACCTCACAAGGTGTCTGTTGTGGGGAGAGGAAGGGAAGGAGATTGTAAACTGGTTTGATTCTCAGTAAAAGGTTGAGACAATTGGTGTATTAAAACCAACTCCTCTTCTTCTAGATCCACCACCCTGCTTGATTTTCAGAAGCCATCCCATCACATGGTAAATGTTGGTGTGAGTCCACCTTCTGCCTCCTTATACAACCCCCCTAAAGTTCTAATCTCATCCTAATTTGACCCTGGTCATAGCCTTGGCATGTAATTTACCTGCCCTGAGCCTGGTCTTGGCCGGGGAGGGCGGGCTATAACTAGAAACAAATAAATAAATAACCTTCAGATGCAAGGTCACGCTCCACCTAATGAGGACACAGCAGGGCTTCCAGACAGGGTTGTTTGAGATCAGCTATGTACCAAGGTGCAACCAAGCGCATGCATCTTGCCCGGGCCCCTGTTGCTCTCTTTCCCTCATTTAACATCACGTAGGGCAGAATCGTGCTGTTAAAACACAAAATCAGAGATGATTTAGGGCTGACAATTGTGACACAGTTGATCGGCTTTTTAAATATCTGCCATGTCAGCAGCACCTTTGGTTTGCGTATCTAGCAGTCCGAGGCACATATTATCTCGCATTGCAGCCTATTCAATGTGAAAAGGATGGTTTCTTCCAGCTGCATCTCTGTAGCCAAAATTCATGACTTTTTCAAGCCAGCTTTTGGGACACCTGGGGTTCTTCTATTTCTCAAACAGCCTTGGACAACCATCACCCCCAGGTATCCTTTGCCCAAGGTAGACCAAAATGACAAACCGTGGCTCAGTGGAAGAGCATCTGCTTGGCATGCAGAAGGTCCCAGGTTCAATCCCCGGCATCTCCAGTTAAAAGGACTAGGCAAGTAGGTGTAGCCAGCGTGGTGTAGGGGCTGAGAGTGGTGGTTTGGAGTGGTGGAGTCTGATCTGGAGAACCGGGTTTGATTCCCCACTTCTCCACATGAGCCGAGGAGGCTAATCTGGTGAACTGGATTTGTTTCCCCACTCCTACACAGGAAGCCGGCTGGGTGACCTTGGGCCAGTCACACTCAGCCTCACCTCACAGGGTGTCTGTTGTGGGGAGGGGAAGGGGATTGTAAGCCAGTTTGAGTCTCCCTTAAGTGGCAGAGAAAGTTGGCATATAAAAACCAACTCTTCTTTTTCTTCTAGGTGATGTGAAAGACCTCTACCTGAGACCCCTGGAGAGCCGCTGCCGGTCTGAGCAGACAATACTGACTTTGATGGACCAAGGGTCTGGTTCAGTATAAGGCAGCTTCATGTGTTCAAGCAGGCTGGCCAGCCTAGGGGCTTTTTCAATTGTCTTTGCAGGGGGGGTTCAGCTGCACAGTTGCTCATTGTGTGCAAGAGGCGCAGTTGGTCTCGGATCTTTGCACACAGGGGGGACATCCCCCCTCCCTACCCTCCACCCCCTGCACCCTTGCCCCCTGTTCCCTAGGGGTGGGGGCCGGCCAGGCTAGGCCTCCTGGCCCATTGAAAATTTGCTGCCTCTCCCTCCCCCCAGGAAAGTGTGTCTGAAAAGCACAGACACGCGCCTGGCCTGACCCCCTGACCCCCATCTCCATAAAGCTGCGAGGCCCCCTTGCAGATGCCAGACAATAGACCCCTCCCCATCCACACACACTCCTGGAGCTGTCTGCGATTAACCCCTTGATCCCCTGAGCCTGAAAAATCCCAGCTGAGAAGGGCAGGGGAGAGAACCCAAGTTGGAAGGTTTTGCCACACAGTTGTAGGGCTTGTGTTATAATAATAATAATTGTGTGCCATCAAGTCGCAACCGACTTATGGCGACCCCAGGACACAGGGTTTTCAAAGGCTTCAATTAAAAGGATCAGCAAGAGATCATCTTGTTCCCTCCTTCTGGAAAGAAGATTCCACAGCTTCTCCGGATGGTTTATCTTTTTTTGCAGGACCGTCCTTGGACGTTTCCCCCTGTCCTGACACTTGGACCTCCATTTAGGAGCCCTTCCTGTTGCCCACCCTTCAATCTAGCCCCCACCCCATCTGAACCTTTATGTTTCTTGAAGGATCTTGGCAAGTCATAACTAGAACCCGCAGGGGCTGTTCACCAATTAGAGAGTGTTAATTGCTTAATCATCTGCCTTTTAACTGACTGCTTGATGTAAACAAATCTGCATATTACCAATCGATCTCTTTCCAGGTGCCTTTTTTGAGAAATAGAAGGCAGGGTGAGATCATTTCATAAACCAGGTTATGGTTAGAAGAAAAGGCAAACTTTATTTTTTCACTTATTTACTCACCTCCCCAGGAAAAAAAAACCTTTACACAAATATGAAAAAAGAAACACAAACTTGCAGTCTTGTTCATTTTCTTCCCCATTTAAAGGCCTCAAAATTAACACAGAAAAGTGAACCTAGGAAGTTGCCTTCTGCGGAATAAGGCCACTAATCTATCTAGCTCAGCATTGTCTAATCTGAGCACTCCCGTAGAGAAAGGCCTTTCTCAGCACCTGCTACTTGAGATAATTTACCATGATCTCACATGAAAACAATTCTTTCTAAATCGCACCCGTTATTTATTTAATTTATAACCCACTCTTCTCCCCAATGGGAAGAGCCCCCAGGCGCAGAGTGGTAAGCTGCAGTACTGCAGTCCAAGCTCTGCTCACGACCTGAGTTCGATCCCGATGGAAGTTGGTTTCAGGTAGCCGGCTCAAGGTTGACTCAGCCTTCCATCCTTCCGAGGTCGGTAAAATGAGGACCCAGCTTGCTGGGGGTAAAGGGAGGATGACTGGGGAAGGCACTGGCAAACCACCCCGTAAACAAAGTCTGCCTAGTAATCGTCGGGATGTGACATCACCCCATGGGTCAGGAATGACCCAGTGCTTGCACAGGGGACCTTTACCTTTTACCTTCTCCCCAATGGGCCCCCCAAGTGGTTTACATAATTCTCCCCTTCTTAATTTTATCCTCACAACGATCCTGAGGTGTGACTAGCCTATGGTCTCCCAGTAAACTCCCAAGGCGGAGTGGGGATTTGAACTTGGGTCTCCCAGATCACATGAAGTTGCCTTCTACTGAATCAGACCCTTGGTCCATCAAAGTCAGTATTGTCTACTCAGACCAGCAGCGACTCTCCAGGTCTCAGGCAGGGGTCTTTCACATCACCTACCCGCCTAGTCCATTTAACTGGAGATGCCAGGGATTGAACCTGGGACCTTCTGCATGCCAAGCAGATGCTCTACCACTGAGCCACGGCCCCTCCCCTGTCCTAGTCTGGCCCTCTAACCATGACACTCTACTGGCTCTTGGGCTGTGAAGGTCAGTATTGTCTCCTCTGCCTGGCAGTGGCTCTCCAGGGTCTCAGGCAGTAGTCTTTTGCATCAGCTACCACACAATCCTTGGAGATGCCAGGGATTGAACGTGGGACAATCTGCTCGTTCCAGCACTGGGCCTTAGCCTCTCCCCACAGATTGAACATGGGAGCCTCTTCCTGTGCATGCTATTTTGTGGCCCTTCCAAGTGGCAAACCAAATGACCATTAAGGAAAGCTCTGGCTGCTGATCAGAGGGGCTCTGGGTCAACCCACGAACAGCCAAGCACCTTTATCCATTATTTCGCATTCATTCAAAAACGATTTCTGTCCCAATTTTCTACCCATGTGTCCAAGGCACTTTCCAATCCATCGTTTTAAACAAACAAATGTAAGCAAGAATGAAGGTACAAATTCACAGTTTTCACCAGCCGTTACAGACACCACATCGTTACAGTGGCTGAACAGATAACCATGAGAGCGTATTCATGTGTGATGGCTTGGATGTGTTCCAAGCAAGGATTCAGGATGCAGATGGCTCTTGTTTATTTATTTATTTAATAGCCTGCCATTCTCACTGGGACTCACGGCCGATTACACAGGGAAAGTCAATATAATCAACAGGATGGGACATCCAAGCAACGCAATAGCATTTGGACTGCAGAAATCTGGAACCAACTGGAAATCTGAAACGGAGCTGAAGCAAACCATAAATGTTAACGTTATGTATTGTTGTGATGCTAAAAATTACATTGTAGGGCCCTACTTACAGCAACAGACAGTGCAAATGGTATAATGTAGGATAGACCACAGTCCCTAACCCTTAATAGCCAGCATGGTGTAGTTGTTAAGAGTGGCGGATTCTAATCTGGAGAACTGGGTTTGATTCCTCACTCATAAACATGAGTGGTGGACTCTAATCTGGTGAACGGGGTTGGTTTCCCCACTCTTACGCATGAAGTCAGCTGGGTGACCTTGAGCTAGTCACAGCTCTCTTAGAGCTCTCTCAGCCCCATCTTCCTCACAGGGTGTCTGTTGTGGGGAGGGGAAGGGAAGGTGATTGTAAGCCACTTTGAGACTCCTTGCAGTAGAGCAGGGGTGTCAAACTCAATTGTTACGAGGGCCGAATATGACATAAATTGTCATATGACATAAATTGGTCGGGCCAGGCCATGCTTCGCCAGCCCAGATTGGGACTGGGGGTGGGCTGCCTCAGCTGCCTCATGGGCTGGATAAGAGCTCTCAAGGGGCCAAATCCGGCCTACGGGCCTTATGTTTGACACCCCTGCAGTAAAGAAATCAGGGTACAAAACCCAACTCTTCTTCTTCACCCAAGTATCCTTCTGAACCGTTTAGTTACAGTAGAACCCTATTACTTAGGTAAGAAAGCCCTACTGAATAATTCAGTTATGTATAGTTTGCAGAAAACCTGACGTTGGCTGTTACCGCACTTGTATTCCCAGCGATGTATTAAAAGTTTGAAAATGTTATAAAAAATACTGTTTGCACTTTCTATGTATTCCCACCGATGTATTAACAGTTTGAAAACGTTATAAAAAATACTGTTCGCACTTTGTTTGGCCCCTTTAGCCGTGAAGACGTCTTCCAACCATTTATAAGCAGTGGTATCCAAAAACCCTTTTAAAGTGATGTTTTTTATAACGTTTTCAAACTCTTAATACATCGCTGGGAATACAAAGTGTGGTAACCCCCTTCATCAGACAGGCCAATCCATAAGGTGGGTGCTGCACAAGAGAAGGCACATGTAGACGCAGTTGTTCATTTGGCCCATTTACAGGTTGGCACCTGAGTTTCCTGAGGTGGTGACATTACGATCTCACTGAATCTGTGGAAAGTATCATAGCTTCCAGGATGGTGTGGTAGGAGGCACCTGAGATGAGGTGGGGGGGGGAGGCATGAGTTGGCAGGGACTTTTCCTGGGTAACTCCTGTTCATGCCAGTGATGCAAGCACATGAGACTGCTCTGGAAGTGGAGAGGGGTAGGGGTGCCACTGGGATCAGCTCCAGAACCAAAACGTCTTGGGCCAGCTCTGCATGAATCACCGCTCTGCCAATTTGTTCCTGCTTGTGTCTTCATCATTTCAAGAGGTTTTTTTTGTCTGTAGGGCCGGTTAATACATGTGCGTTATACATCACTCATCACCGAGTGGCTCTCAGCCAAACCAGCTTCTTTGGAAAAGAACTGTGAATTCAGACATGAAAGTTCATGGTGATGAATCTGTGCACCCTTGCACACCACCCTGTGCGCACGCACCCTTGGTCACCCCCACTGGTCATCTTTCAACCTCAGTTCCTCGCCAGCACAACGGGCATAATGAGAGTGACCAAAGGGACCAAGTAAATAGCATAAAACACACTTTTCACACCCACCGTGCTTTATAAATTAACACATAATGTTCTCCAGCCCACATAGTGGCATGCAGGGGACAGCGAGTGTCAACAAAAAGTACAACTCTCTTTTGTGATTGCTCACGGGCTCACACTTTTTCTAGATGGGACAATTTGAAGGGTTTGAAAACTCTCCCCTCCCCCGACGGAGTTAGAGGAAAAGTGCGGAGAGAGAGAAACACCAGTGTACTGCTTGATTTTATATTTTTAAAAAGTTGGTCCACATAAAGGCATTGATCACAAGGTCCTAATTAGACGGCCCGATGAATCTTAAAAGCCTGCCTGTGCAGTGCAACTCAGTGGAACCCGTGGCTCAGTGGTAGAACATCTCTGCTTGGCATGCAGATGTTCCCAGGTTCAATCTCCGGCATCTCCAGTTAAAGGGACTAGGCAGGTAGGGGATGTGAAAGACCTCTGCCTGAGATCCTGGAGAGCCGCTGCTGGTCTGAGTAGACAGTACTGACTTGGATGGACCGAGGGTCTGATTCAGTAGAAGGCAGCTGAATGTGAGTACGCTGAAGGTCACAGTCTTCATCCAGTCTTCTTTCTTCTCCAGTCCTCGCCTTTCTATCCTTCCAACAGCCCTTTCTTTCTTTCTTTCTTTCTTTCTTTCTTTCTTTCTTTCTTTCTTTCTTTCTTTCTTTCTTTCTTTCTTCTCTCCCTCCTTTTCTTTCTTGTCTCCCTCCTTTTCTTTCTTTCTTTCTCTTTCTTTCTTTCTTTCTTTCTTTCTTTCTTGTCTCCCTCCTTTTCTTTCTTTCTTTCTTTCTTTCTTTCTTTCTTTCTTTCTTTCTTTCTTTCTTTCTTTCTTTCTTTCTTTCTTTCTTGTCTCCCTCCTTTTCTTTCTTTCTTTCTTTCTTTCTTTCTTTCTTTCTTTCTTTCTTTCTTTCTTTCTTTCTTTCTTTCTTTCTTTCTTTCTTTCTTTCTTTCTTTCTTTCTTTCTTTCTTTCTGTCCGTCCTCCGGGCCGCCCCCTGGCGGCTGGTCCCGTGGCGGCTCCTCTCCCCGGCCAGGAGCCGCCTCGGCTTCTCCTCTCCCCTCTCCCGCCGCCGGCGCGGCGTCTCTTGGCGGCGCTCCCAAATTCCTGCCCCCGGCCGGAGATTGGCTGCGAGGCGGGCGAGCGAGCGAGCGAGCGAGGGAGCGGGCCCGGCGGAGCGAGCCTTCCTCCCGTCCCGCGTCCCCTCCGAGCGCCGCTGCTGCTCCGGTGCGCGCCGTCGGGGCCCGGCGCGCTGGGCGGCGCTCCCCCCCCCCGGCGCGCGCGCGCGAGCGGGGCATGCCAAGATGCCCTGGCGGGGCCTGGCCGTGCTGGGGCTGCTGGCGCTGGGCTGGCCGGGCGGCGGCGGCGCCTCGGGGCCCTCGGAGCGGACGGCGCTGGCGCGGGAGCGCTTCAAGGTGGTCTTCGCCCCGCTCATCTGCAAGCGGACGTGCCTGAAGGGCCAGTGCCGCGACAGCTGCAAGCCCGGCTCCAACATGACCCTCATCGGCGAGAACGGCCACTCCATGGACACCCTCACCGGCTCCGGCTTCCGCGTGGGTGAGTGGCGGGGCGGGGGGCGCGGGCCGAGGCGCGCCCGGCCGTCCGCCGCGGCCTTCGGGGCTCCCCGCGGGCTCCTCTCCGGGCTCACGACCTCCCCTCTGGCCCCTGCGCGCAGGCGGGCGCGGCGTCCAGCCTGCCCCTGGCCAGGGCGCCTTCGAGGGTTGCCAGCCTCCAGGTGCTAGCTGGAGATCTCCTGCTATCACCGTCAACCTCCAGCCTTGAGAGATCAGTTCCCCTGGAGAAAAGGGCTCCTCGGGCTATTGGACTCTATGGCGTTGAAGTCCCTCCCCTCCTCAGGCTCCGCCCCCTAAACCTCCCGCCAGTGGCAAAGAGAGACCTGGCAACCCTGGCGTCGGTGGAAAACAACCGCCGGGCCGGCAAGGGTTAACCCCCCTCCGTCTAGCCCTTCGCTTCTGACGGACAGTTGCTCATCCGCTTTCCCTTCCGCAGGGAGGTGTGCCCTGGCACTGCTGTGCGGCGCACTACCTGCGCACGGGATTCCCCTGTGCCCGGGGGTGCAAGCCCTGCAGGCGGGGTCCTGGGGCCATGCCAGCGCCATGGTCTGGTACCCCTTTTGGAGGGCCACTCGAGAGCACTTGCCCCTTTCGCCACTGGCGGCGCGCTTTTCGCCTTGGCCACCGGTGCCCAGGCCTTTCCTGCTGCGGGGCGCTCGACTTGGCCCGCTTGGGAGATAAGGCGGCGCACGGCTCCAGGGCGCCTCCCTCCCCTCCCTATTCTCTTTCCCTCGCTGCCCCCCTCGCCTGTTCTTCCCTCAGCTGCTTTTGGCTGGCGGAAAACCTTACCTCATGTCCCGGGCCCGTCTCCTGGGGCCCGACGGCCTCAGCGTGCGGCGGCTGAGCACAGAACCGTTAGCCAAGCGAGCGCACAGGCAGACCCGTACTGGCTGGCTTGCGGAGACAAACTCGCACTCACTCACAGACACACAGGGCTCCGAAAAGTGTTGGCTGAGGAAAAGCAACATCCGAGAAGGGGCGAAACCTCAGCCAGAGCTCGCTCGTGGCTCAGCCCCAGGACGGCTCAGCTTTCAGTCCGGACCGTTGAGTGTTTAAGCCCTAGCTCCATAGGATCCTTTTTACTGCTGGCTGCAGGTGGGCCAGCTTCTGAGCTACACAGAGTTCTGCCTCTTCAGGCGGGAGGTACAAAAGAGGCAGGGGCCTCTGTGTTTAAATATAAACATAAAAACAAGAAAAACAGACTGGCTGGGTGGGGAGGGACAAGTGGGTGAGTGGCAGAGCATCTGCCTTGTGTGCAGGAAGTCCCAGGTTCAATCCCAGGCATCTCCAGTTATAAAAAGATCAGCTGGGAGGTGTTGAGAGCCACTGCCTGCCAGATTAGACAAGACTGGCTTTGTCTGACCAGGGCCCTGACTTGGGGTAAGGCAGCTACATTCATTCATGTGTTCACTGGGCATAAGGAGCACGCAATTCAGGCAGCTCCATGCCACACTCCCTCTCTGATGTCTAAGAAGCAATGATGAGCCCCCCCCACACACACACAGTACCTTTCCGCATAACACACTGGTCCCCAACCAGGGGTCCGTGGACCCCCAGGGGTCCGCGAGAACTAAATTAAGGTCCATGAAAAAAAGTTATAAACCCATAATAAATTAATATTTTCAATTAAAAGTGCTCTATTATAAAAATATATATTCAGATATTATTCTAAGTTTAATGTTTAACTAACAGTTATGATTAAAGTTTATTTTCAAATTCTCTGAATTTTTATTTTGAACCTTGGGTCCCTGCACTGAACAAAAAAGTCCTAGTGGTCCCTGGTCAAAAAAAGGTTGGGAACCACTGGCATAACATGAAAGCCAGTGTAGTGTAGTGGTTAAGAGCGGTGGTTTGGAGTGGCGTTCTCTCATCTGGAGAACCTAGTTCGATTCCCCACTCCTCCACATGAATGGTGAACGCTAATCTGGTGAATCGGGTTGGTTTCCCACTCCTACACACGAAGCCAGCTGGGTGACCCTGGGCTAGTCACAGCTCTCTCAGAGCTCTCTCAGCCCCACCTACCTCACAGGGTGTCTGTTGTGGGGAGGGGAAGGGAAGGGAATTGTAAGCCGGTTTGATTCTTCCTGAAGTGGTAGAGAAAGTCGGCGTATAAAAACCAACTCTTCTTCTTCTTTTCCATTGTGTAGGTTCCAGGCAGGCACGAGCCCCTGTACCTCTTCCCTCATCAGCTCATTTACCACTTACTGTGTGCAATAAATCCTATTGTCTAATGGCTTTGCCACATGGAAAAACCCATTCCACTCAGTGCACAAGAAGGCGTGCACTGTGGTGTGTTGTTTAAGGTGTCAGACTAGCATGTGGAAGACTTGGGTTCAATCCCCCGCTCAGCCACGAAGCTTGTTGGGTGACCTCAGGCTAGTAACTTTCTCTCAGCCTAACCTACCTTACAGGGTTGTTGTGAGAATGAAATGAGGTAGGGAGAACCTGATATGCTGCTCTGCAGTCCTTGGAAGAAGAGATGGATACAATGCAAGTAGACAGCTAGGAAGGAAAAAGTATAAGCTAAATAAATCATTTGCAACCACATTACTGTATGGTACATTGCAACAAACATCGTGTTTGCCATGCACTGAGGGGGTGGTTTGTGCTTTAATGTTTAGACAGCTTTCTCAATTGCGGATGCCTTTGGATTTAAAGACATAAAAACTATCCTCCTCCCTCTCCTAAAAGTGTCAAATATTGCTTGTACCAAATTAAGAATGTTTGTGGTGATACCATAATCAAGAACACAGGTCTTGAAGGGGTGACTTAATAGCCACAGCTGGGTTTCTCTGTGACTCCTCTGGCTTACCTTGTTTCTTCTTTGTTATGGAAAAA
Organism: Euleptes europaea; assembly: GCF_029931775.1. NCBI lineage: Eukaryota > Metazoa > Chordata > Lepidosauria > Squamata > Sphaerodactylidae > Euleptes > Euleptes europaea. The sequence continues at coordinate 80,941,296 of NC_079318.1, forward strand.
GCGGGAGGGAGAGAGAGAAAAAGTGAATGGTAGATCAAGCTCTGGCAAGTAGCAACGAATCTAAGAACCCATGAACTAGGAGCTCACTGGTTTGGATGTCGTTTCTTCCCTGAGCTCGCCCACCCTACGGGATTGTTGTGAGGATTATGTATATGTATGTTCCTGTCAAGTTGCGACCTATTTATGGTGACCCCAGCCAGGGCGAAGCGATTGCCTTCCCCTGCAGGCTCTTTCCTTGGTGGTCTCCCTTCCAAGAACCAGCCCTGCTTAGCTTCTGAGATCTGACTAGATCGGGCTGTACCATACCGTTCCATATCCTGTTGTAATGATTACTGGGGAAAATAGATGCCATGTAGTTGAAACAGCATAAAGTGCAAAGTATTATTATAACCAGCATGGTGTAGTATAGTGTTCATGGAAGACTTTTCCTGGCTGGCGCAGTGTGTGCCTGAGAGCTAGTGTGGTGTAGTGGTTAAGAGGGGTGGTTTGGAGCGGTGGACTCTGAACTGGAGAACCGGGTTTGATTCCCCACTCCTCCGCATGAGTGGTGGGGGCTAATCTGGTGAACTGGATTTGTTTCCCCACTCCTACACACAAAGCCAGCTGGGTGACCTTGGACTAGTCACAGCTCTCCTAGAGCTCTCTCATCCCCACCTAACAGAGTGTCTTGTTTTGGGGAGGGGAAGGGGATTGTAAGCTGGTTTGATTCTCCCTTAAGTGGTAGAGAAAGTCGGCATATAAAAACCAACTCTTCTTCTTCATAACCACACATGGGGTGAACAAATTAAAAGTGAAACTTGAACCTTATTGGAACAAGAAGATGTCGTTGCGGATTTCTAAACGGGGCTCTCGAGAAGGACTCGGGAGCCTTTTAAATGTTTTGTTCATATTTACCAAATTTTGCATCAGCTGCCATGTGACTGGAGGTGTGTCAGGGTGCTTGAACACACACACACACACACACCCATTGGCAGGTCATATTGTGTGCTCTCAGCTCTCCTGGTTTTCCCACTTGCTCACTGCCTGGATTTCTTTACCAGCTGGGCTGGAAAATAACTGCCAGATTCCTATTTGGAATTGATGGGCTGGGCTGGGCTGGGGGCGGGGGGGGGGATTGGGGTATAAAGCGAAAGCGTTCATGGAAGACTTTTCCTGGCCGGCTCAGTGTGTGCCTGGCAAGGGGGTCTTCATGTCCCTTCAGCTTTCGGTATCCAAAGGAGGAACTTTGGCCTAGAAGCCCATCTTGATAGCCAGGAGCGGGAGAGGTGGGGCCTCTGGGAATGTGCAGAGAGCCAAGTTTCTGAATCAGCCCGGTCTTCTTCTGTTCCCTGCCAGAAAGGCGACTCTCTCTCCCCTCCTACACATTCCGTACTTTTGGATCTGAGCTTCCGTCCCCTGCCTGCACTGCCTTCCTCTCTGTTACTGGGTGTTTGTTTTCCTCATGCAAAAGTTGGAGATGCCCAGAGGGCCAGAAACCGCAGCATTTGTTGACTTTGCTGCTTGGGAGGGAATTATAGAGAGAGGCCGGTGGTGGAAGGGATGGGGCCAGAGTAGGAAGGAACCTGTACTCCTCTCCGCCAGCCTGACTGATGACTCTCTGCCCAGTGCTGCAGAGCCTCCCTCCCCCTTCTCCAATACACGCTTGTTTCTCATCTTGTGTCTGGCCTAGTCCAGCTTCCCTGATACCTAAATTCCTCACTGGAATTGCCTTATGCACAAGATGTTCTTTATGGAGGGGCTGTGGCTCAGTGGTACAGCATCTGCTTGGCATGCAGAAGGTCCCAGGTTCAATCCCCAGCATCACCAGTTAGGCAGGTAGGCAGGTAGGTAATGTGAAAGACCTCCACCTGAGACCCTGGAGAGCCGCTGCCAGTCTGAGTAAACAGTACTGACTTCAATGGACCAAGGGTCTGGTTCAGTAGAAGGCAGCTTCATGTGGAACTAGGTAAATATTCTGCAGTCTCTCTTAATATCACAAGACCTTTCTGGCATGTACCAAAGAATGCTTGTGAGCCTCCTTTTTGGGTGTTTCTGAGTGGCGTACATCTGTCCTCCTTTCCCACGAGGCCTCACACGCGTCCCTGAGCTGTGCTTGAAGACACTCCAGCGAGAGTGTGACTGTTTTCCAGTGAGAAATACTGGTGTGTATTTTATCACTCCCTGAATGGAACGTAGTGCTTTCCTGCATTCCTCTCTGTTCCTGCAGCCCCTGGAAAGATCATTCCCCGGGTCACTGGACTGGCGCAGAGGAGTAGCCAGGCAGGTGGGGGGAGGGGGGCTTGAGCAAGGAAGGACAAAAATCTCTCCTTCTACTTGACATACCTCAATTGCATTTTCATCGTTTGGACCACGGGAAGGAAGCCTTTTAGAAATTTAAGTGGGCTTAAACTTATACCCTTTGCAGTCAGTGCAGCAGGTGACTTTATGGACATCCCTATATAACTGCTTGATGGATATATGAACATGACTTCATACCAGAAACAAACCATCAACTACAGCATGGTGTAGTGGGTAAGAGTGGTGGTTTAGAGCGGTGGACTCTGATCTGGAGAACCGGGTTTGATTCCCCACTCCTCCACATGAGTGGCGGACGCTAACCTGGTGAACCGGGCTGGTTTCCCCACTCCTACACATGAAGCCAGCTGGGTGACCTTGGGCAAGTCACAGCTCTCTTAGACTCTCTCAGCTCCACCTACCTCACAGGGTGTCTGTTGTGGGGAGGGGAAGGGAAGGTGATTGTAAGCCAATTTGATTCTTCCTTAAGTGGTAGAGAAAGTCAGCATATAAAAACCAACTCTTCTTCTACACTTATATTTATATCATTTATTTGCACTGTGCTTTTCTCCCCCATGAAGACTCATAGTGGTTTACCAAATTTTCCCCTCCTGTTTTATCCTTTCAACAATAAACCTGTGAGATGAATTAGGTTGAGAGGGAGAGTGATTGACCAGATCAAGGTCACCCGGACAGTTTCCAAGGCAGAGTGGGGATTTGAACCTGTGTCTCCCAGATCCTAGTCTGACACTCTAACCACAGTGCCTCGCTGGCTCTCAGCTACTATCATGCGTTTAGCTACTATCCATAAAATGCCACACAGTTTGTCGCCTCTTGCCAAGTGCTCGCATATAACTGCATCAACGCCAGTTCTTCAGACAGCAATTAATATTTGCAGGATTTACATCAGACATTCTGAATGCTGACCCCCCCCCCCACAAAAGTGAGCTGACAGATATATGCTGAATGCACATGGCTCAGTTATAACCTCCCAGTCATCAACCAGGGGTTACGAAAACAATACTGTAATTTCTGGAAAATATGTGCGAATTTGTGGGTCCAGCAGCCAGATTTGGCAACCTGGAATCACAAGAACACATGAAGCTGCCTTATACTGAATCAGACCCTCGGTTCATCAGAGTCAGTATAGTCTACTCAGACCGGCAGCGGCTCTCCAGGGTCTCAGGCAGAGGTCTTTCACGTCACCTACCTGCCTAGTCCCTTTTAACTGGAGAAGGCTGGAATTGAACCTGGGACCTTCTGCATGCCAAGCAGAGGCTCTACCACTGAGCTCCAGCCCCTCCCCTCCCAGCTGACTTCCTGGAAATAGCCCCCAAAGCTAAAGCGATAAAGATTCTTACAGCATTTTAAATACCAACCTATTTATTGTGGTGTAAGCTTTTGTGAGCAGAGGGTCCCAGGTTCAATCGCCAACTTCTTCAGTTAAAAGGATCAGGTAGTGGGAGATGTGAAAGACACAGACATGTTCTGCTAACATTACAGAACACAGATAAGAAGATTTAGTCAAAACAGTACCTAGGCTTGCCAGCCTCCAGGTGGTGGCTGGAGATCCCCTGGAACTATAACTGGTCTCCAGCCGACAGAGATCAGTTCCCTTGGAGTAAATGGCTGTTTTGGAAGTTGGTCTCTATGACTCCCTGAAATAGGCATACCTGGGCTTTGATTGTTAATGCACTGGGAAGTTTCACATCAGCTGTCAAAACTCCCCCACAAGTGCGAATGGGAGCATTTGAGGCTACCATCCAATGAATGCAACCCAGCTGGCGTTTGAACTTCAAGAGTCTCCCACTTCAGAGTGGAGAGAAGTCGTATAATAGAACCAATCTCCACATAATATTTTTTTTACTGAAAGGCTGAATTTACTCCAAGCAAATAAAACAAGCTGTTCGTTGCCAGGTATTCAAGTGACCATTCAAGGGCCTCTGAAGCAGACCTGAAAGGGCATTCGCAAAAAAAAAAAAAAAAAATCAACACCTGGCAAAGTTTTGGAATTTTAAACCCAAAAGTTACAGCTTGATGAAGGACGTTTTAAAAACCAACAACGGACTCTTGTGTTGGCTGGTTTCTGAGTGGTAATGTTAAGCAGCAATTTACTGACTTCAGTAAAGAACTTTGCGACACCTTCAAGACTAACAGATTTATTTTGTGGAGTTTGCCAGAACAAATCTGTTAAGTTGGATCCTTTTTTGACTGTCAGAAGAAGGAAGAGGATTTTCTTTTGACCCAAAAACAAACAAACGGCTATGACGGGGGTTCTAAGACCAGGGTGGGCAAAACTCAAACCGGATACCTGCTGCTGTGGGTAGGGGACTGGGATGAGGTGAAGCAGAATTGCTGCTCCAAAACAAGACTTAGTTTTGCTGCAACAGACTTATGTGGGTAACCCTCAGGAATTCAGTTTCCCCCATCCTGATTTCCATAGAACCCCTTAAATCCAAACACTCCTATTATAGGGAATACTGTGAAAACATTTAGTTAGAATGAGAACAGGAAACTTTCTGGTGAGAAAAGAAACAGTAATTGATGGTTTGTGCCTAGGGTTGCCAACCTCCAGGTACTAGCTGGAGCTCTCCTGCTATTACAACTGATCTCCAGCCAATAGAGATCAGTTCCCCTGGAGATAATGGCAGCTTTGGCCATTGGACTCTATGGCACTGAAGTCCCTCCCCTCCCTAAACCCCGCCCTCCTCAGGCTCCGCCCCAAAAACCTCCCGCCGGTTGTGAAGAGGGACCTGGCAACCCTATTTTGTGCCCTGCCCCACTCTCTGAACAGTTGTGGATCAGGCCCACCCAAGATTTCCCCTGGCTCAGAGGGGATGTTTCAAGATCTTAATGCTGTATAAGAGTGGTCCTCAAAAAAACAAAAACACTCCTCTAGCTACCATTACTGAATCTGTTAGGGAGCTTAAAGGGAATGTAAAAAGGTAAAGGTCCCCTGTGCAAGCACCGGGTCATTCCTGACCCATGGGGTGACGTCACATCCCGATGTTTCCAAGGCAGACTTTGTTTGCGGGATGGTTTGCCAGTGCCTTCCCCAGTCATCTTCCCTTTACCCCCAGCAAGCTGGGTACTCATTTCACCGACCTCGGAAGGATGGAAGGCTGAGTCAACCTTGAGCCGGCTACCTGAGACCGACTCCCGTTGGGATCGAACTCAGGTCGTGAGCAGAGCTTTTGACTGCAGTACTGTAGCTTAACACTCTGCGCCACGGGGCTCCTAAAGGGAATGTGGGCAAATTTAAACAAGTTATTTAAGGAACGCAGTTGTTAAAAACAAGCAAAGGCTTCTGAACTTAAAAAAAATAAAGAGACGTTTTGGTCGTACATATCCGACCCTAACAATTCACAAATGTCAAAATGCACAGAAACCTTGGGCTTGGCAAGACAGTTCTAGATTTTTCTGGTGGTTCTGAGGAAATGGCCGTGTTTTCCGTGACTTTCTCTGGAGCCCCACCGGGAAATGTGGCAGCCCCACTGTGGGAGGAAGTCTGTCCGTGGGCCTGGCCCTGCTTGGATACTGAGGAAGCCAAGCCTTTCGCACACGCCCTGATTTGCCTGGCAACCCTGCGCTACCTCGGGCCCACGTTGTGCAACGGATTGCCTTGCTTTGCCTCGGAGGTGAAGGAATTGACTTACACACACACACACACACATGGGGAAAGCCTCCAACCTTGCCTTGCTGGCTCACCCCTGCGTTGTGGCCGGGCTCCGTTCTTATTGGTTTTATGAATGGAGGCGTTTGGGCAGGGCCACCGGGCAGCGGCTGACGAATGCCCGAGGAGGGGCCCTGTGTCTTTGGAGGGGCTTATTTGCCAGCTTCCTGGCTGCTGACTCAGAGTCCGGGCTGAGACTCTTCAAACAGGCTGCAATGTTGTCACAACCGAAGCCTCTTCCGTGGCAAAGTCTCTAAAGCGCTGGCGGCTTAATCAGAGGGGCGAAGCCTCCGTTCCCCACCCTTCTGTCTGCGGGTTGTTTTTCCAATGATTTGTCCTCTGGGGATGGGACACCACAGGGTCATTTGTCGTTGGTGGCTGTCTGGCGGAAAAGAAGAAGTAGACGTATTTTAAAATCCAAATAAATTCCCTCTTATACACCTGTCCTTGTGTGTGTGTGTATCAACATGTATGTCTTCAAAGAGCTGCTTGTTCTATGCTAGAGGCGGGCCTGGTTCTCACATGCAGGAAAATGGGGTGGTAAAAACTGGATCCCTGACCTGGATAGCCCAGGCTATCCACTGCTAGGTGGATCACTGCTAGGTGATCATAGCTAACTGGACAGATCTCAGACTGGGGAAGAGCTTCTGACACATGAACACATGAAGCTGCCTTATACTGAATCAGACCCTTGGTCCGTATAGTCTGCTCAGACCGGCAGCAGCTCTCCAGGGTCGCAGGCAGAGGTCTTCCACATCATCTACTTGCCTAGTCCTTTTAACTGGAGATGCTGAGGATTGAACCTGGGACCTTCTGCATGCCAAGCAGAGGCTCTGCCACTGAGCCACAGCCCCTCTCCAGCAGGGGTCTTCTTAGAAATAATGCCCTGCTTGGCTGGGTGCCATAGCGGTGGGTTATTACAGGGCTGGCAGCCTTGGTTTTGAAAGATCTCTTGTGTAACCTACGTTAACTCTTTCCCCCCTCTCCACAGTGGTTTGCCCTCTGCCCTGCATGAACGGTGGGCAGTGTACATCTGGGAATCACTGCCTCTGCCCACCAGAATTCACAGGTCGCTTCTGCCAGGTGCCAGCAGGTCGGCAGAGCCAAGGGCAGCAGGCCCGGGTCTCCAGCGAAGGCCTCCCCATGGAGACGGGATCCAGCAAGCACGCCATCTATGCGGTCCAGCTTATCTCTGACAGCCACGGCGACTCGCCTTCAGGGCCCGGCTCAAAGGGGACCGTGAGCCATTCCACCTTCATGGTTCCTTTGGGACCCAGCCAACATTCCTCAGAAGGTACCCCAGTAGAGAAGCTTGAGGGAGTGGGGTAGACCTTTGGCAGAAGTGGGCCATAGGCCTTAATTGGGAACTAAGACTCAGTTCTGGGAACTTGAAGGCCATTTATGCTTGGTAATTAGCAGCACGTTCCAGGCTGAAGTGCCCCACATATTTTTTTTTGAGTTTTTCACGCTGAACCTTCATTCAGGAAGTGACTGCGAAGCCAGCACATACCTGCTACGCGTTTCTTAAGAGCCCCTTTAACGCGACTGTTTGTGTTTCTCCCCCCGCCTTGAAGAGACCCCTCAAGGAAGCATGCAAAATCACAGCCACAAACAGGGCGGTTGCTAATGGAACGAAGGAGCAGGCGAGTGTGTGTGTGTAGAATTTCTCCTTTTATGTCTGGACCATGAATAGGCATTTTAAAGGTCGCATTTAAAAAAAGAGCTTTGAGCGAGCATCAAAATTGACTCTGCATAAATGTCCGTGGAGAAATGTGAATCTCTGAGCACGCACAGAGTGCATTTTGTTTCTCAGCATCAGTGCTCAGTTTCTCAGCAGAGAGGGGCTCAAGCCTGGGAGTTCAATTTCCAGATTCATAGGGCTGGTTGTAGTGAATGGCAAGCACACACTGTGCACATGCTCGGAAGTAGCTCCAGGTCTGAGCTCTGACACACAAAACAGGTTACGGGCTGATCCCTCGTGACTGCTGTGGGAAGAAATGTCTAATAAAGAAAGACAGACCTTTGAGAATATACACAGTGGTACTTCTCACTAACACCTCCAGCTGCCACCATTTCGGCTAACGGAAAGCATCTTCCAGTTCAGTCAGCACGATCAGTGATATAAGCGGGGCTTAAGCCCCACTTCTTGTTATTTGGGAAAATGACTCTAGATCCAGGGAGTCACTTGGACTTGCCACATTAATATTTGTTTTTGCCGAAATGTCAGCACCCTGTTATGGTTAGGGTTGCCAACCTCCAGGTGGTAGTAATCACAAACGGCTACAAGTGCTAATTGGAAGTTGTAGCAACTCAAAGCAAAAGCACCAGTAAATATTGTGCAAATAAGATAATAACAACAAAGTATTGCTCTTAGAAAATATATATTCAGAATAGTTCTAATAAGCACAACCCAAATTGAGCAAAACACCACAATAATATACAAGACGGTCTTACAAAGACCCAATGTGAAAGCGCAAAATGTTACAAATAAATAAATCTCAGGCACAGTTGCTCAGTTCTATGAGTCCATAAAGTGCAAATGCAATAATTTAGGCAATAATTTAGGCAGCAAAGACCGGACATAGTGCGATGGAAATCCGGTATAATTCCATTTCATGCGATATTTTCTCAAGCTTCATAAGTCCTTCATTGCTGTGAAGAAAAATGCATGGCTAAATGATGCCCATTCGTTGTCATTAAAATCATTGCAAACAAAGTACATACAAAGCAAAATACAATACAAGAATTGAATACAAAAATTACATACCATCATTTCATGAAGGGATATACCTTCCTTATACGCATGGACGGCAAAGTAAGACGTCTAAATGCTTACATTCACCCCGCCATTTAAAAAGGCTGTGAGAGCAAGCGAACTCATTACCGTAATGATCCCAATAGCCGTTACCTAACACCAAAATACCATACTACCCTGAATAAATGTTCAATTGATATTCTCAAAGAAAATTAGACAAATCCATATGTGTATTGAGTCCATGAGGAATCAAAGAATTAAACATAAAAATAAAACGAGATTCCTGTTGGGACATGATTCTATCTACATCTGTGATGGAAAACGGTTTCCCCTTAAACTGCCACACAACAAAAAACTGCATTTCAAAGTCCTGATGTTTCTTTTCTATGTAATGGGACGTTAATGGAGCCTCTAAATTCTGATTCCGAATCCGGGACCTGTGTTCTTGTATTCTAAGTTTTATTGGTCTCTTGGTTTTGCCCACTTAGGGCAATCCGCAGGGGCATCTGATGACGTAAATTACAAATTTACTATTACAATTTGTAAAATTCCGTAGCGTAAAATGAAAGCCTGTTTTCTCATCCCAAAATTCTTTTACTGGCAGCGCCTGCGCACAAGCGCTGAAGTTGGTTCCCAGTTCCTTCTTTGCTAATCCAGCCACCAATGTTGAAGATGCTTTAAAAACTCTTCATCCCAAAGTAAACATTTGACCACTGCAAATTATGCAGCCCCATACTCAAGGGGCTCTGCCGTGCGAGGGGATGTCTGCTGTTTTCTGACCCAAAGCCTGGCTTTAGTGCTGGCTGCTCCAAAGTGGGGGTGACCCTAGGAGAAATGAAGCTTAGGAAAGTAGAGGCAGAGCGTGGAGAGCCAGCGTGGTGTAGTGGTTAAGAACGGTGGTTTGGAGCGGTGGAGTCTGATCTGGAGAACCAGGTTTGATTCCCCACTCCTATGCATGAGCCGAGGAGGCTAATCTGGTGAACTGCATTTGTTTCCCCACTCCTCCACACGAAGCCAGCTGGGTGACCTTGGGCTAGTCACAGCTCTCTTAGAGCTCTCTGCCTCACCTACCTCAAAGGATGTCTGTTGTGGGGAGGGGAAGAGAAGGTGATTGTAAGCCGGTTTGATTCTGCCTTAAGTGGTAGAGAAAGTCAGCATATAAAAGCAACTCTTCTTCTTAAGAACATAAGAAAGGCCCTGCTGGATCAAACCAAGGCCCATCATCCAGCAGTCTGTTCACACAGTGGCCAACCAGGTGCCTCTAGGAAGCCACAAACAAGACGAGTGCAGCAGCACCATTCTGCCTGTGTTCCACCGCACCCAAAATAATAGTCATGCTCCTCTGATACTAGAGAGAATAGGTATGCAGCATGTATCCATAGTATCCATTCTAACTAATAGCCATGAATACCCCTCTCCTCCATGAATATGTCCACTCCCCTCTTAAAGCCCTCGAAGGTGGCAGCCATCACCACATCCTGGGGCAGGGAGTTCCACAATTTAACAATTCTTCTGCACCCCAAGGGTTTCCAAGCTGGGTGCCCCCTGTCCTCCCCCATCATTTGGGATTAGGGGCCACTGCTTGCAGATCGGAAGTGGGGGTTCTCTGTGGGTTCATGTTTTTTGCCCTCCAGTTCAGGTGCACCAACCCCTGGTCAACGTCCGTGTGCATCACCCCCCCGAAGCCTCCGTGCAAGTCCATCGGATCGACAGCCTCAGCTTGGAGAACGGTGGGCCGGGCAGCCAGCAGCACCTGATCCAGCACCCGGTGGCCCCCAAGCCTGCGTATATCAGGCCTCCCACCCAGAAGCCTTTGGGGCGCTGCTTTCAGGAGACGATGCCAAAACAGATGGTGAGTGGGATCGGGGCATCGTTAGAGATAGTTTAGGGTGGCAGAAGGCACCCTAGCTGATAGAACTGAACAGGGCTTTGAAACTGCTTCTGTGTGTGTGAGAGAGAGAACGCTACAGAGAACATAAGAACATAAGAAAAGTGGCCAACCAGGTGCCTCTAGGAAGCCCACAAACAAGATGACTGCAGCAGCACCATCCTGCCTGTGTTTCACAGCACCTAATATATTTGGCATGCTCCTCTGAACATGGAGAGAATAGGTATGCATCATGAGTAGTATCCATTTTAACTAGTAAACATGAACACCCCTCTCCTCCATGAACACTCCACTCCCCTCTTAAAGCCTTCCAAGTTGGCAGCCATCACCACATCCTGGGGCAGGGAGTTCCACAGTTTAACTATGCTTGGAACTGTTTCATTTTGGAGCAATGTGGAAGGTGAAAGGAGTGTGAAAGGAGAGAAGTTTCAGTTTCTTGCAGCTCTGAACTTTGGGGGGAAATTTTAAAAAAAGCAGCCCAGGAGAGGTTCATCTGTTCCCAGCATGCCCTGCTTGTGAGCTTCATTGTTGGGACATTTGGCCAACTATTGTTTGGGGGGAAAGCACTGAGTTAAGAGAGTCCTATAGTCCAACACAGCAAGGCAGCACTTAGATGGTAGGAGAAATCCTTGCAAGTAGATGGCTGCAGCTGCCTCCACTTGTGTTTTTAAATGTGAAAACCATTTCCTTCTGTTACTGAGACCTAGAAATTTTTAAAGGGTTGTGTTAATGTTTGGCTCTTGTGGCCCTTTCTTGTGTGCCCAGGGTAGTGCCGATTGTCACTTTGGGGTCAGGTAGCAATTTTCCTCCAGGCCAGATAGGCCAGGGATCCTGGAGGGTTTTCTTTTGGCCATCTTCTGGGCATGGAGTAGGGATCACTGGGTGTGTGTGGGGGGAGGTAGTTGTGAATTTCCTGCATTGTGCAGGGGGTTGGACTAGATGACCCTGGTGTCCCTTCCAACTCTATGATTCTATTATTCTAAGTACAAAAACCAAATCAGACACCCACCTACCTAGTTTAACATTAGTTTTTGCACATGCTTGTGGCTGGAACGGGTAAAGTCTCTTTCTCTAATTTTTGCCTTTGCCCTCCCGGTTCGGGACGCAGTGCGGGAGCAACCCTCTTCCAGGGCTGACCAAGCAAGAAGACTGCTGTGGAAGCATTGGCACCTCCTGGGGGCAGAACAAATGCCACAAATGCCCCCACCTGCAGTGTAAGTCACTTGGTATCGCCTTTATCCTCTAGACCAGGGGTGGTGAACCTTTTTTCTGCCAAGGGCCATTTGCATATTTATAACATCGTTCGGGGGACATACCGGGCGTAGATCTCCTGGGGAGGGGAGAGGCTAGGGTTGCCAGGTCCTCTTTGCCACCTGTGGGAGGTTTTTGGGGCGGAGCCTGAGGAGGGCGGGGTTTGGGGAGGGGAGGGACTGCAATGCCATAGAGCCCAATGACCAAAGCAGCCATTTCCCCACACACACACACACACACAATGGTGGCGGCTTCTGAGGGCCGCAGCAAATGATGTTGCAGGCCTTAAATGGCCTGCAGGCCGGAGGTTCCCCACCCCTGCTCTAGACTGGCAACTGTTTGTTCCAGCTTAGAAATCTCATGTGGTGGTGAAGTCTAGAGCTGTCTGGCTCGTTACGTTTATTTCATCCCCTGTCAGCTTCCCACATACTGTCGCTCCTTACTGTCACCCTGTAATGCTTTTCTCGCCTAATTGTTGCATTTAGGGGCCCTCACAGTCAAGCTGGAAGGACAATATGGTGGGGAGAGGTATTGGAATTGCACTGGGAAGAGCAGAGTTCAAATGAACTACCTACATTTTTATCCTACTCTTCGTCTCTAAACAGCTGGGAGGTTTGTATGGGTGTCATTCCCCCCATCCCTTCACGCCTGCCATTTCCCCCCCCCCCCAACCACCAATGGCTTTTCTGACAGCTGTGTGTGTTTTTTTAAACCACGTAGTAGTAGGTGTATCACTGTAGCATTGTAACCCTGTAGTGTACCTACTACCAGTTTTTAAAAAGCTGGCAAAAAGTACTCTCGCAGGGGAGGGAGGATGCTGACAGGCATGAGGTAAATTGGAGGGAAATCACAGAAAACACCCCCTGTGGAGTGTGAACTCTGTTGCCACTGCGAATGCAGATTAGAACAGGGAATAGAGCAGGTCTGGTCCAGCCCTCTAACTACTACAACACACTAGGCCTCTCCCTCCTAAACAGAGTTGCTATTTTCTCTGAGCTTTGGAAAACACAAAGCTGCCTTCTTGGGAGTCTGACCATTGGTCCCTCCCTCCCTCTACTTGACTGGCAGAGGCTCCCTGGGATCTCCAGCAGTGAGAAACCATTCCCAGCTACCTGAGATGAGACTCAGCATAAGAACATAAGAAAGGCCATGCTGGATCAGACCAAGGTCCATCAAGTCTAGCAGTCTGTCCACACAGCGGCCAACCAGGGGCCTCCAGGAAGCCCCCAAACAAGACGACTGCAGCAGCAGCATCCTGCCTGTGTTCCACCGCACCTCTCTGAGCCAGAGGAAACAACCCCTGAAAATTTCCTCAGCCGTGCATTTCCCATGCCAGAAGAAAGCAGCACCAGCTGAATTTCTGCCTGTTTCACAGCTGTTGAATGCACCCCTCTCTGATCCTGCCAGGGAAACACCAGGGGCATTCCTAGTTAGGAGGGTGAAACTCTTCAACTTCCATATATTTCACTGCATTCAAGAAGCGCATGGAGGTTGATGGTGGGGGAAAAATCCATTTGCTCTCAGCGCTGTGTCTGCCAGCGGAGTCCCTATGGGGCCAGCGCTGGCGGAATGGGGCCAGAATATCAGTTCGAGTTCTCACCCCCCCCACCTGAGCCCTGGTTTAATGGATTTTCCAGTTAATACAGTCGCCATGCAAGAGGCCGGGCTGTTTGTGTTGGCCGTCGCCTGGAATGTGCTTAGCCAGCCCTTCCCTCTCTCCCTACTCCCCACCACCACCAGGCAGCGGGCCGTCCTCCCCCTTGCTTTGGTACTTCAGTTGCCCCAAGGCAGCTTGTGGGTTAACGCCCTCCCCCACAAAGAATGCAATGTTTAGAGGTGATGTGAAAAACAGCAAGGATGACAGAGGCCTCTTAGATCATCATGTGTCACTTCCATCGTGGGCACCCTAGAAGCTGTTGCTGTCTCTGTGGGAACATTTCTGGTGCACGGCCCTTGGAAGTGCGCAACTATGCACTTGTCAAGCCCTCCCATTCGTTTCAGCGTGGCTTGCACCAGCGGTGTTCCCACAGCAGTTGTGCACAGCTGAGTTTTTTCAGGAACCAGATTTGTGTGTGTGTCTTTGTGTGAGACCACTGGACCATGGTGGAAAAGGGGTAGCCTTATTCTTCCCCCCACCAAGCTTTTTTGTGGGGCCTGCCCACTGCCAAGTCGTCTCAGCTGACACCCTTCCCCCTTCTCGTTCTGCAGTTCTCTGGCTTTCTCTCTCATTTTCTTCTCTCCCTTTCCTACTCACTGGTGTTTCTCATCAAACTGTTGGGTTTATCCTCTTGGAAAACTGCAACGGCGACACTTTCCCACTTCTGGAAAACAGCTGGTCCGTCCCCTCCCCCACAGTGTAGACCCTCCCTCTTTCCTACAAAATTTCGCTGGTGGCATGTAAACCTTGGGTGAGGCTGGCAGTGGGGCTTGGAAATTTTGTCTCCCCTCTCGCAGGGGTGTCGAACTCATTTGTTATGAGGGCCGGATATGACATACCGTATTTTTCGCTCCATAAGACGCACTTTTTTCCTCCTCAAAAGTGAGGGGAAATGTCAGTGCATCTTATAGAGCGAATGCAGAGGCAGCGGGGCACGGAGCCGGGCCGCCCCGGGAGCTGGCTGGGACGCCGCCAGCCGGCTGGGGGGCGGGAGGCCCCTCCCAGCCGCCCAGCGTAGTGGCAGCGGGGCGCGGAGCCAGGCCGCCCCGGGGAGCCGGCTGGGATGCTGGGAGCCAGCTGGGGGGCTGGAGGCCCCTCCCAGCCGCCCAGTGCAGCGGCAGCAGGGTGTGGAGCCGGGCCGCCCTGGGAGCCGGCTGGGACGCCGCCAGCCAGCTGGGAGGCGGGAGGCCCCTCCCAGCCGCCCTGTGGCAGCAGGGCGCGGAGCTGGGCAGCCCCGGGAGCCGGCTGGGACGCCGCCAGCCAGCTGGGGGGCAGGATGCCCCTCCACGCCGCCCCACGGCAGCGGGGCGCGGAGCCGGGCCGCTCCAGGAGCCGGCTGGGACGCCACCAGCCAGCTGGGGGGCGGGAGGCCCCTCCCAGCCGCCCATCGGCAGTGGGGCGCGGAGCCGGGCCGGCGGCGGGGTGCGGAGCCGGGCCGCCCCGGGAGCCAGCTAGGAAGCCTCCAGCCAGCTGGGGGGTGGGAGGCCCCTACCCGCCATGGGAGCCCGGCGTGGAGCCAGGCTGCCCTGGGAGCCAGCTGGGACACCGCCAGCCAGCTGGGGGGCAGGAGGCCCCTCCCAGCCACCCAGCACAGCGGCAGCGGGGCACGGAGCGCCGTCCGCCTGCTCGGGAACGCCCCTTTTTGTTTTTACTTTTTTTTTTTTGCTGGTGTATCTCCCTCATAGGGTTTTTGGTGCCAGGTTTCGACGGTGCAAGAATCCTCTTTAGGAGGCAACGCCGTTGGGTTACCTCCTAAAACTGTAAGGCAAGCCCCAACTGTTTCCCCCACTGTGTGTGTGAGACGCAGGGAGCCAGAGGCCTGTGCTCTTGCCCCCTCCCCCCTGCAGAAGGCTGCTGGGGGCGGGGGGGGTTGAGATCCCACCAGGCCTCCATCCAGTCACTCTAGCTGCAGCCAGGTCAACTCCCCATAGAGGGGTCAACCTCAGGAGCCAAGCAGACTTCTTTCCCACCCACCCCCAACAACTGGACTCAATAGTTTAGTACACGAAATAGTTTAGTACACCATTTGATTCAGAATATATTTTTTCTTATTTTCCTCCTCTAAAAACTAGGTGCGTCTTATGGTCAGGTGCGACTTATGGAGCGAAAAATATGGTAAATGTCACTTGGTCAGGCTGGTCCATGTGTACTGTGAAATTTAATGCCAGGTACTGAAGAAACAAACTTTATAGAAGACACAGGCAAAGCCAATTAATGATATTGCTTGTTACTTTATTTTTTTACTTAAAATACAAACATACTTAAAACAATAAAAATCGTACAGTATTTTCATTTATTTTTTATTTATTTAACAACGGGCTCACCAGCCCAGATCGGGAGCGGGTGGGGTGGGGTTAGGGTTGCCAGGTCCCTCTTCGCCATCGGTGGGAGGTTTTTTGGGGCAAAGTCTAAGGAGGGCAGGGTTTGGGGAGGGGAGGGACTTCAATGCTATAGAGTCCAATTGCCAAAGCGGCCATTTTCTCCAGGTGAACTGATCTCTATCGGCTGGAGATGAGTTGTAATAGCAGGAGGTTAGTAAACTAAGGAAACAAGAAACCTATGCTGAAATAGTGTAGACTAATGAAATAAGCAGCACGAGGCTCAAATATACAAATGTGAAAGCAAGATTGACTATTGGAATGATAATATAATTTTCAAACAATTGGTAAATGCATCACCAAAGGGAAACAAACAATATATACTGGCGTGTCACATTTATATATTTGAGCCTCGTGCATTAGTACCTGGAGGTTGGCAACCCCAGGTGGGGTGGCTGGCTTGTGGGCCAGATAAGAGCTCTCAAGAATCTGGCCCCTGGGCCTTATGTGTGACACCTCTGCCCTACAGCATCCAGTTTGGGGCTCGAAGCTCCATCCAAGGAGAAAAATATTCTGGGTTTTGCATTTCTCTTCCAGAACAGAGGGGATGTGTGGGGAAGGTTGGGTGGAAGAAAGTTAATAATCCTATGTGTAGATGTTAACATTTCTGGACAGGACTCCTGATGCTTCTGCATGGCACCTTAACACACCCTATCAGCGTCTCGTTTTGCCAACGGCCCAGCCCTTAAAGCGGCTCCCTGGAAAGTCTCATTAGAGAACCGTGTGTATTTTTTCAAATGTGTGTTTTCTGTCTTTCAGATTTAGGAGTGCAGAAGACAGGTCAGATCCGTGGGGAGGTGGGGAGTGACTGCCCGCAGGGGTACAAGCGACTGAACAGCAGCCACTGCCAAGGTACCAAAAGGAGCAAGTCTGCGAGTGTTTCAGGGTGGACTGGGGGACAGACCCTGCTCTTGTTCCAGATGATTGAAACACTATTCCTAAATATTTAAACATTTCAACTTGTTCTATCTTGTGGCCATCAATCTGCCACCTATGCTTGGAGGTTTTTTTGTTTGAAAAAACAACAATTTTAGTTTTTGAGAGGTTGATTGTTAAATGCCCCTCCTTGCAATAAGCTGAGAGTGCCCGAAGTGCTCTTTCTAACCCTACTTTGGAGGTAGAAAGAATGACTGTATCATTGCATATAACAATGTGGCAGTGTATCTATTTGCCACATTAGGGTGGTGGTGGAAGTCAGGGTTAGATACTGACTGTACCATAGAGTTAATGTAAAAATTAAACAGTAAAGGGGCAAGAATGCAGTCTTGTTTTACACCTCTCCTTACTGGGATCTTGTGAGTTAGGTGGCCTTGGGGGCCTGCTCTTGTGAAACCACTTTGCTTCAGATTGTGGAGACATGACCCAGTTTAGTCTGGATCATGCAACAAAAGGGAAAGGCTTAGATTTGGATTCAAATCCAGCTTCCAGCCACGGACTCTCTGGTTGGCCTTGGGTACGTTGGACTCAATCTGTAAATTGGTCACAACAGCAGGTCTGTCCCAAGAACTTTTGTTGCCTGAGGCAGAACATTCCAACAGCATCCTTCCATGGGGTAATTATCATGGGGCCCAGTTTATTGGGAAATTCTTCTGTGTAAGCCCCAGTGAAGTGAATGGGGAAAGGGAATGGGGTGGGTGCGTGGAGGTTGCTGTGGACAGAGGAAGCTGAATTTTGGCTTCTGCCTCTTCTTCAACTCCTCCTGCCCCACTATAAGTTGTGTGCCTCTCTTCTTCCCGCAGACATCAACGAGTGCACCATGCAAGGAGTGTGCCAAGGGGGCGAATGTTTGAATACCCAAGGAAGCTTCCGCTGCGCATGCAAGCCGGGACAGGTGTTGGGGCCTTCTCGCACCCATTGTGTGCGTAGGTATCTTGACTGAGGAGGATCTCTCCTAGCCTCTCCCCAATCTCAACCTTCCAGCATTTGTTTAGAAAACTCATATACAGCCTCTCTAGTGACTTGCTTGAGGTGGCTTGCAATGTGATACAATACGTCATTGCTGGCCACCCCTTCCTCCCCACACTTCCTGTTGATTTGTGGGGGTTACACTGCCTGACCGGGTCTACAGCGGCTGCTGTGTGCGTGTGTCAAGTGCCACCAAGTCGCCTCCGACTCATGGCGACCCTATAAATCAAAGTCCTCCAAAATGTCCTATCTTTGACAGCCTTGCTCAGATCTTGCAAATTGAGGGCTGTGGCTTCCTTTATTGAGTCAATCCATCTCTGGTTGGGTCTTCCTCTTTTCCTGCTGCTGCCACAGGTCTATGAGAATGCCATCTTGATATTTTATTTTATTTTATAGTTGTACTAGGATATTGTGGTTTGAGCAGATGATTTTATGGTTTTAAATGTTGTTACCTGCTCTGAGCCCGGCCTGGCTGGGAATGAGGTTGGGCTATGAATGTAACAAACAAACAAATAAAATAACACAAAAGCAAACATCGAGCAGCCTAAAAACTGAGTTCTCTAAATCAGGCTTGATGCAGACTGTAAAAACTGCTAAAAAAAGATGGAACTCCCTTAGAAAAGCCTGGGCAAATCAATGTTTTGCCCTGGCACCTAAAAGGAATGATAAGACAGTCGCCGGGTGAACCTCAGTGGGAGAGGGCATTCCAAAGGTAAGGGGCCACCACTGATAAAAGCTCTGTCCCTGGCGGGCTGCAGTCCTCTGGGACCGGCAAAGCATAACTTCTGTGTTCTGCACTGTGCCTTACAGGCTGTTGGCACTGAAGAAATGTTAATCTTGGCAGCAGCTGTGTTACTGTTACGAGGGGTGGAGGGTAGTAGTATCAAATATGGGGAAAGACAGAGAGCTAAGCCTGAGCCGGCGCAAATACTTGTCGGGTTTTTTGTGCTGTGCCTCCAGCCCGTCTGTTTGATATGCTCTGATTACACGGCAGTCCGAAACATGCCATGCATCACCAGACTTGCTTCTGCCTCTTTTGTTTCATACCTTGCAAGACTGAGCTTCCTGTATGCTGTGCCCCAGGGCCCTGTCACGAGGCAGTCTGAATCCTGATGCCAGCGTAGTGTAGTGTAGTGGTTAAGAGCGGTGGTTTGGAGCAGTGGACTCTGATCTGGAGAACCGGGTTTGATTCCCCTCTCCTCCACATGAGCAGCGGACTCTAATCTGGTGAACCGGGTTGGTTTCCCCACTCCTACACGTGAGGCCGGCTGGGTGACCTTGGGCTAATCACAGCTCTCTTAGAGCTCTCTCAGCCCCACCTACCTCACAGGGTATCTGTTGTGGGGAAGGGAAGGTGGTTGTAAGCTGGTTTGATTCTCCCTTGTAGAGAAAGTCGGCATATAAAAACACAACTCTTCTTCTAAATTGAACCCTCGTCTGGTGTTTTAAGAAGGGAATTAGAGGGCAGGGTTTGTTTTGGGGTGGGGGGTTTAGAGTGGAGTCCTGCAATGCTCTGACCTCCCTCTCTTTCTCTGGGGGAGGGACAGCAGAGAAAGGCGGGGAGAAGAGTTCGTGTTTCCGGCTGGTGAGCACCGATCACCAGTGCCAGCACCCGCTGCCCACCAAGCTCACCCGCATGACCTGCTGCTGCAGTGTGGGCAAGGCCTGGGGGACCCGCTGTGAGCGCTGCCCAGCTGATGGGACTGGTAAGTGGAAGCATTACCCCTGGTCGTGCCTACCCTGGGGAAGTGGGTCATGCCAGGACCTCAGCAGAGATGCCTGGTCTCCCTCCCTTTACCTCCTGCAGTCTGCCAGGCCTGGATCAGCCCTGTCCCATTTCTCTTCGCCCCCTCTCAGAGGCCCTCCAGAACCATTGCTTTTCCTGATCATCTATTGCCCATCATGTCGTAAGAACATAAGAAGAGCCATGTTGGATCAGATCAAAGGCCCATCCAGTCTACAGTCTGTTCACGCAGTGGCCAACCAGCTGCCTCTAGGAAACCCACAAGCAGGACAACTGCAACAGCGTCATCCTGACTTTGCTCCCCAGCAACTGATATGTACACTGCATTCCTGAGCCTGGGGGCCGAATGGGCTTAGGAGGCACCCAGACCCCAATGCCGGCATCTGTGCCACCTGTGGCGTGCAAACTGGCACAGACACCAGCATTGTGCCACTTGCACCAGCCCCCCAGGACTGCCACAGCAGCACAGCCCTCAGATGCCAGCTCGGACTCCCACCGGCGTCCTGTCAGCGCAAATCCTCGCGCCAACATCCTGGGAGGCGTTCCTGGGGTGTTCTGGGGGCAGAGCTCCCAGTAGGCAGACTCCTAACCCCTTTCAGTATGGGAACACCTCCTTGGAGGCGTGGTGGTGGTGATGTGGTGGCACCATCTCTGGCTGCTGCAAGGCTCAGGAATGAGCTGAAAAAGGCATACTGCTTCTGGTACTGGAGAGGTTGAGTATGCATCATGACTAGTAGCCATTGATAGGCCCATTCTCCATGAATTTGTCCACTCCCCTTTCAGAGCCTTCCAAGTTGATGGCCATCACCATATCCAGTGGCAGTGAGTTCCACAGTTCAATTACTGAAGAAGTGCTTTTGTCTGTCCTGAATCTCTCACCCTTCACTATGCTCTGTACAGCACCTAGCATGCTGCTGGCACTAGAGAAGTCTGCGTACGCTTGGGAGTAGCCTGCAACGGGGTGCTTCTTTTTACGGATAAGCTCATTCCTCTCTCCACCCCGGCAGCTGCTTTCAGAGAGATCTGCCCTGCGGGAAAAGGCTACCACATCCTGACTTCACACCAGATTCTGACCATCCAAGGAGAGAGCGAATTCACACTCCAGATTCACCCGGAGGGCACCACTGACTTGCAGCAGCAGCCCCGCATAGATCTTCCCACCTATCCACCTGCCGGGAGTGACTCGCAGGAGCCAGGTCAGTGGGGAGGGATTAAGAGATGAAGAGGAAAAGCCTAAATTGTGAAGGGGTCCTGGCTCAGAGGTAGGGTTGCCAGGTCCCCCCTGGCCACCGGAACGAGATGGGGGAGTAAGGGTGCCAGATCCCAGCTGGGAAACTCCTGGAGATTTGGGGATTAAGCCTGGGGAGGACAGGGAACTCAGTGTGGTACAGAGCCCATCCTCCGAAGCATCCATTTTCTCCAGGGGAACTGATCTCTGTAGTCTGAAGATGAGCTGTTGAACACTAGACCTTACGTATGGAAGACAGATGCTCTACGACTGAGCCATCAGTGTTTGGGTGGGTGTGGAGGGGGATTGCCCTATCCAAATAGTAATCAGTAAAACCCTATCCAGTTTCATACACTGTAATTTAGCAGAGAGTTTATCACCGTCCTGTTTTCAGAAGCTCTAACCTGTTCCTTTCCTTCTCCATTTGTGTCTTGCAGTGGTAACTCTTGCTATGGTAAGTGCCGGACGAGAGGAGGAGGAAACCTGTAATAATATGAGGTGGAAATGAAGTTAATGGCATATGAAAGAAAAATCACAGAAAGCAATTGCTTTGTCCAGTTGTGAACCCTTCAGAGATAGAGGGCTACCCAGAAGTGGTTTCAGCACCTTGGAGATTGAAGCTAGGGCAGAGATTCAACGAGGTGGGGTTTGGGTGCCCTTAAGGATGGCAGGATGGGAAAAGAGACACATCTGCCGAACACAGGCCTGATTCACCCAAAAATCACATGGCCACTTTTTGTTTATTTTGTGGGGTTTGACCCTCGGCTGAGTCTTCAGTGGCTATTATTATTACCACTACTTGAATTAGCTCCATCTTGGTATATTTATATGTGGATCAATGATGACAATGTAGTTTTAAATTAGACGTTTAATGGTTTTATACTGTTATTTTTAAATGGTTGTTACCTGCCCTGAGCCCAGCCTGGCCGGGAATGAGGGCGGGCCAAAAAGTTAAATAAATAAATAATAAAACAATAATAACAACACGAAATGGGAGTTAAGCAAGAAAGCCGCTCTTCCTCATTGGGGAGGCTGGTGCAAGAGAACCCCCTTCCTCGGCTGGGCCCCATGCTGATTTGCAGGAAAGCGGAGATGCCGTGTGGATTTTTCTGCCTCTGCACCAAAATGTCTTGGGTGGGTTTTGACAGGGCCTGCTGTTGGGAAAGTGTTCCCCATGTCACTGGGAGGGAACTGGAGAGATGATGCTCCAGGCTAGCAATGTACAAATCCGCCCCATTTCCAGTTACCAGCTTATGTGACAACCACAGAGGAGCAGCGCGTGGATCACATCCCTGTCAACATTCCCACCCTCGCCCCTCGTTACCCTGGTGAGTGATCAAGAATTTTTTTGGGGGTGGTGAGGGCCTTGGAGGTTGGAAATACCCTCTAGATGTACCCGCATCCTGCATTGGCGTGGGGGGAGGTGTTTGGAAGCATGGAGGGCCAGATTTTCAGGCAGTGTCTCCATTTTGACTCACAGAGGTGATTGCTAAGCCCACGATGGCGGTGGTGGTGTACGAAGAGGAAGACAAGAACAGAAGCACCATGGATGTTGCTCCCACTCAGGTGACAGGTGAGGGCTGGGGTGGTGTCACTCCACAGCCTCGTTCGAGGCCCAGCAATGGTCGTCTCATATCTGCTTCTCTCAGGCCTTCAAAGTGGGGCTCTCCAGTCTGCCCCCATGGGCAGACCTAGACAGTCAAGTGGACATGATTGGACCAGAAGCAACGGGTTGAAAATAAAAGACTTTCCAGCTAAACATTAGAAAGAACTTTCTAACAGTTAGAGCAGTTCATCAGTGGAACAGACTTCCTCGGGAGGAAGGGCTCCCCTTCCTTGGAGGTTTTAAAGCAGAGGCTAGATGGCTGTCTATCAGCAATGCTGATTCTGTGAACTTAGACAGATCAGGAAAGGGAGGGCAGGAAGATTTGCATCAGTGTTTTGGCTCTCGTGGCCCTTTCTTGCATGCCAAGGGTAATGCGGATCGCCACTTTGGAGTCAGGAAGCAATTTTCCTCCAGGCCAGATTGGCCAGGGATCCTGGAGGGGTTTTGTTTTTTTGCCATCTTCTGGGCATGCAGTAGGGGTCATTGGAGGTGTGGGGGGAGGTAGTTGTGAATTTCCTGCATTGCACAGGGATTGGACTAGATGACCCTGGTGGTCCCTTCTAACTCTATGATTCTATGGGGATGAAGGTGGGAGGCCTAGTCTGATGGGGTCTGCTCCGCTTCCCAGCTGAGTCTTGCCCTTGTGTCTTGGGTGTGGTTGTTTTCCCACCTCTCTGCCTTTCTCTTCAGAAACTGACATCTGCAAACTGAACCGCAACATCTGTGGCCATGGCGAATGCATCCCTGGAACCCCCGGCTACATGTGCCACTGTTACTCAGGGTACCGCTGGCACCCTCAGCTCAGGCACTGCGTAGGTAAGGGGCGTCTTCCCTCAAATTCCCACTTCTTCCTTCTCACACCCATACTGCGTTTCTCACTGTGTCATCCTTGTGTGTTACCCTTGTCCTGTGATTTTTTCACGCTGTAAAGGTGCAGTAAGAATCATTTTGCCCTTATGATTAGTTTTGATCCAGAGTTCAGCTGTGGGATCTGTGTTCAAAACCAAAACGTGGAGTTTCCAATTCTGCGCCACAGAGGGTGACATCTTGCCCTACAGCTGCAGGCTGGATGGAGCACAGAACATGTGTAAAGTCCCTTTCCTACACTCCAGAGGAACATCAGTCAGTTCCAATAAATCCAGAGGAGAGGAAGGGTCACTTCCAGACAGGGCTGAACCACAAAACCTGCCTCTTTATGCATTGTGTAGTCAGACTCTGCTTTCAAATGTGTGCTTCCGTGATTAGGGTTGTTCTAGAACTGGAGAGGTCCAGAGACAAAAGCCCCCTCGGTCATAAAACTCACTGGGGCCATTTTTGCATGGTAATTAGCAGCGCGTTCCAGGCTGAATTGCCCCGCATATTTTTTTGAATTTTGCACGCTGAACCATCATTCCAGAAGTGACTGTGAAGCCGGCGCATACCTGCCTCGCATCACTAAACCCATTTAACCCGACCTTTGGAATTTGCCGGGAAGAATCTCCCTCAAGGAACCATGCAAAACAACAGCAGCGCGTTAGCTATGCATATAATAATGACTATGCAAACAGGAACAAAGGAGCAGGCGAGTGGGGGGAGTGGAACTCCTTTTGTGTCGGGACCATGAAAAGGCATTTTTAAAGTCACATTTTAAAAAGAGATTTGAGTGAGCATCAAAATTGACCATGCAAAAATGGCCAAGTGACCTTGAGCCAGTCACACTATCTTTTGAGAGCCAGGCCTACCTTACAGGATTGCTGTGAGGATAATATAGAAGAGAGGGCAGAGCTGCCTCCCACCCTTTGCTCTTTGCAGGCGGGGCAGGTTAAAAACAAGACTGATTTCCTTTGTGATGGTATCAATTGAACCCCACTGCAGTACACTGTATGCTTAAAAAAAAAAAATAACCAGCATATGAAGCTGTGGTGCTTCTCTTAGAAACTTGCTGGCATTTCTGGCTCAAAAACACCATGATGGTCTCCTAATAGGGAACCCCTAATTGTCAGAGAAATGGGTGGGGGAGAATAGATACCTAAGCATTATTTATTAATTTATACCCTGTCTTTCTCCCCAGTGGGGACCCAAAGCAGCTTACACCATTCTTCTCCATTTTATCCTCACAACAACCCTGTGAGGTAGGTGAGGCTGAGAGGGTGTGCCAAGGCCACCCAGTGAGCTTCCATGGCACAATGGGGATTCAAAACTGGGTCTCCCAGATCCTAGTCTCGCACTCTAACCAATGCACCATGTTGGCTCTGGAGCTTCTGCTCTGCCCAGGGCAAGCAGCTGTGTTCCTGCTCAGGTCCCCTCTTCCTTCCCCCAGATGTGAACGAGTGTGAGACGGAGCCGTGTGGCAGCGGGAAGGGGGTGTGCATGAACACGGGGGGTTCCTACAACTGCCATTGCAACTGGGGATACCAGCTGAAGATTCACAAGGGCGTGCGGTCCTGTATGGGTAAGTTGTCCGTGGGTCTGGGCGGGGGGAGAGGGGGCAGCATTCCAGGGGACGAGGGGAAGCACTGGGCTCATCTGCCTACTCTGCATTGCCTTCTTTCCCTTGCCCAGATATCGATGAATGTGCCAAGCCCAATGTCTGCGGGGACCGTGGCTCCTGCATCAATTTCCCAGGACATTACACATGCGATTGCCATCCGGGCTACCGGCTGAAGTCCTCCCGCCAGCCTCTCTGTGAAGGTATTGGGTTGGCAGTGGAGAGGAGGGGTTGGGGGGGCATAGCACCCCAGACCTGGGGCAGAAGCAGGGCTGAGTTCTGTAATACGGGTGAGCATCTCTGAGCAGGAGCACTGTAACTCTTGCAAAACTGAGGAGCTAAACCCTGCTTCCAGTGCAGGAAGGGTTTTCTGGCTGCCAGACAGCTCTGGCTGCACCCAACACATAGTTAAAATAAGGAACTCCCTGCCCCAGGATGTGGTGATGGCTGCCAACTTGGAAGGCTTCAAGAGGGGAGTGGACATGTTCGTGGAGGATAGGGGTATCCATGGCTACTAGACAAAATGAATACTAGTCATGATGCATACCTATTCTCCCCAGGATCAGAGGAGCATGCCTATTCTATTAAGTGTTGTGGAACACAGACATGATGCTGCTGCAGCTGTCTTGTTTGTGGGCTTCCTAGAGGCACCTGGTTGGCCACTGTGTGAACAGACTGCTGGACTTGATGGGCCTTGGTCTGATCCAGCATGGCTTTTTTATGTTCTTACTTCCAAACCCCAGTCTTGCTTTAAGGAAATACTGATACAGGAGTTGAACATGCAGGATGCAAAGCCCTTCATTTACACAGAATTCTTCTTCATGTGGGAGGTTACAGAAAAGAAGATATTTCTTCTTTTCTGTGGCAGGGCTGGATATATACTGTGTTATTGCGTGCCAGCAGATTTCCCACTCCCCAGATGGAAGTTATGGCTTTATTTAGGCTACAAAGAGGCCATAAAGATCCAGCCTGAGAAAAGGCTCCTGTCTGTCTTGAAAGCTTGTACGCTGACTGGCCCAAACTCAGGAGCAGTTATCCATCGCTCTGTGGAGTCAATTCAACTCTCCAGACATTTCCCAACACATTGCTAATTTTCCCTTCCTTGTGTTTGTTTTCCTTTTAAAAAAATTACCATCATTTCCTTTTCAGATATCGATGAGTGCCTTGACCCTGGGACATGCCCTGACGGGAGATGTGAAAACAGGCCTGGCAGTTACAAATGCATCCCCTGCCAGCCAGGGTTTCGTGGCCAAAATGGAGTGTGTCATGGTAAGATATCAGGTGTGGGCTCCATCTAGGGCCAACCTCCAGGTGGCAGCTGGAGATCTCCTGGGATTACAACTGCTCTCCAGGCGACAGAGATCAGTTCACCCAGAGAAAACGGCCACTTTGGAAGGTGGACTCTATGGCGTTATACCCCACTGAAGTCCCTCCGTTCCCCAAACCTTTCCCTCAGCAAAGTTTTTCAACTGTACACTTGAAACTGTGAAAACCTGAATAAGACTGGCTTCTTTACGGAGATGCAAAAAGGTGCCCCACATGAAAACAGTAGTAGAGAAAGTGGGAGTGGCCAGAGACAATGTTTATAGGCCCCGTCCCCCACCTCGTGCTGCTGGCTACCCTCTATGCTCCCCACCTCCCCTTTCACTTCTTCACATTGGCACAAAAATGCCGATGGAGGCTGTGCCCCCCCCCCCCCCGCAGCCAGCATTCCTCCCCTCCTTCACAACAGAGCTATGGATCCCTTGGCTCAGCTGTGAAACAGAAAAAAGCCCATTAAGAGGTCGAAGGGGAGGAGGGGGCAGGAAAAGTGGAACTTAGCCTGGCATTTGACCGTGGGGCTTAGTTGTGCCCCTTCCCTAGACTGGCTGCAAGAGGGGCTTCCACATCAGAGTTCTGCTTGTAGCCCCCACCCCGCACTGCCCTCACCAAAGATGGTGAGGGGTCTGGAGTCCAAGTCCTGTGAGGAAAGGTTGAAGGAGCTGGGTATGTTTAGCCTGGAGAGGAGACGACTGAGAGGGGTTATGATAACCATCTTCAAGTACTTGAAGGGCTGTCATATAGAGAATGGTGCCGAGTTGTTTTCTGTTGCCTCAGGAGGTCGGACCAGAACCAACAGGTTGAAATCAAAACAGTTTCCGTCCAAACATTAGGAAGTACTTTGTAACAGTTAGAGCGGTTCCTCATTGGAACAGGCTTCCTCAGGAGATGGTAAGCTCTCCTTCCCTGGAGGTTTTTAAGCAGAGGCTAGATGGCCATCTGTCAGCAAGCCTGCTTCTATGACCTTAGGCAGATGATGAGAGGGAGGGCACCTTGGTCATCTTCTGGGCATGGAGTAGGGGTCACTGGGTGTGTGTGTGGGGCGGAGGTAATTGTGAATTTCCTGCATTGTGCAGGGGGTTGGACTAGATGACCCTGGTGGTCCCTTCCAACTCTATGATTTTATGTTTCAGTTGAATCAAAGGAGGTTTTCATTGAGAAAAGCCTTATGAGCCCCACGCATCATGCTCAGAGTGACCATGACATTGCATGAAAGCTCCCCTCCCCAGAAAAATACAGGGGCACACCACTCTCCATGTGGGAGTGGGAACCCCTGCATGGAGGCAGCCTGACAAATATATTTAATCTGCACTGTTTGTTCTACAAGAAATGCTCTGTTCTCATTGCAGCAAGATCTTGTCATTTGGTCCCAATTCACCTCTTGCTCTGCAGGTGCTCTTGGGCTTGTGGCCCATAGAGGTCTGGAAGGTGGGGTGGGAATTGCACTTTCAGTAGGAATTGCACTGGAGGACCTCAGGAGTCTCCTCTGTGTCTGGGATTCCATGAATACGGCTCTTTTTTGGGGTGCCTTCCAGTTCTGCTTGTCTTCAGCCCTCTTTCTCCACTGATATATTGAGGGCACAAGGAAGGGAGCCCACTGGATTATTCTCCCCACAGATGTGGACGAGTGCGCCGAGGAGGCCCTCTGCAAGCACGGGTGGTGTGAGAATGTGGCCGGTTCCTTCCGCTGTACCTGCGGGGATGGATTTGTTCCTGCGCCGGATTCCCGCAGCTGTCTTGTTAAGTGCCTTCCCTTGGTTTGCAGAGGGGGGGACAAGGAGGCCTGTGTGGTCTGGTGCATGTGACTTCACAGCAGTCCAGCCAATGGCAAGGAGGAGCCCACAAATGAGCAGTGGGCAATAACAGGAATAGGAGTCTTGACCCCCCTATCTGCACAATTGAAGCACCTCTTTTCCCAGAGAGAATGACCCAGGAGTTATGTCTGTTGACCAGGAATGTGTCCTTGGTACTGTGATAGAGTAACAGGACACAAACCCAGATGCAACTGTGCTGTGTTGCCTGCCAATGGCTTTCTCTCTTAGGAAATAGATGCTGGGTCCTTTTAACTGCCCACAAAGAGAACAAAACTTTGTTTAGGCTTGCTGGGTGCTTGCTGGGTGCTTTGCGGAAGAGACCATGGATGGCGTCTCTGTCCAGAAAGGGGCTTCTCCATCCCTCGTTGGGCAGACGTTCTGGCTTTCTCCTCTGCAGATATCAACGAGTGTGAAAATGGGTCTCTGTGTGCCAATGGGGTATGTGTGAACACGCTGGGATCTTTTAAGTGCCAGTGCCCGGTGGGTTTCCAGGCTGTGAAGGAAGGCCCGCGCTGTGAAGGTGAGAACAGGGTATGCGCCAGGTGCGGGATGATGATATTGGTCTGAGACTGGGGAGGAGGAATGGCATTTGAATTCCAGGAAGGGAAGGAATTCCGCATGAGTGCCTCTGAGCATGTGTAGAGTACTGCTCTGTTTCCTCACCTCCCCAAGGAACTGCATGTGACAGGTGTTTGAGCCCCACTGCCTCTCTTGAAAAAATAACTGGGGGGTATATTGGCATGGGGGAAGTGACCCTGGACTGGGGCACTGCTGGCAGAGAGGCTGGGTGGTACAGGGGGCCATGATAGTTTCTTGTCTTCATATTCTTGGTTCAGCCCAGGATTTCTGTTCACTGCTACCACAAGAAATGGCCATGAAGTTGGACCGTGCCTTTTCCCTCCCTACTTAGCCACAATCAGCCTTCATACATGTAATCAGATCGAGGCAAGCCTTTCAGACAGTTCCTTTTCCCTTTAAAATCGAACCCCTAACAATGAAGGGTTCTGGATTTCGCACCAAAACTCTGAACAGGATCATGGTCTCACGTTCTGAGGTTGACGAGAATGAGATCAAACACCATTACAAAAGGCAGTGTGGGAAATCCCTATGCTAGGCCATTTTGGATGAAAACAAAAGGTGACGATAAACCCATTCTCGTGGCTCTGTGTCGTGAGAACTGATGAGTACCATATCCTTCTGACACTCTCCTACCTCTCTGTACTTTTTAAGCTCCAGCTGTTACATACCTTTGTATAATAAAGCTTTTAAACAGAAAAAAAAACCAAACCTCTCCTTTCTCTCCCTCTTTGGTCAGTGCAGATGTGAACGAGTGCGACTTCCCAGCCGCCTGTGTGGGGGGAGAGTGCGTGAACACCGTGGGCTCCTACCAGTGCCTGTGCCGGCCAGGCTACCAGTTGGAAAGCGGCAGGAAATGCCAAGGTCTGAAGCCCTTTCCCTAGTTCCACATCTCCACAGGGTGGTAACTCAGGACTGACTGAGGAGGGGGGGAGAGAGGCTGGCTGTTTGCCCAGACAACTTGGAAGCCTGTGAAAACTGCACCCCTGGCATGGGAGACCACGTTCCTTGTAAATGGAAGCTCCACCCTTTACAGGAGGAGATCCTGCCCACAAAAGACCCCCCACACTAGGGTTGCCAACCTCCAGGTAGTGGCTGGAGATCTCCCGCTATTACAACTGATCTCCAGCCGATAGAGATCAGTTCACCTGGAGAAAAGGGCCGCTTTGGCAATTGGACTCTATGGTGTTGAAGTCCCTCCCCTTTCCAAACCCCGCCCTCCTCAGGCTCCGCCCCCAAAATATCCAGGTATTTCCCATTCTGGACCTGGCAACCCTACCCCCCCAACAAACGCATTCAGGGCCCGTTCTCTGCCCAGATCGCCCAAACAGCTGTTTCACGTGGCACAGGGCTTAGCTCGCTCCTTGGTAACATGAGCATCACCTCCTGGAACCACGTTGCCATTGGCCAAGTCCCAGCTGAGCCCACATTACTGCCAGTGATAAGGGGGCTCGGCTCGCTCCCGGCATAGCCTCTGCGTAAGGGTAGCATTCAGACCTGCAGCACTGCCAGGCCCTAGTGGCACTTGGTGGAGGTCTCCGCTTCCAACTGCCAGTGATGTGGAAAGAAGCAGAGGTGTACCTTGCTGGGGCTACGAAATGCCTCGAACTGCCCATGCACATGCCCTGTAATCTGGCCTGCAGACACATGAAGTTGCCTTATACTGAATCAGACCCTTGGTCCATCTGAGTCAGTATTGTCTACTCAGATCGGCGGCAGCTCTCCAGGGTCTCAGGCAGAGATCTTTCACATCACCTACTTGCCTGGTCCCTTTAACTGGAGATGCCGGGGATTGAACCTGGGACCTTCTGCATGCCAAGCAGAGGCTCTACCACTGAGCCACAGCCCCTCCTGCCAGTGGGAGGTACACAGTAAGACTAGCTCAAAGAGATGAGATGGCATGTTGCCAAATGGGGGGGGGAGCCTTTGTGTGTGGTAGAGCCCAGTGTGCTAGTGTGGCCTTGCATCCTTCAGATGTCGACGAATGTGCCAAAGACCCCAACCTCTGCCAGCCTCACGGAGCCTGCGAGAACACCGATGGCTCCTTTGCGTGTGTGTGCGACGAGGGATTTGCTCCCTCAGAAGACCGACAGAGCTGCGAGGGTGAGTACGGCTGGAGGGAAGGAGAACGTCCGCGAGAACGCCATTCCTGGGATTTTTGGCACGGGAGAGTGACCCACCTTATAGAATCATAGAGTTGGAAGGTATCACCAGGGTCATCTAGTCCAACCCCCTGCACAATGCAGGAAATTCACAACTACCTCCCCCCAACACCCCCAGTGACCCATACTCCATGCCCAGAAGATGGCCAGGGTGCCCTCCCTCTCATGATCTGCCTAAAGTCAAAGAATCAGCATTGGTGACAGATGGCCATCTAGCCTCTGCTTAAAAACCAGGGAAGGAACACTTACCACCTCCCGAGGAATCCTGTTCCACTGAGGAACCGCTCTAGCTGTTAGAAAATTCTTCCTGATGTCTAGGCGGAAACTCTTTTGATTTAATTTCAACCCGTTGGTTCTGGTCCGACCTTCTGGGGCAACAGAAAACAACCCGGCACCATCCTCCATATGACAGCCCTTCAAGTACTTGAAGATGGTTATCATATTCCCTCTCAGTCTTCTCCTCTTTAGGCTAAACATACCCTTGTCTCTCCCTAGAGCTGCCCCACAACAAGAAGGAGTGCTACCTGAACTTTGATGACACCGTCTTCTGCGACAGCGTCCTCGCCACAAACATCACCCGCCAAGAATGCTGTTGCTCGCTGGGGGCCGGATGGGGGGACCACTGCGAAATCTACCCTTGCCCTGTTCTTAGTTCTGGTATGGGGGGCCAGATGGATCGGGGGGGGGTTAGGGCTGGGAGTGGGAGGTGAGGGACAGTTGAGGACTGGGAGACACAGGTTCCTTAATATCTCTACTCTCTTCACACACACCCAGTGGAATTCCATACTCTCTGCCCAGATGGCAAAGGCTTCATTCTGGATGACACCACCCTCAACTACGGCATCCCAGCGCACCGAGGTGAGTCTCTGGAGACATGGGCCATTTATGTGGGGTCAATTTTGATGCTCGCTCAAAGCTCTTTTTAAAAATGCAACCTTTAAAATGCCTATTCACGGTCCCGATGCAAAAGGAGAAATTACACCCACACGCCTGCTCCTTCGCTCTTTTGTTTGCATAGCCATTGGCAATGGTCGTTTGCATAGCTAAGCCGCGTTTGTGATTTTTCATGGTTTTTTTCAGTAAATGCTTCATGCGGGGGTGGAGCAAATACAAAAGGTCACGTTAAAGGGGCTCTTAAGAAATGCAAAGCAGGTCTGTGCTGGCTTCACAGAAACTTGGCCCTGGTGTCCACTGGCTGTTAGTGCCCCAGCTGGCCCACAAGAAACAGTCTGTAGGAACCCCCCAGCCTTTTCTGTAAGCATGTCCTACTCTAAGGAAAGTACCCTGGACAGACTTACACCCCACTCTCAGACTTACCAGACTGGAACTGCATCACAGACGTAGTAAAAACGGGAGTCCTTCTGAGCATGTGCAAAGTGTTTTACCCTTCCCCCACATTTTTTGGGAAAGGCTTCCATGGAAAACCGTATGGCTTAGCCTTGTTGGGACCATAAAAACTGGAACAACAAGCATTTGTAATGCAGGCATAGTGGCCACCCTCGGTTCTCTGTCTCTAGCATGGAGTACTGGGAGGTAGATTGCCTCAGAACATGGAGGTTCCATTTAGCTATTGGGCCTAATTAATAACTGATGATCGCTCCGTCACACACATGAAGCTGCCTTCTACTGAATCAGACCCTTGGTCCATCAAAGTCAGTATTGTCTACTCAGACCGGCAGCGGCTCTCCAGGGTCTCAGACAGAGAAAGGTCTTTCACATCACCTACCTGCCTAGTCCCTTTAACTGGAGATACTGGGTATTGAACCTGGGACCTTCTGCATGCCAAGCAGATGCTCTACCACTGAGCCACAGCCCTCTCCATTTTGGGAATCACAGCTCACTTCTTCAGGTGCTACTGGACTCTTGCTGTTCTCTACTTCTATGGACAGACTAACACGGCTACCCATCATGACCTACTGAGGCAGAGAATGCCACATTTATTTCTCTGGTTGCTCTCCTGTCAACAGGCTGGGGCAAACCTAAACCAAGCTTCCCCAGCAGGCCGCAGGCTTAGCAAACCCTTCCTTTCTTAAAAGCCTAGTGGCACCTCTGCATCCATGTAGCATAGTTCTTGTGCTACTTGTGAAGAACTGCTTATAGAAACAATGCATTGACCATAGTACTTCTGAGCAGGGAGGCGTGTGGTGTGGACTGACTGCCTCCTCCCTTTGTTACAGACATAGACGAGTGTGCCCTGTTTGGGCAGGAAATCTGCAAGGAAGGGAAGTGTGTCAACACGCAGCCGGGTTATGAATGCTACTGCAAGCAAGGCTTCTACTATGATGGCAACCTCTTGGAGTGTGTTGGTAGGAAGGGGGGAAGGGCGGCATGCACATCTTCATATGGCAGGGCAGCTCCCAGAGCAAGATACTGCAGCCAGAGGTCTTTTGCCCCAATGTGAGAAGACCTTTGCGTGTGCCCCCCTTGTTGGTGACGGCGCTCCTGAGCACGTGTGCTTGCGAAAGCCTCAGGATTTGAATTGCACAATTGTCTCTTCCTCAGATGTGGACGAGTGTTTGGATGAGTCCAACTGCATGAACGGGCGCTGTGAGAATACCCGAGGGGGCTTCCGCTGTGCCTGCCCTGTCTCTACCATCTATGATGCCACCCAGAAGAAGTGCATTAGTGCCAGTGAAATCGGTGAGTGGCATGCCCCTTGAAAAGCAACTCTGGGCCTGTACCCACCTCCCTCTTAAGGGCTGGGCCAAAGAACAAGCTGACTCCCAAGAATAAGATTCACTTCGGTCACCACTTAACAGTGTTGGACTGAACTGGGGAGATCTGGATTCAAATCTCCACTCAGCCTCAAAGCCCACAGTGTTCTTGGTCTAATCTCCATGGGATGTGTAGATTCTTCTCTTTACAGAATACAAGTGAGAGAGAGCAATAACATTAATCAGTTTATTGGGAAGGTGAATTTGCACATGGCTTGATCGATTAGTGGAGCTGCAAGTTTGTTTATTTCACTTTGCTTCTGGTGTGTTTCTGTAACGGAACCATAAAGATTTATCGATTGGCATTACAGTCTGTCTTTCTCACTGAGCCTCAAGGAGGATTACAAAATTAGAAAACGATGCATTAAAACAGCGTGAGACATACCGTAAGGAATGCAAAAACTGGATTACAAGAATTAGAAGACAATTACAATAAGCAATGCAAAAACGGATGATGCAAAATAAAACGAAATTATGTTCAAGACCCATCTGCACTGATGATCTGGCAAAATGCAGATTTATTTAATCATCAGCCCTTTTCACCAACCAGTCAACGAACCATTCTTTAACATGCATGTCCGCACCAGAGCTTAAATTTTCACATATATTGTTTGGTATTCCACTTGCCTTCTGTACAGAACAGTTCTGTAGGGAACAGCTATCCCGTCTGCTGTCCTCGTTGAAACAGAGAGAAATGCCATGAAATGAACTGTGTCTGGAATGGCCTTTACTTTGCCCTTATGCATCAGGTCTCAAAGATCAAAGAATTACATCGTCAAGTCAGGGATATCCCTTCTAATTTGGGAGGGTGTGTGTGTATGTTGTGAAGGGGACACAGGCGAAGGGCCTTCTCTTGTTCATGCTTATAGATGTGGATGAATGCCAAGATCCTGGGGTGTGCAAACTGGGGCGCTGCACCAACACCGTGGGGTCTTTCTCCTGCGACTGCCACCCTCCCTGGACTTTGGACCCCAGTGGCAAGGAATGTCAACTCCCTGAAACACAGGCAGGTAAGCCCCAGAACTCTGCAGGGTCCAGCCTGGTGTACTCTGGGTATGTGTGCTGAGGGAAGCTGGTAGAACTGACTGAGAACTGGTGTAACGTAATGGCTAAGGACCATACTAGGCATTCGTTTTTTAACAAAAGATGGGTCCAGGTTCCTTGCAGCCATACAGCATAGGGTTGCCAGGTCCGGGTTGGGAAATACCTGGAGATTTTGGGGGTGGAGCCTTAGGAGGACAGGGTTTGGGGAAGGGAAAGACTTCAATGCCATAGAGTCCAATGGCCAAAGTGGCCGTTTTCTTCAGGTGAACTGATGTCTATTGGCTGGAGATCAGTTGTAATAGCAGGAGATCTCCAGCTAGTATTTGTAGGTTGGCAACCCTACATAGAGTCCAATTGCCAAAGCAGCCATTTTCTCCAGGGGAACTGATCTCTGTGGCCTGGAGATCAGTTGTAATGGCAGGAGATGTTTATTGTTTGCTCTGTCCGTGTGGTTTGATTTATGTCGGATCCAGCGTGCGCCCCATCAAAGTGAGAATTTTGGAACACAGGTCCAGGATACGTGTCAGGAATTTTTTGGCACCAGTAGTAGACCACTTTGTTAAATTCAAGCACAATGAAAATGATTTGCGCTTTTTTTGTGGTCTGGAGGTTAAGAAGCAAGCGTTTTGATAGACTAGATAAAGAAAGGATATTAAGACGGAAGGAGGCACACTTTATCCAACTCCACAGGGCTTGAATTTAGAAAATGACTTGACATGTTTCATTTAAATTGTATACTGACCCTTTAAACAAAAACAGAAACATCACCACACACACCGGCTTGATATTAACTCTTCTTCACAGCAAAAACCATGGGTGCTACACTTTGTATCCCTTGTGGGAACGTTGTATACCTACTGTAAGACGCTGTGTTTACCTAGCTTGCACTGGCATATTTGAGTCCTTTGGAACTATTGATTATTGCAAAGAGTCATTGTACAGCTACAACTTGTATCCCTTTGAGGAACTTGTTAATTCCCCTTGTGGGTTAAGGCAATGAGTCGTGATTGAAACAAGTGCGTACTTGGTGATATGTAAGTAGAATTTTGCTATTTAATATTATATATTAGATAAATTTGAAAATATAAATTGCATATTGTAAAGCACACCATATTTTTATATGTAGAATTGGGACTGAAGACTTCAAAACGATCGTATCCCATCTTTCCATCTTATTCTTCAGCATGATTATTACCATCTTTGACGTCATTTGACATATAATATGGACTTATATAAATTGTTGTATATATTGCATTGACCATTCACCTTTTGTATATAGCACTTCAGTATTATTTGTCTTCCAGCATTTAATACAATTTGTTTTGCATTGTTGATATCAGTAATTTCCTGTACTAGTTCCTGGAGGTTGGCAACCACAGCTGCGAGGAATGGCAATTAAAAAATAAAGCCGAGCCCATTTGGGCTCAGAATGCCACTATTCTGGAGAACCCAGACCCGACTCTTAAAAGAGCAAATGCCTAGTTTGGCCCTGAGAGACTACGCTTCGGATTAGAAAGCTACTGGTTCAAAGCTTACCTTTGCCCTGAACCTGCAAAATGGTTTCAGGCATGCCGTGCTTTCTCCACTCACCCACCCCTTTGCAATATGAGGGTCATATTTTTCTCCTGCCTAACCGGATTGGGGTAGGCATATACGTGAAGCACTTTCAAATGCTTAGCAGAGCTGTGCAGACACTTAAGTACTATTAAGCTGGCTGCTTTCTTTGTTCCCCACCCACCCCTACCCTACAGACAGGGTGACCGATCGTCGTGATGTCTGCTGGCAGCTCCGTGGTGAGGATGGGATGTGTTCGTCTCCATTCAACGGTCACCAGCTCAGCTATGAGGAATGCTGCTGCCAGTATGGGAAAGGCTGGGGCTACCAGTGCCACCCCTGCCCCCCACGTGGCCCAGGTAACTGTGGATGGCGGGAAGTGCAGCTGCTGTGAAAAAGGCAAATTCCATGCTGGCCATAATTAGACGAGGAACAGAGAATAAAACTGCTGCTATCATACTGCCCTTGTATAAATCTGTGGTGAGACCACACTTGGGATACTGTATACAGTTCTGAAAAGGATATTTTTACACCTAAAAAAGGATATTGCAGAGCTTGAGCAGGTGCAGAAAAGAACAACCAAAACAATCCGGGGGCTAGAGCAACTGCCCTGTGAGGAGCAGTTAAAGCGCTTAGGGCTGTTTAGCTTGGAAAGGAGGTTAAGGGGAGACATGACAGAGGTCTATAAAATTTTGCATGGTATAGAGTGGACAGGGAGAAGCTTTTCTTTCTCATACTAGAACGTGGGGTCATCTGCTGAAGCTGGAGGGTGAGAGATTCAAAACAGATAAAAGGAAGTATTTCTTCACACAACGCATAGTTAAATAGTGGAACTCCCTGCCCCAGGATGTGGTGATGGCTGCCAACTTGGAAGGATTGAAGAGGGAGTGCACAAGTTCATGGAGGATAGGGATATCCATGGCTACTAGTAAAAATGGCTACTAGTCATGATCCATTCCTATTCTCTCCAGGATCAGAGGAGCATGCCTATTATTTTGGGTGCTGTGGAACACAGGCAGGATGGTGCTGCTGCAGTCATCTTGTTTGGGGGCTTCCTAGAGGCACCTGGTTGGCCACTGTGTGAACAGACTGTTGGACTTGATGGGCCTTGGTCTGATCCAGCATGGCCTTTCTTATGTTCTTATGAAATGGGATGGAAGGAGGAGCCATTAAGCATGGTCGTTAGATGAGGGGTGGGGAAAAGTGCAGAGTACCTCTACCTACACACTTCTACCCTCTATCCAGACACCTGGGTTTGCAAGGGAGGACTTCTAAAGGGAAGAGTCATGAGTCATATTAAAAAAAGTATTGGACAGCACTGAGATGGGGAATCCATTTCCAAGGCCTGGGCCGGTCCTGTGACACCTGGAGGCACTCCTTTGAGAGCTTCTGAGCATGTGCAGAGTGAAGAGATTAATGTGAGCCAGGTTGACTGAGGGCTCCACCCTGGAATGTGTGACATAATTGATGAATCATTGGTACATATCATGTGCAGAGTGCCTTTTCTCTCCCCATTGAAGAAAAACCTCTCAAGCATGTGGTATTGGGGAGGGAGGCTTCAAGGCACACGTGGGCCTAAGGGCCAAATCTGCCAAGTGAGGAAACGCCAGTGCCTGAGAGGGTGGAAAAACCTGTAACTGTTCTGTCCTGTCCTAGGCCTGAACTGCCAGTCTACTCCAAGTGAGAGCAACTCTTTCTGGGACTTCAGCGCTTTGTTCAGCAAGGTGCATAAAGGTGAGAGTGGGGAGGGGGGCAGCTGAGGTCTGTCTAAATGGGTAACCTGGTACGATAGTGGTGGTGGTGCAGGGGGGGGCTGGGGTTGTAATCCCATTAGGTGGAAGCAGCCTATTCACTGTAAAGGGGGTGTTTTCATCGGAGGTCTGAAACTTACAGGGCTCCTCCCTTGCTGTGAGGGGGCTCTCTGCCTCTTTCAACTTTGCATGTGTGTGGATGTATGGGGGAAAGAGGTCGGCTGCTTCCATGTTTCTTTCATCTCCATTGAGAATGTAAAGGCCTGTGTGTGGGCACTCAAGCTTCCACATGGGAATGTTCTGTGCACCTTTCCTCCTTGAGCTTCCACGTGCCCATGCCATGGCCTGAATTGGTAGGGTTGCCAGGTCCCTCTTTGCCACTGGCGGGAGGTTTTTGGGGTGGACCCTGAGGAGGGCAGGGTTTGAGAAGGAGGGACTTCAATGCCATAGTCCAATTGCCAAAGCGGCCATTTTCTCCAGGTGAACTGATCTCTATCAGCTGGAGATCAGTTGTAAGAGCAGATCTCCAGCTAGTACCTGGAGGTTGCCAAATCTATGAATTGGGCCCCAATGCACTTGGGAACTTTTGTTTCCAGCAGCTGTGGTTTGATTGTGAGAAGACAAGAGTTGGGTCGAGGGACCTGATTCATGGCAAAATGCTAGGGTTGCCAACCTCCAGGTACTGGAGCAACCCAAAACAGCACTATAACACTATAAAGCAAATAAGTGAATTTTATAAAGTGCAAAGTGAATAAATATATACAGCATATACAAGGGAGTACAACCAGATACAAAATTTACAATAACAATCCAATAAATATGACTTATCAAGAGGATGCCAAGGATCCTGATTCAACAGGTAAGTTCAAGTAATCAACCAATTAAGGTATCATTTGATATTAGAATTTTTTGAATCATTCAAATTCTTTTTAGGTTGCAGTTATTGGAACAAAGCCACAGGAAAAAGATGTCAGACGTGTTGTCTAGATCGGGACCACGTTTCGCATATGAATTTGAATGATTCAAAAAATTCTAATATCAAATGATACCTTAATTGGTTGATTACTTGAACTTACCTGTTGAATCAGGATCCTTGGCATCCTCTTGATAAGTCATATTTATTGGATTGTTATTGTAAATTTTGTATCTGGTTGTACTCCCTTGTATATGCTGTATATATTTATTCACTTTGCACTTTATAAAATTCACTTATTTGCTTTATAGTGTTATAGTGCTGTTTTGGGTTGCTCCAATTATCCTTACAGCACTGAGCCTTCTTTTCTTGTGGTGAACCTCCAGGTACTAGCTCGAGATCTCCCGCTATTACAATTGATCTCCAGCCGACAGAGATCAGTTCCCCTGGAGAAAATGGCCGCTTTGGCAATTGGACTCTGTGGCATTGAAGTCCATCCCCTCCCCAAACCCTGCCTTCCTCAATCTCCACCCCAAAAATCTCCCACCGGTGGCGAAGAGGTTGCTCTGTCCCCCCACACCTGATTTAATTTTGGCTGGTGCATGATGTCAGTCATGCTTTCATGTTTTCCACCCTGACTTTCCCTGAACCTCCTTTGGTAGATCATTGCTGAAACAGCAAATTTGGAGGAAGTGTGGAAGGAAAGGTGTGGATTTCTGCATTTCCCTGCCTGTATCCAACACCTTTCCCCCTCCTGCCTGCCAACCTCCCCATCACTAACAGGCTTTTTGCCATTTTTTTAAAAATTGGTATTGGGTAAAAAAAATTATAGCACAATCCTTACCACCAGTAATTTACCAAAAAACAAAACGCTCACTGGTGGGAGAGGGTGGCAGACAGGGGAGGGAACATGGAGTGAATCTCTGGGCAGGGGAAAGCGGGGGGGGGCACGGCGGGCACCCCTGTGTGGCAGCAATCTGGCTCGTCCTGTTCTGCCATTTCCCATCAGTCAGGACAGGGGCAGAAGAAGAGTTGGTTTTTATATGCCGACTTTCTCTAACACTTAAGGAAGAATCAAACCAGCTTACAATCACTTTCCCTTCTCCTCACAACAGACACCCTGTGAGGTAGGTGGGGCTGAGAGAGAGCTCTAGCCAGCGTGGTGTAGTGGTTAAGAGCGGTGGTTTGGAGCGGTGTACTCTGATATGGAGTACTGGGTTTCATTTCCCACTCCTCCACATGAGCTGCGGAGGCTAATCTGGTGAGCTGGATTGGTTTCCCCACTCCTACACACGAAGCCAGCTGGATGACCTTGGGCTAGTCACAGCTCCGTCAGAACTCTCTCAGTCCGTCCTACCTCACTGGGTGTCTGTTGTGGGGAGGGGAAGGGAAGGTGATTGTAAGCCAGTTAGTCTCCCTTAAGTGGTAGGAAAAGTCAGCATATAAAAATCAATTCTTATTCTTCTAAGAGAACTGAGACTAGCCCAAGGTCCCAGCTGGCTTCATGTGCAGTAGTGGGGAAACCAACCTGGTTCACCAGATTAGCTTCCGCCACTTATGTGGAGGAGTGGGGAATCAAACCCAGTTCTCTAGTTTAGAGTCCACCACTCCAAACCACCGCTCTTAACCACTACACCACGCTGGCAAGTCAATACCAAGGAAGCTGCAATAAGGAGGTTGCCCAGCTTTCTCTCTTGCCTGCCCCCATTTTGAGGATTTCTACCACTTGGGATGTGAGCACTTTAAGGATGGCCGTGAGCAGCCCGGACACTGAACTCTTTCTGTCCTGCCTTGTCACAGATGCCGACAGCTCAGAGGAGGACTCTGACGAATGCCGCTGTGTGAATGGCCGCTGTGTCCGCACCCAGCAGGGCCTGGACTGCGAGTGCCCCTTGGGCTTCCAGCTGGACAGCACCCGCACCCGCTGCCTGGGTAAAGGGGGGGGGCTTTGCTTTTCCAGCATGCAGTGAGACAGCACCCTTGGCCAGACCAAACACTGATCAGATGTTGAGCCCTTCCGGTGCTTTTACACACAAATGTGCTGGAGTATATAGGGAGGATGGAAGGCGGCATGGTTATAGCCCCATCTTGTCAGATCTCGGAAGCTAAGCAGGGTCAGTGCTTGGGAGACCACTAGCGAAGATTCTGCAGAGGGAGGCAATGGCAAACCATCTCTGCTTCTCACTTGCCTCAAAAGCCCCTTGCTGGGGTTGCCATTAGTTGGCTGTGACTTGATGGCACTTTACTTGATGGGGAGACATGAAAGAGGTCTATAAAATTATGCATGGTATGGAGAGCCTGCTCTCCCCAGGCTTCACGCCCCCCAAATATCCAGGTATTTCCCAACCCAGAGCTGGCAACCCTAGTACTCCTTGTTACAAAACTTTGGACCCTTTTCTTTCAGATATCGACGAGTGCCGGGAGCTGAACCAGCGGGGTCTTCTGTGCAAGACGGAACGGTGCGTGAACACCAGCGGCTCTTATCGCTGCACCTGCAAGTCCGGCTATGTGCGCTCCCGATCTCATGGAATCTGCATCCCCCAGCGTCAGCGGTAGCCTGGGGCACCTGCCCCGGGCAACCTCCCTGAACTGGGCCTGGCCACGGTGGGCTTCCTCTGATTGACCACAGCTGGAAACAGAACACTGGGCTAGATCAACCTTTTGGTCTGATCCAGCAAGGCATTTCTCAAGTTCTTAAGGACTAATATTTTGTACCGGCTATGATGAAGGGGCATTTGATGACGATGTTGTTATAGACTCTCCCACCTATCCCCATTTTGACTCCCTAACCTGCTGGATATTTATCATTAGGGTTAAAAACTGCATTTGGTTTGCACTTGTTTTTGTAGGGTCCAGAAATAAAGCTCCTTTTTGTACATAAGAGATGTGGGTGAGGAGGGGGAAAAGAACACCCAGGTTGAATCAGTTAAGTAAAAGGGGTGGGTGGGGAGAACATCCCAATAAAATGTTCGGAGTCTTCTGAGGGGAGAGGATGGTTGGCTTCCTAATCGATGGGATGTCCTTGAAGGATTCCCTGGAGGAGAACTGGGCATTCCTGTGAAGGGCATTTAAATTTAAAATGAGGTTTATATGCTGCTAATTGGGGTAACCCCAGGTATGCTCTTGTGAGCATCTTGAAAGAAGAGTGAGATGCAGAGGTAAATTGTTCTCCTCCCTCTAGGATATGTTTTTTTCTCTGGACAGTTGGGGGTAGGTATCCCAAATTTTGAAGAAAATCTAAAATTGCCACCTAAAGTTGTTTTCATAGTAGTCGGCTCATCCCTCACTCTGAAATGGGGTGAAAATCTACTGAAGAACGTTCAGATATTGGGTGAGTGCAGAGTGTCAGGGGAATGTGATTTCCATCCATCCCTACCTGTAGATTCACTATGAGTGTGGAAATTTTGTGCCTGGTGAATATTCTGGGCACAGATGCTGTAGTATTAGTGAAACTGAGCAAGGATGCATCTGATCAGAGGTCTGGATGGGAAACCCCATCTAGCAGCAGGGTATACATAGTATTTTAAAGTAATAAATAAGGAAATAAACTTCTTGGTTACACTACACTAAGGTGCCTCCACATGGAGGTTTTGCTTTGGTTTTGAGCATCCATATGATGTTGTCCTCTAATAGTTCACTGGTGAGGATTTTCCCTCTGATCTTTCCCAAACCTGGCTTGATAGGATCTGTTGGGGAAGATCTCAATCAGACTGTGTTAGCGTGTCATTTGGACAGGAAGGTGCACATTTTCACATCACATCAGCACCACTTTCTTTACTTCAAACTTCTTTACTTCTTTACTTCTTTACTTGAGGTCACTGTTCTCTACCCCTCCCACATAGATACCCCTAGAGTGCTTTTTTTTTAAAAAAGCATCAGTTATTAACATATCACTCAGCCTTAGGTTTCAGCAATATGTCAATTATGAATTTTAGAGCAGTTCCTCAGTGGAACAGGCTTCCTGGGGAGGTGGCAAGCTCTCCTTCCCTGGAGGTTTTTAAGAGGCTAGATGGCCATCTGTCAGCAATGCTGATTCTATGACCTTAGGCAGATCATGAGAGGGAGGGCATCTTGGCCATCTTCTGGGCATGGAATAGGGGTCACTGGGGGTGTGGAGGGAGGTTGTTGTGAATTTCTTGCGTTGTGCAGGGGGTTAGACTAGATGACCCTTGTAGTCCCTTCCAACTATGATTCTATGAATTGGTTACCAAATGAAATTGACATATTGCTATAGGGTAATAGTATAATTATATTATCATTTTAAAAGATACATCATTTTTTTAAAAAAGAAAGCAAAAGTCCTAGGGTGGCATAAGAAGAGGAAATAGTGGCCATGAGGGCTGAAAACGAAGTGCAGGGGAAACCATTTCATGGATGCTCTGTTGGCACTGCAAATGCTCTATATTCTCAGTGGTAGTGAGAACACCCAGAATTACCACCACCCTGTGGAAGCAACAGAATGTCAATATCATATGTATGAGCTTCTGGCTGAGGATAGTAACCTTCCAGTTTGGACTTTGGGTGTTTTCCGTAAAAATGGTCCTAAGACTGAAGAGAAGACTGTTCAAGTTGACTTGCAATTGTCTTTCTGTGCAGGCATTTTTAATCACGCAACTTAGTGGTATTTGTATATAACATTTCCCTCAAAGCATACTTGGTCCCATTCTTAATTTTAATGGCTACCTTTGTACATTTTATAGCAATTATTTGTTACTGTTTTATTTATAACCTTTATTGCTTGCCCTTTCTCCAAGTTTTTTTTTGAGGGGGAGTGTTATTGCTTTGATCCTCATAACAGACCCAGAGAGGAAGGTTAGCTTGAGAGACATTGACACCAAAGACCACCCACTGAGTGGTCATGGCTGAGCAGAGCTTTAAACAAGGGATGTGCGTCTGTTCTCCTTTTTATTTCTTTTTGTATTTGTTCATATTTTTCCATTCCCTTTCTCGCCATCAGTTTTGTAGA
The DNA here is from genome assembly GCF_029931775.1 of Euleptes europaea. Taxonomy (NCBI): domain Eukaryota; kingdom Metazoa; phylum Chordata; class Lepidosauria; order Squamata; family Sphaerodactylidae; genus Euleptes; species Euleptes europaea. The sequence goes on from NC_079318.1 coordinate 80,984,936, forward strand.
GTCGGTTGTGCTATGTACGTATACTGTACAGTTTTTATAAGCCGTTTATACGTACTGCAATAGATTCTGTTTATAAATTTAATATACATATAATTCTGATTTACTAACAGACAAAATAATATTGAAAAAATGTGTACTTTTATGGGGGATTGCAATTTGCATGAGGGAGAAACGAAGTTTAAATGGTCAAAACAGCCTGACATGCTTGAACCTGGATCTCTCCTGGAAGGTGAGACGTCACTTCAGGCGGCAGATGTCAGAGAGTATTAAGGGCAGCTCTGTGGGAGAGACAGATCTGAACCAGGGGGACGTTCTCCAGGGCAAAGGCCCACCGAAGTGAACAGGGCCTCCTGTCCATTTCAATGAGGCTTTGCTGAAGAGAACTTCTGGCTATATTGAGGCCCATGTTAATTTGTATTCATTTATTTGGACAATTATACCCTGCTTTACTGCCCAATGGAGACCCCAAAACAACTTACATTAGCATTCTCTTCCTCCATTTTATCCTCACATCAATAACTCTTATGAGGTAGATTAGGCCGCGAGTCCAAGGTTACCCAATGAGTTTTCATAGCAGGGTGGGGATTTGAACCTGGGCCTCCCACATCCTAGTTCAGCACTCTAGTCACTACACCAAAATGGCTGTCAGGTCACCAGAGACAAAGAGGCCTGAGGCACCACAACGTCTTAGGCTGGCTTTCAGTCCCACACTGTCTGCTGTATCACAATGGGTAACCATGTTAGTCTATCTGTAGCAGTAGAAAAGAGCAAGAGTCCAGTAGCACCTTAAAGACTAACACAATTTCTGGCAGGGTATGAGCTTTCATGAGTCACAGCTAATTTCTTCAGAAGTGAAGAGTCACAGCTCACTTCTTCAGAAGTGAAGAAGTGAGCTGTGACTCACGAAAGCTTATACCCTGCCAGAAATTTTATTAGTCTTTAAGGTGCTACTGGACCCTTGCTCTTTTCTACTGCTGTATCACACTATCTGTTGCATGTTCTGAGTTTTGGAAAGAGGAGGTTTCTCCTGCATAATACGTGAAATCCTAATTAATGATCAAAATAATTAAGTGTGTCTCCCATTACCAGACACCCACAAATGATGCTTAATTTGGCTTCCTATTTACTTCATTTATAGCCAACCTTTCTTTCTGAGACTCAAGGGGATTATAAAATACAGAAAAACAGTTCAATCAGATAGCACAAAACATCCACTAACATTGCAACAGGCCTAGAACTACAGAGATTGAGAAACAATACAAACAGAACACTGTCTAAGGCAGGACATATCATGAACTACAGAGTGGATTACAAAGGCACAAAACAATGCAGTAAAAGGAAAATGATACATACAATAAACATTGCAAATATTTACGATCATATTCCTTGATAAAAGTGCCCTCCTGGACTGCTCCATTGTACTGTCCTGAAAGTATCTGTTTTGCATATTGTGCAGAATGTGCGTGGGCCTTGCTGACCTCCTCAGCCAGGTAATTCCACAAGGTGGGAGCCACAGCAGTGAACGACCACGTGCCTATCCTCATGTTTTAACAATCGGATACAACTGGAGTTAGACTTTGAAGCCCTGCATGCATTTTCAAGGACAAGGCTCAATCCTGGTAAATGAGGGTGTTCTGAGCCACAAATAGAGGGACCACCTCTGGGATTAGGGAGACTCCTAGGTTTTGCACCCTGCCACCCTAAGATACTGGCCAGTGTATGTAAGTTGTGCCTGAGAAGAGTCAACTGTTTCTTAACATTTCACTCAGTGCCATGGCTACACACATGCAGTGTTGGAGTTCTAGGAGAGATGGCAGTCAGGATGCACACAGAATAAGGACTACATATTGGGCCAAGATTTGAGTCCAGTAGCACCTTAAAGGCTAAATTTTTTTTCAAGAGAATAAGTTTGGAAAGCCAAGAGCTCCCTTTGTCAGGTACAAAGCTCTCTTCCTACTTGTATTTGGCAAAGGGAGCTTTGACGGTCAAAAGCTTATACCTTAGAAGTCTTGTTAGTCTTTAATGTTCCACTGGACTCGAATCTTGCTCTCCCACTGCAGACGAACACGGCGAAAACTACGTATTTTGAGAGGATCGTGCATATCTGTGGTTACCCAAAAAAATTCTGTCACTGTGGAGAAATGCCCTCCACTGTAAAAAATCACAGGAAGGGTGATGGGGTGGGGGGAAATGAGTCCTCAGACTCCAAGCACAGAACCCTTCGGTGTTGACAGGTGCAAATGGCTCTGGCCTGAGTGAGACAAAAGTTTAAAATCATTTAACACATCTGCGAGATGGTTACACCTAAAAGATAGGAGACTGCAAAAGCCATAGGGCTAGATCCTATTTCTTCCTCTTGGGTCACGAAGATCAGGACTGACCCCAGAGCAAAAGCGTGATAGCTTGACCCTGCCCTAGCCAGTGTGAGCGAAGTGGGAGATGCAACAGCGAGGTAGAGCCTTTAAACAGCCACACAGCTTTCACTAGAACCAACCGAAATGACACACAACATTGTGCAAACTTTCCAGTTCACCAGAACGCTTCTTCAGGCTGGATGTTACAAAATATAAAAAGGCAAAAGATGGAAAGCAGATTCTTCAGACCATGCTATTAAGGTCAGATCGGAGGAAAGCAAGCAGGCAATGCGCTTACCATAACTTTATTGCTGCCCTGTCACCTTACAGCGCATTCTCTGCAAAGCTGTAGTAGTCCACGTCATCCATTCTTTGTTCTGTCACAGAAATAGAGAAACCACCCCAAATGAGGCCAAAATAGTCCTAAATGCCAGAGAAGAAATCGAAACACAGTTGCCTGGGAGGTTGAGAGCAATAGGAAGGACCTCATAATCTCTATATTTATGTTTGAAATAAATGGGGAGGTGTTGCACAAGGCAACCGGACCAGTTATAGCCCAATTTTGTGATATTACCTTGTTCAGCCTTTTCAGAGGCCTGTTGACAAAATTCTTCCTTTCTTGGCTAAAAAAACAAACAGGTACCCATCAAATAAATAAAGCCGTACAGCTATATCGGTCCATGCAAGGTCCAAAACCAAGCATGAAAACCGTGTAAGACCTTATGTTAAACCCAACCACACGGTGCAAGGTTTCGAGTACACCAGAACTCTTCATCAGGCTGGAAATTGCAAAATGAAAACAAAACAAAACATGGAAAGCATATTTTGCAAGCCATGGCGTTAAGGTCTGATCTTGCATGCATCCCCTTAGGTATGTGTTATGTCTGTTGAGTAACGCCTCCACACTTAAGTGCCAAGTTTCTTTATTCCAGTCAGATAAGCAACCAAAAAACACATCCAAACTGCTGCGCGCCTCTCCCACAATCTACATGCTCTTATATATAATTATCTTACACTTCTCTTAAAGAGGCCTACACCACAGTATGCTAAGCAGCGAGCCCCTCCCATTCCCCCTCTATTCTGAGGCAGGAGGGTTCTAAACGCCTGCAGCAAAATAACTAATCTGTAAATCTGGAACAGGAAAAAAAATGGCTTCATCCCTCCCTCGGCCCATCTTTTCTTTCAACCCCTTCGGGGACTTAAAACTGCTTGCGGGAAACCAGAAAAGCGGCAAGGAAGAACAAAGGACTACAACTCCCAGAAGCCACTAGGGAACGGGACTCGTTCTTGCGCGGGGCAGCGACGGCAAGACACGCCAGACTCCCGGCGTGCCCTGCGGCTGCCCGGTTGGCTCTTTGCCGGAAAAGGGGCGGGAGCTACCGCAAAAAAAACCCCGACTGGATTTTTTCCCAGCATGCCCCGCTGGCGCAAGACTCCAATTCCCGTGTGTCTGTGCGCGCGGAGCATGGCTGCAAATTGTGTAGCAGCGCATTCAAATTAGAAAACTGGAGAGGTGAGACCGAGAAGGGGGTGTGGCGGGAGGAACGGGGATTTGCTTGCAGCCCCCCTCCCCAAGACCTTCCTCGAAAGAAGCATGGAGGGGGGAGATTCAGTTGCAGGCGGGGGGGGGAGTGGTGCTGGAGGAGAGCATATGCCATCTCCCTCCTTGTTTTGGCGGCAACCGGGGGGGCGGGGAGGGCATATGAAATCAAGCACCTCTTTGCAAGTTCTTATTGCTGTTCATTGAGGACCCTCCTCGCTGTATTTTTCTGGTGCAACGAACGCAAAAACCCGTGGGAATAGCTGCGTTTTACTCTGTTGTAGCAGCAACGAAAAGGAGCTTTGTGGTGCCTGATTTATTTCATTCATTTGTACCCCAGCTTTCTTCCCAGTGGGGACCCAGAGTGGCTTACAGCATTCTCTACTCCTCCATTTCGTCCTCACAACAGCCCTGTGAGGTTGGCCAGGCAGGGAGAGCGTGACTGGCCCAAGGTCTCCCAGTGAGCTTCCATGGCACAAAGTGGAAATTCAAAGCTTGGTCTTCCAGATACTAGTCCAGCACTCTTAACCACTGCATTGTGGTATCAGCTTTTGCAGGATTGGTCAATCTAGTGTGCATTCACAGCAGTAACAGGTGGTAACATTGACTTGCTAAGCTAATTTAAACCAATTACCGCTGTTGTGAAAAGAGCATAAACATAAAATGGAACCTTACATAGAAATGTCAGACTGGATGTCTTGGGAGTTCCTGGCCTTGTTGTTTGCTACTGCCCCCTATGGCTGTATGTCTATCCGCTAACAGAAGAATTCAAGTATCTGAAATGGCTTGCCCCCACAAAGCTGATGCCATAATAACTCATTCTTTAAGGTGGCATGCTTGTATTAATTAAAAATCAGTGTCCCAAGATATTGGACATTTGTAAATGATTCCTACAGAACGTTCTTGGAGCTTGAAGCCATTGGCATGCGTAATATGTAGAACAGTCAGGCTTACTAGCTCAAGGTGGGCACTAGAGTTTTCCTGGATTTACAACTGATCTCCAGACTATATAGATAAGTTCTCCCGAAGGAACTGTCAGTTTTGGAAGGTGCACTCTATAGTATACCATCTAGGTTTGAGCCCAGCAGCACCTTAAAGACCAACAAGCTTTTTCAGGTATGAGCTTTCAAGAGTCAAATCTCCCTTTCGTCAGATCTGACAATGGGAGCTTTGACTCTCAAAAGCTTATACCCCAAAATGTTTGTTGGTCTCTGAGGTGCTGCTGGACTTGACTCTAGCTGTTGTACTGCAGACCAATATGGCTACCTTCTGAATCTATGGTATAGTATAGGGGAAGTGGAAGTCCTAGAGGAACTGCAGTGGGTGGATGCTCTAGGCCTTCCACTTCTTCCATTTTATACTATTGAGCCTCTAGACACCCACTGCACTGTGTCAGAATTTCAAAGGTGCCCACAGGCTCAAAAAGCTTGGGGACCCTTGCCGTAGAGAATTTATGGCCATGCCAAAATTTGAATGGTGAGGCTGTAATATCCAGCTATATTAAGCATCTGTATTACCCCAAGTGTGTCAAGCCTCTGATGTGAGACTTCAAGCTGCTCAGTTTCCTAGACAGAAGCAAGTTGTGGTAGAGCCTCTAAATTGTGGTTGTAATTGAGCGGTGGTTTGGAGCGGTGGACTCTGATCTGGAGGAGCGGGTTCGATTCCCCACTCCTCCACGTGAGCAGCAGACACTAAACTGGTGAACCGGGTTGGTTTCCCCACTCCTCCACATGAAGCCAGCTGGGTGACCTGGAGCTAGTCACAGTTCTCTTAGAGCTCTCTCAGCCCCACCTACCTCACAAGGCGTCTGTTGTGGGGAAGGGAAGGTGGTTGTAAGCTAGTTTGATTCTTCCTTAAGTGATAAAGTCGGCATATAAAAACCTACTCTTCTTCTTCCCTTGCCTGCAATATGAAGGTAGGTGCAATTGGGGCAGGGGAGAGCAGAGCCATGATTGGGGGTGGGGAATGGTGACCACAGTTTGGAGAGAGATGGGAGGTGTGATGGAGGTTTGATTCTTCCTTAAGTGGTAGAAGAAGTTGGCATATAAAAACCAACTCTTCTTTTTTTGTCCACATTAAGATTGTCTGTCTGTTTGTAGTGTTTGGCTGATAGTATCAGGGTGATGAATTCTTCCACTGTACGTGACCCTTTTCTCCTTCTCTCCCCCCTCCGACCCCCCATGCAGAGCTATCTTTTACCATGGGGCTGAAAGGCGCCCAAAAGGCCCTGTTCCCCTTGAGCTCGGTGCCGGACGTGGTGCGCCTTTTTGAGCTGGAGCTCCGCCGGGAGCAGCCAGATCTGGTGCTTCTCTCCTTGGTCCTGGGCTTTGTAGAGCACTTCCTGGCCGTCAACCGCGTCTTGCCCACCAACGTACCGGGCATCAGTTTTGAGCCGGCCCAGGGCCCCGACAGCTTGACGTACTTCCCGGTGGCCGACCTAAGTATCGTTGGCGCTCTGCACGCCCGTTTCACGGCCCAGATCCGAGGGGCTGTTGATCTCTCGCTCTATCCCCGTCCTGATGGTTACTCCTCCCGGGAGCTGGTCAAGAAAGTCTCGGACGTCATCTGGAACAGCCTGAGCCGCTCCTATTTCAAGGACCGGGCGCACATCCAGTCTCTGTTCAGCTTCATTACAGGTGAGGCCTCGTGCTCTCTGAAGGGGTTCCTGTGCCGCCATTTTGTGGCCTCCCATTGTGGAGATGGGTGGGAATTGTGGCTCAGTGGGAGAGCATCTGTTGGGCACACAGGTCCCCTGTTTAACCCCCAGCATCTCCAGTTAGAAGAATCATAAGAACATAAGAAAGGCCATGCTGGATCAGACCAAGGCCCATCAAGTCAAGCAGTCTGTTCACACAGTGGCCAACCAGGTGCCTCTAGGAAGCCCACAAACAAGACAACTGCTGCAGCATTGTTCTGCCTGTGTTCCACAGCACCTAATACAATAGGCCTGCTCCTCTGATCAGGTGGTAGGTGATGTGAAGGACCTCCCTGAGACCTTGGAGAGCTGCTGCCAGTCTGAGTAGATAATACAGACTTTGATGGATCAAGAGCCTGATTCATTGTATGGTAGCTCCATTTGTGTTGATGTGATATGGCCACTGTCTGGTGGAATAGCCTCCCAAATGAGATCAGGAGTTCTGCAGAGCCTGTAAGACGGAGCTATTCTGCCAGGATTATGGTTGAGGACAGCTATGGTTTTTCATCAGTGCTGGCCTCCCTGTCCTTCCCCACATCTCTTTCTTTAACATCTTTATTTAGGTTGGCTACTAGGTGGGGGGGATTACCTGTTCTGATTATTCCTCATTGGTCCCAAGTACCATCGAGGAGCTCCATTTTATATATTTCTGTATTGATCTTTGCTGATTTTACTGATTGTTGCTGTGTTTGGGGCTGGTTTTTATTGTTACACAATAATTTTAATGTATTTTATTGAATTTGGTGCATTGATTCTGTTATAAGCCGTTCTGAGCCCAGCTTTTGGCAGGGAGAGCGGCATATAAGAATAATAAATAAATAAATGTAGGTCCGGTGTTTGACACACCCTGCTGGCAGGCAGTTGTTTCATATTGGTGAAACATATCTCCTTATCTCTGGCCTGTCGTGCCTGCTTTAGTCTGATACCAGTTTCTCCATTTCAGGCACCAAACTAGACAGCTCAGGAGTGGCATTTGCTGTTGTGGGGGCCTGCCAGGTACTGGGGCTGCTGGATGTGCACCTGGCGCTCTCTGAGGACCACGCTTGGGTAGTGTTTGGCAAGGATGGTGAGCAGACGGCGGAAGTGACGTGGCATGGCAAAGGCAATGAGGACCGGCGTGGGCAGACGGTCAACACTGGTGTGGCAGAGCGGGTAACTTAAGTTTTGCTTGGGGAGGGACGCGTGCCTGTTTGAGTGTTTTGTGAACCCGGAGTGAAGCACTGAAGGCAAATGTGTTTTTGGAAGCATCTGGTTCAAATCTCGGCAGGGCTGTAACCTTGCTAGGTGGCATAAGGCAAGCTGCTTTTCTCTTGGCCTCTCTCCCAGCGTGGTGTAGTGGTTAAGAGCTGTGGTTTGGAGCGGTGGACTCTAATCTGAAGAACCCGGTTTGATTCCCCACTCCACATGAGCGGCAGGTGCTAATCTGGTGAACTGAGTTGGTTTCCCCCACTCCTCCACATGAAGCCAGCTGGGTGGCCTTGGGCTAGTCACAGTTCTCTCAGAACTCTCTCAGCCCCACCTACCTCACAGGGTGTCTGTTGTGGGGAAGGGAAGGTGATTGTAAGCCGGTTTGATTCTTCCTTAAGTGGCAGAGAAAGTCAGCATATAAAAACCAACTCTTCTTCCCTTGCCTGCAATATGAAGGTAGGTGCAATTGGGGCAGGGGAAAGCAGAGCCAGGATTGGGGGTGGGGAATGGTGACCACAGTTTGGAGAGAGATGGGAGGTGTGATGGAGGCTCCCACAGACACCTTGTACCAAAGGGCTCGTAAAACCTCCAGATGGCTACTGGCCCACCTCGCAGGGTTATTTGTAAAGGTTCCTGAAAGAATGTACGTGAAGTGCTTTGGACACGTGAAACGTGTTCTCTAAAATGTTGTTTTCATTGCCATCTCCGTCTTTCGTGGTGCCTGAAATTCCCACACTTCGGCATTTGAGAGAGATATGCAAACATTCACTGAAGTCCCAGGTATCTCACCTGCAAATACCCTCCTTTTTTTGCAGAGCTGGCTGTACCTGAAGGGCTCCTACCTGTGCTGCACTCGCCAGATGGAGGTGGCTTTCATGGTGTGCGCCATCAACCCCTCCATTGATCTGCACACCGACAGCCTAGAGCTGCTGCAGCTACAGCAGGTGGGCTGATGGCTCTGGCATCCCTCCTAAATTTCTGCTTGGTAGGGAAGCCTCTCTAGAGGAACTCTGGTCTTCTGCCCTGTGCGTAGAGGCTTCTGGGACATTATAGGCCCCTTTTGGGCCAGAGCATTTTTCTTGCTCCATCGCCATGGAGAGGGGCTGTGGCTCAGTGGTAGAGCATCTGCTTGGCATGCAGAAGGTCCCAGGTTCAATCCCCGGCATCTCCAGTTAAAGGGACTAGGCAAGTAGGTGATGTGAAAGACCCCTGCCTGAGACCCTGGAGAGCCGCTGCCTGTCTGAGTAGACTATACTGACTTTGATGGACCAAAGGTCTGATTCAGTATAAGGCAGCTTTATGTGTTCATGTCCCTTGTCTTGGTCCGCACACACGTTTCCTTTAAGCCTCCTGTATCATCCTTCTTCCCACTTGCCTTTTGGGGTGGGGGAGGAAACACAGGTTTATGCAAAATTATGCAAGAGATCCAGCAGTATCATTAATGACACTGACTAAATACAGCCTCCATGTTCTGTATGGCCTCCCCCCTTTTCTCTTTCCCTCCTTTCCCTTCCCTTTCTCTTTTCCTTGCTGGGCCCACAAATCAAACAAATAAATAAGGCCCCGGTCATCCATTTTTGGATCTCCCACTTTTGTCCCTCCTGTAATCCACATTCAAACAATGTTGGGGACACCATACTTTTATGGAAAAAGGAACAAAATCCTAGAATTTTAATTGATGTTATATTTAACTAAAAATGATTTTATTATCATTGACTGTATGGGTCGTAGTACATGGGAAGCCGCCTTGAGTCTGGCTGGGCCGGGGGAGGGCATGGTACAAATTGAATAAAATTAATAAATTAAAATAATAAATAAAGGCTGAAACCCTCTGAAAGCTATTTGCCGGGGGGGGGGGGGATCCAGTAGGCTACTATGTGGAACAGGATGTTGGATGAGGTGGTCTTACTTGTCTGATCGCACTCGGCTTCTCTTATGTTCTCTGTCTCCATCTTTTGCAGAGGTTGCTGTGGGTTCTCTTTGATCTGGGCCATCTGGAGAGGTCAGTCTTCTGGAGCAGGCCTCTCTCTCTCCCTGCTCCTTGCCTTACTCACAGTCACCTTCATACCAGCAGTTATTTCAGCAACAGCCTCTAACTCATGCTGCCTCGTGTATTCTCACAGAGGGCTGATCTGTGTGTTTGTGTTTTAGTCCTTTGCTGTCTCACTGTCAGATGATGGAGGGGGTGGACTTGGCTTAAAACAGCTGCTACTTCCAAATGTCACCTCCCAAGAAAGGGGGGTGGGGTACAGCCTCTCTAAAGTTAAACAACACGCTAGAAATCATGCTAATTTTTTCAACTTCAGACAGCCACGTCCTTACCACCTAGGAGATCTTGTGTGAGGACCTTGCCCCTTAGGAGTGGGGCTGTGCTCAGTAAAAGACCTTCATCTGAGACCCTGGAGAGCTGCTGCCAATCAGAGCAGACAATATTGTTCTTCACAGACCAATGGCTTGACTCACTATAAGCCATCTTCCTGAGCATCCACCTGTGATGTTCCATCTGTGAAGTGGCTCTTCCCTCATGACTATATTTATTTACTTCATTCATTCTCCACCTTTCTCCCGAAATGGGGACCCACGGCAGCTTACACCAATCTATTCTCCTCCATTTTATCTTCACAACAAACCTGTGAGGTAGATTATGCTGAGAGGATGTGACTGGCCCATCTAACCACCACACTGTCTCTGAACACTACAAAAGGTGGTATTTTTCCCAGCATGAAACTGGGATATCCCAAACGATTCCATAAAATGATACATTTTGTGTATAAAATGTACATGAACCATACCAGGTTATTGGTAACTAGGACTATCCTAGTCCTCAGTCTTGAAGTTCTTTGTAGCTATGGCTGAGAGAAAACTCTCTGTAAAGATCAGCAATCCTTTCCCACTAGCTGTCTCAACACTTCCATCTTCCATCACAGGTATCCGATGGCTCTGGGGAATCTGGCTGACCTGGAGGAGCTGGAACCCACTTCTGGCCGACCCGACCCCCTCTTTCTCTACCATAAGGTATCCCTCTGTTCTGACTGAAAACAGGCAGGATATTGTGCTCTGACTGAAAACAGGCAGGATATTGTAGTGGCCGTAGGAGATCTTTGTGGGTGGGACTCTGGCTCCACCTGCATCCTTCGGCTTCATCCCTCTACAGTTGGGCTTGCTGGCCAATGAGTTTTTTTTCTTTAAACTGATGAGGGGTACTTAAAGGACAGAAGCGTCTTGCTTGACGTTTGGGGCTGAACAGGAAAGTTCTGTTATCCAGAACGGCAATAATATAATCCAAGAGGGCTGCACCTTCTGCCAGAATGGCAGTGGTATAATCCAAGAGGGCTGCACTTTCTGCCACATGGCAAGGGATCCTCATGGATTACGTGCGGTTGCTTCATCATGTACTGCCTATGCTGCTGGGGAATCAGCTTCTCAACTCTGTGGGTTAAATTATGTGCTGTTGTGCCCTTCTGTAAAAACTACTTTATCATCGTTTTTCCTATATGTGTAATCAGCTGATCCTAAAAATGTCTGGATCTGATCCCACTCTGCCTTAAGCACCCCCCATCTCTTGTCTTCTTCTTTCAGGGGATCAATTCTGCCAAGCAGTACTACAACAATGAACACATCTATCCGTACATGTACCTTGCAGGCTACCACTGTCGGAACAAAAACGTCAAGGAGGCACTGGAGGCTTGGGCTGACTCAGCCACTGTGATCCAAGAGTGAGTTCCTTTTCCAAGGACAGAAATTTTACCCCCCGTTTTCCCCCCCCACTTGGCTGTGACCAACTGGTTGAGTGCCCAGAACACCAGCCTAACAGATAAGGGCGGGGGGGGGGGACAACAAGGCCAAGTAGGACTCAGGGGCTGCTTCCACATGGAGTTTTTACTCCTGCTTCATGTCCCCGTGGCGCAGAGTGGTAAGCTGCAGTACTGCAGTCCAAGCTCTGCTCACGACCTGAGTTCGATCCCGACAGAAGTTGGTTTCAGGTAGCCAGCTCAAGGTTGACTCAGCCTTCCATCCTTCCGAGGTCGGTAGAATGAGTACCCAGCTTGCAAGGGGTAAAGGGAAGACGACCGGGGAAGGCACTGGCAAACCACCCCCGTAAACAAAGTCGGCCTAGTAAATGTCGGCATGTGGCATCATCCCATGGGTCAGGAATGACCCGGTGCTTGCACAGGGGACCTTTACCTTTTTTTTCATGTCTAAACAGAAGTAGGGAGTTTTGTTTCTTTGTTTTTTGAGAATGCGTACAACATTTATCATCCAGTTTCTAGGGCGCCAGTGGAACAGCCTTCCTCGGGAGATGGTGGGCTCTCTTTCTATGGAGGTTTTTAAGCAGAGGCTAGATGGCTATTTGACAGCAATGATGATTCTGTGAACGTAGGCAGATCCTGAAAGGGAGGGCAGGAAGGGTTCCATCAGTGCTTAGCTCTTGTGGTCCTTCCTTACATGCCCATGGTAATGTCAGTCGCACTTTGGGGTCAGGAAGCAATTTTCCTCCAGGCCAGGTTCGCCAGAGATCCTGGTGGGTTTTTTTTTTTTGCCATCTTCTGGGCATGGAGCAAGGGGTCACTGGGGTGAGGGGCGGGGAGGTAGTTGTGAATTTCCTGTGTTGCGCAAAGTGTTGGACTAGATGACCCTGGAGGTCCCTTCCAATTCTATGATTTGGAAGTGTATTTCCATACCATGTGATAGGAATTGGTAATTGACATGTCACTGTAGTCTAACCTTAGAGTAATACGTCAATTACCATTTTAAAAAGCCTGATGAAGTCCTCTGGCGGCACTCAGCCAGCTGGGTGACCGTGGGCTAGTCACAGTTCTCTCTGAACTCTCTCAGCCCCACCTACCTCACAAGGTGTCTGTTGTGGGGAGAGGAAGGGAAGGAGATTGTAAGGTTTGATTCTCCTTAAAAGGTAGAAAAAGTCAGCATATGAAAACCAACTCTTCAGTTGTGGGAACTGTGCTGTGGAACACAAGATTAAAGAGTACTGGAGACGATGGGTGAAAAATAGCCAGTCTGACATTCCATTTGATGAAAGGGTTTGTCCTTGTGGGCTTGGCGTTGTGGAAGATCTCAGCCAAAATATACTTCCTCATCCTTCGTATAGTTCTCATTGATTTCTGCTCACCAGGTTAGACTTAGAGTTGTTGTCCATAAAACAGCACCCACTCCTGCAGGTGGGGAGGCCCTCCCACATCCATTTGCCCTCTTCCTTTTTTCTCCAGTTATAACTACTGTCGGGAGGATGAGGAAATCTACAAAGAATTCTTCGATGTGGCCAACGATGTCGTTCCTAACTTGCTAAAAGAGGTGGCCAGCCTCGCTGACTTGGTGGAGGAGAAGGGGAGTGGAGAGAGAGGAGAGGTAAGGAGGGTGGTGAATCGGGGCCCAGAATGGAGGAGAAACAGTCGGGAATGACTGTTTTTGATCAGCGCTTTGAACGAGGTTTGGAAAAGAACATGGAAGAAACACGGTCCCTACCCAGAAGTCCTGCAGGCTATAGTAGATAGCAACAACTGGTGGGGGCTGACTCTGAGTAGTAGACTGGGGCAGAGGAATATTAGGAGTGGCAAGCAAGTCTTTGCTAAAAGGATGCTTGTGGGGGAGTGCAGGCACATCCTGGCACAGGAAACTGTGTGGCAGGAAGCATGGTTTATACATGCAGGAGAATGAGGTGGTAAAATGGGCTGTACTGCTTCAGATTGCAGGTGGTGGATTCCAGTTCTGAATGCTCCTTCGCATTAAAAAAAAGAGCAGTCTATAAAAAGAAAAGGAGCATAGCAGGGAGAAAGGTTCTGCCCTTCTCTTGGCTTATAATACTGGTTTTCTGTTTGCCAGGGTTGTTGGTTTTTGTTTTAACGTAAGGGAGTGTTCTAAAATCTGACCCTCCACCTGTAGTCTGAATTGGTGCAGTCCATTTTACCACCTCATGCCTCCGTGTATGTGATCCAAGCATGGAAGGGTGGACACATGAAGCTGCCTTCTACTGAGTCAGACCATTAGGCTATCAAGATCAGTATTGTCTATTTTAAGTTTAGCTTATAACTCCTTTTTTGAGAAAGTTACTACCTTGCTGGATCAGGGGAATGCTGTAGACATAGTTTATCTAGATTTCAGTAAGGCTTTTGATAAGGTTCCACATAGTATTTTATATGACAAATTGGGAAAATGTGGGTTAGATCCTATTATTGTTAGATGGATCTGCAACTGGTTGACAGATCGTACCCAAAGAGTGCTAGTTAATGGTTCCTCGTCCACTTGGAGAGAAGTGACTAGTGGAGTTCCTCAGGGATCTGTGCTGGGCCCTGTGCTGTTCAACATCTTTATAAATGATTTGGATGAAGGAATAGAGGGAATGCTTATTAAATTTGCAGATGATACTAAATTGGGAGGGGTAGCAAATACGGTAGAAGACAGAGCCAAGATGCAGGATGATCTTGACAGGCTGGAGAAATGGGCTAGAACTAATAAAATGCACTTCAACAAAGACAAATGTAAAGTTCTGCATTTAGGTAGGAAAAATCAAATGGGGGAGACTTGTTTAAGCAGTAGTGTGTGTGAAAAGGATCTTGGGGTCTTACTAGACCAAACACTGAACATGAGTCAGCAGTGTGATGCTGTAACTAAAAAGGCAAATGCAGTCTTGGGCTGCATCAACAGAAGTATAGTGTCCAGATCACGCGAAGTGATGGTATCGCTTTACTCTGCTCTGGTTAGACCTCACCTAGAGTACTGTGTTCAGTTTTGGGCACCTCAATTTAAGAAAGATGTAGACAAGCTGGAACGTGTCCAGAGAAGGGCAACAAAGATGGTGAGGGGTCTGGAGACCAAGTCCTATGAGGAAAGGTTGAAGGAGCTGGGTATGTTTAGCCTGAAGAGGAAAAGACTGAGAAGGGATATGATAACCATGTTCAAGTACTTGAAGGGCTGTCATATAGAGGAGGGTGCCAAGTTGTTTTCTGTTGCCCAAGAAGGTCGGACCAGAACCAACGGGTTGAAATTAAATCAAAAGAATTTCCATCTAGACATCAGGAAGAATTCTCTAACAGTTAGAGTGGTTCCTCATTGGAACAGGCTTCCTCGGGAGGTGGTAAGCTCTCCTTCCCTGGAGGTTTTTAAGAAGAGGTTAGATGGCCATCTGTCAGCAATGCTGATTCTGTGACCTTAGGCAGATGATGAGAGGGAGGGCATCTTGGCCATCTTCTGGTCACTAGGGGTGTGGAGGGGGGAGGTAGTTGTGAATTTCCTGCATTGTACAGGGGGTTGGACTTGATGGCCCTGGTGGTCCCCCAACTCTATGATTCTATAAACAAGAAGAAAATTTTTAAAAACCCAAAAGCAATAGGTTAAACATACTAGTACAGTCAAGATATGTTCCAATACTTGGTCTATTATACATTAGTGCTTTTTACAGAAATCATACAGTTTGTTGTATTCACTTAGCAGAACTTAATAAATGCAAATCATAATGATAGTTTCATGGGCAATTGTTGACTTCGTATTCTCATATTCTAGAAAAGGAAGCCATCTATTTAAAAAGTTCATAGGTTCTCCAGATTGCAATTTTTAACACCTGTTGGTGGCTTTCATTGTCTCTTCCGTATAACTGTTTTCTGGTTTTGTTGTGAATGAATATTGTAGCATGTTCAGATCAGGGTATGGATGACTTAATATCCAGTCCATTGCAAAAAGAGAGCGCCTTGATGCAGGTGAGCGTTTAGGTGTAACTTGGTTATAACTTTCAGTGTATCTTCAAGGCAGCTGTTAAGGCTATTACTCTTATCTGTAGTTTATTACTTATCTTTACCAGACAGCAGATAAATTAAATGGTAATCATGAGAAAAAAACAGGAAAGTGTGAAATCAATGGAGAAATAAAAGACGATCTTAAAGAAGAATATAAATCACAACTGAATAAAAAATGGGTAAATGTTTCTGTCTTTGCCTTTCCACACGGGCAGACTCTCTGGTCAATTGGACTGTCTTAAGAATCTGCCTGATAATTTGTTGAGAGGTAAGGCATTATGTCTGGCCAAGAAGAAAAGTCTTTGAAAGGTTGGAATAGTTAGGAATTTTAGATAGTCTGGAAGCACTGGAAAAGATGGGGGCAATCTGACCCCAGGCAGAGGGAGCACGTTTCCTTTTGGCATCACCACATAATTCACAGTGGTCCCTACGTTCTAAATCTGTATCTTGTTCATTACTAGAGGAAGGTCTGAGGGAAAACTTGCGTAGGAAATCTGTAAGCTTGACAGTCTCTCATCTATCTTTGGACTTAACACTCAAGTTTGGGAGACCCAGCCAGCATGAACAATGCGTATGGAGCAAGCTGACCTTGCCCTTCTCTCCTCCCTTAGCCTTCTCCATCCCAGGCTGGCGGTTCAGCTCTGCAGGACCCCGAGTGTTTCGCTCACCTCCTGCGTTTCTACGACGGAATCTGCAAATGGGAAGAGGGCAGCCCCACGCCCGTCCTCCACGTGGGCTGGGCCACGTTCTTGGTGCAATCCCTGAGTCGTTTTGAAGGGACGGTGAGCAACGACCACCTTTGCAATATTCCCTGCTATGTATTTCTTTACATTAGAATTAAATAAGCATAGGAGAGCTTTAACCCTCGCCCGAGGATCTGCTCTACCCTCAGCTTTATTGGAGGGAAAATTCAGGAAGTTGCCAAGAGCACAGTGGGAGTGCCCATGTGGTGCGGGAGAATTGGAAAGCGCAAACCATGTGCTCCTCAGATGTGGCTATTATGAGGGTATTCGGCGGAAGCTGATTCATCCACTTATTAATTTAATGGAGTCAGAGGTAATGAAACTTCTTTGGGATGGGGACTTTTTGTCTCTCTCAAGTTGCCAAATTTTGCGCTGCTGCAATTAAGACCTGTACGGGAAAGGTGAACATTGGGACTGGCTAATTTTTATCTGGTAATTTATTGGTTTTAACAGTTTTAAAATTGTGATATTTTTAAACAAGAGAGATCCTAATCTCTCGCAGGTTGTATCTGGTTGTTTTATTCTGGCCTTTGCTATAAATAAATTTATTCAAATTTATTCACCTTTGCAACGCGAGGGGGTTGGCATGGGGCTTTGAAAGTCCGAGAGATGGAGCGTGTGTGTCAGAGGTGGGGAGGGCTGACATCAAATCGCTTTCAGGGGTGCTGCAAGCCAGCAGTGCCTTGTGGGGTTGGGATGTATTCCAGTATGGCAGGGAATATTCAAAGTCTGATGATATTTGGTTGGGAGTGCAGTTATTAGTGGGAAATAAAGTTCCATCATAGTTGGATTTGGGATATCAGGTTAGGGTAATCTGGATAGTCAAAGAGAGATGTCAGTTTTGGAGTTAAATTTTGGGAGTCTTGTAAGCTTGGCTTGGTTGCAGGAAGCCCTGGGTGAAACCCAGGAAGGCTTCTGAAACCCTCTGCCAGAGGAAATATAAAGCATTTAAGATGCATTAAAAAGATTAAGGATGGCAGATCAGATTTTATAGTAGTTTCTAACCATTGTGTAAAATCCAGCTTCTTCCCTGTTTGTTCCTTCAGCTTACCTAACTCTTGGCCCTTTCCTCTTTTTGGCTCTCTGTCACCTCGGCACCCCGTTTCCACTTCCTTCTAGTAGCACACAATCCCTCCTGTACCTATACCAACTATCACTGAGTTTTTCCTTCCACTCAAAGTAGCTTCTCATTCCCCTTGCAGAAGTTGCACCGATCGTTGGCATTCTATGACTGACTCTCTCTTCCCCCAACATTTAGCATAGGTTTATGGTCCTGAAACTTCGCAGACAGTCGACGCAAGTACTTAAACGTAGTGCTGGTTTTGGGCAGGCGAGGATTGGTTTGAGGGATAACTTCCTGCGTATTAATCATGCCCTTTCTACCTGCGCTCAGGTGCGGCAAAAGGTGACTCTGGTGAGCCGAGAGGTGGACGCCAATGATGACGATGACCAGGGCAGCGAGGACCTGCGGGAGGGGCGACGCCGCGGGCCCCGCCGCGAGTCCAAACCCGAGGAGCCACCCCTGCCCAAGAAGGTGACAGAGCGCCGACGCCCAAGCTCAGGCCAACGTGCGGACAGGCCTGCTCTGGAGAAGGAGGAAGGGCCCAGTAGCGGCCCGAGCCCCCCTCCCGAAGGGCCCATTCTCACATTCCAGAGCGAGAAGATGAAGGGCATGAAAGAGCTGCTGGTGGCTGCCAAGATCAATTCCAGCGCTATCAAGCTGCAGCTCACGGCTCAGTCCCAGGTGCAGCTGAAGAAGCAGAAAGCCTCAGCCCCCCGTGACTACAACCTCTCCTTCCTCAAGCGGCCCCGGAAGTCCCTCTGAACCAACCAGGGGGCTGCCCTCAGAGCCCGTGACTGTGTCCATTTTCGAGGCACTGCTGCGTCGCCTGCTGCACCTAGCGGGGACCATGGAAAGCAATACAAGTCTTTTTGTTCCTTACGTAGGGGTTAAATTTCCTCCTGAGGACCCCAAAGGCAGTTAGACTCTCCTCTTGCCACAACAGGGTCCCTGAGAGGCAGCGGAATTAGGTTAAGCTCCTGGCGTGAATCTCTAAATGGACAGGGTGCCTGGTATGCACACTATTGTCTGTTGTTGGAAGCCTTGCTACTGGTGTCCCCCCACCCCTTGGCCAGAGCTTTGAGGCACTTGTTGACAAGAAAGCTTGGGGGGGTAAGGGGTGTCTGTGCGAAGATAAATAGTGCTAAGCAGAGTGGAGGCAGGGGTTATAGCACTTGCTGCCTCTGCAGTCATATTTGCAATAAGGGGGAAGGGGGTCACGATTTGTACTGCCGATGTTTGGATTTTGTAAAAGGATAATAAATGAGCGTGACTTTTTTTAAGAAGCGGTATCTTCGTATGATTTTTTAACATCACTACAGATTCTGATATTCGATCCTTTTTTGGGGGAAGGTGTTGCAACCATGCTGAGGTAGTTGTGAGGAGCTGTGGCTCATTGGTAGAGCATCTGCTTGGCATGCAGAAGGTCCCAGGTTCAATCCCCGGCATCTCCAGTTAAACGGACTTGGCAGGTAGGTGATGTGAAAGAACCCTGCCTGAGACCCTGGAGAGCCACTGCCAGTCTGAGCAGACAATACTGACTTTGATGGACCAAGGGTCTGATTCAGTGTAAGGCAGCTTCCTGTTCATTAAAGTGATCTTGAAACACTGTCCTATCACGGTCAGATCACAGCTTGGAAAAAAGTTTGAACACAAACCTTCCATGTGTAGTCTTGCAAACACCAGTTTAGTGGCAGGTAGATTCTACTGTGTAGCAATAATGTATTGTCTCTCACAATCTTTGGTCCCAGGCAGAATCCAGCTCTCTTCCTCCGCTGGTACACTGCCTCTGTCAGCTGATGTATCACCTCTAACCATGGCTGGTGTAAACAAGATTATTTACAATATTTCTTCTTTCAGACTTCATTGTATTTCAGGTGTCCTAAATTCCACTCTGTTTTTTTTCTGGGGTCTGCAACAAACTAAATAAATTCCCTGCCTTTCCCTACCTGATTTTTTTTTTGCATCCCGGAATTTCCGTTTTGCAAGATGCTACATAGCTGAGATCAAACGCTGCTGACAAATCCTCCTTATTCCAGGAATTTACCTTTAGGCGTCACAGCGCTTAGATCCTTCTGAGCTGATGGCTGCAGACAGCCTGGAGCCCCCACCCCCCAACAGCCGACTACTCTGTAGCGCCTCGTTGCCCCAGATCAACATCAAAGGCTGGACAGAAAAGCAGGTCAACCTCCCCCCCAGCTTCTAGACTCTGAAACATCCCTCCAGTGAGGCCTCCTTTCTGGACTTTTCCCAAATGCCATGTTAAACTCTTTTAAGAGCCTTCAGCCCTAACCTCTTAAATATATGCTGTGGAAGTCCTTTTCCTTCCAAGTGGGGTGTGTTTGGAGCAGTATCATCATCCCCTGAAAAAGATGCTTTGGTAGTTCAGAAGTCATGCATAACCTATACAAAGAGAACCCTGGGGGAGAGCAAACCTTGTCAACTCCCACGTCTTATTTGTTACCTGTCTATCCTGCTTTCTTTCTGTTGTGGAAATGAATGCAGCATACCTGGGTGGTTCCCAGGTGCTTTCCCATCCAGGCAGTGATGGTCTGCAGATGCACAATATCCCTTTGCGTGGGTGGGTGTGCGTGGTCTGCACACCACTGCATTGTACCGTCATTCACACAAGATGACCCATGTGTTGAAGGCAAAAGCCTTCTCGTGTTAGAGATCTTGCCATGTTAGGACAGCAGTGGGCAACTGCTTGGTGCTGGAAACAGGAGGAGCCACCCTTCAAGTAGAAGTCATAAGACCATAGGAAAGGCCATGCTGGATCAGACTGAGGTCCATCAAGTCCAGCAGTCTGTTCACACAGTGGCCAAACAGGTGCCTCTAGGAAGCCCACAGCCAAGACCACTGCAGCAGCATTGTCCTACCTGTGTTCCACAGCATCCAATATATCTGGCATGCTCCTCTTATCCTGGAGAGAATAGGTATGCATCATGATTAGCATCCATTTTTACTAGTAGCCATGAATAGCCCTCTTATCATGAAATCATGGAACGTGTCCAGAGGAGGGCAACAAAAATGGTGAGGGGTCTGGAGACCAAGTCCTATGAGGAAAGGTTGAAGGAGCTGAAGAGGAGAAGACTGAGAGGGGATATGATAACCATCTTCAAGTACTCAAAGGGCTGTCATATGGAGGATGGTGCCAAGTTGTTTTCTGTTGCCCCAGAAGGTCGGACCAGAACCAATGGGTTGAAATTAAATCAAAAGAGTTTCCATCTAGACATTAGGAAGAATTTTCTAACAGTTAGAGTGGTTCCTCAGTGGAAAAGGCTTCCTCGGAAGGTGGTAAGTGCTCCTTCCCTGGAGGTTTTTAAGCAGAGACTAGATGGCCATCTGTCAGCAATGCGGATTCTGTGACCTTAGGCAGATGATGAGAGGGAGGGCATCTTGGCCATCTTCTGGGCATGGAGTAGGGTCACTGGGTGTGTGTGGGGGAGGTAGTTGTGAAATTCCTGCATTGGGCAGGGGGACTAGATGACCCTGGTGGTCCCTTCCAACTCTATGATTCCTCCATGAACATGTCCACTCCGCACTTAAAGCCTTCCAAGGTGGCAGCAAGTTTCAAGTCCTGCAAAAGTGCACAAAACCCCAGGGGGTGTTCCCCTCTTAATAGCCCTTGAGCCACCTGGGAGTCTTGGGGAGCATCAGCCCGCTAACTGCGCTCCATCAAACTGTAAAGCTGTTTGAGGGGTGGCCAGAAAGCTCCCTGGGGCCATTTATGCTAGCGTGGTTGTAGTGGTTCAAGTTTTAGACTACAAACTGGGAGGCCCAGGTTCAAGACCCCACTCTGCTATGGGAGCTTGCTGGGTGGCTGTGGGCCAGTCACACACTCAGCATAACTTACATCACAGGGTTATTGTGAGGATAAAACAGAAAAGGGAGGAAAGTTTGTAATCCACTTTGGGTCTGTATAGTGCATGCCCATGTATGTTTTCGGAAAATTCACCTTGGATTTCAGAGGGGATAGCAATGTTCTTTCATGTTGCTGAATTGTACGCCAAATAACGTAGGAACTTTTGTCTTCTGCGTTGCCTAGGTATACACTTCTATCCAACTCCCAGAAGAAGAGTGGTATACATAGCTTTCCCTTCCCACAATAGCCCTGTGAGGTAGGCCTGGCCCAAGGTCAGGAGGTGTGCCACTAGAGTAGGGATTTGAACCTGGGTCTCTCAAGTCTTTCCTTTGAAATGTGGTATTGGTGCAGTTACGAATACCATGGACTGCCAAAAAGACAAATCAGTGGGTTCTAGATCATTCAAGCCTGAACTCCCCATAGAACTCCCCATAAAATGATTAAACTGAGGCTTTCGTACTTTGGTCACATTATGAGAAGACAAGAGTCACTGGAAAAGACAATCATGCTAGGAAAAGCTGAGGGCAGCAGGAAAAGAGGGAGGCCCAACATGAGATGGATTGACTCTATAAAGGAAGCCACGGCCCTCAGTTTGCAAGACCTGAGCAAGGCTGTTGAGGTTAGCATGTTTTAAAGGACATTGATTCATAGGGTCGCCATGAGTCGGAAGCGACTTGATGGCACTTAATACACACACTCTCTCTCAAGTCTTAGTCTCGCACTCGGTCCTCTACAGAGTGTTCTGCTCTAGGCTGTGTTAATTCAGAAGAGCTTTCTCACGAGCTCTAGTGAACTGTGCTTCACATCTATTAGTGATGGGCACGGGGGGGGGTGCCGTTTGGTTCGTTCTGCCTCTGGTCTAAAAACATCTTGAGCCAGTGTCTCCCCCGCCCCCAAGTTAAGGAGCTGCTATTTATAGTTGGTTCCAGGGGGGTTGGCCCTGGTTTACAGGCCACAGAGACTCTGACTGTCTTCCCACAAAAACCACATTTTGTCCCTCGCCAGATTTTATGTTCCTATGCGGGCAACAGCAGCAGGCCTGCAAGCCCAGCCTGCTTGCCTCCCTCCCTCCCTCCCTCCTGCCAACCTCTCCCAGTCTTTCCTCCCAGAAATCTGCAGCTGGTATTTCTCCTGATCGCTCTGGCCAGGCATACAATTTTCTATATTTTTGCTGTACTCGGGAACAAGGTGGCCATCTGTTGCCCTGGCTTCGTGGTCTGACTTGAATTCAGGGGTAAGCCATGGCCTGGTGCAAGGGTCATACGAGAGCATCTGAGCATGGATGTGACGGCCTCACTCTTCATTAGTCAAAGCTCTGTGCTGGGATCTGTTCCCAGTTACGAGCTCAGAGCATGGGCACAGCACCCCCAGTCTTCCCCACTGATCCCCCAACTCAGACCAGCATAAGCATCTCTTAATTATCCAGCACTGAATGGTAACGTTTAGTATTTACAGAAAAGGTTTCAAATGTCCAGAAAGCTCCCTATGATGTATGATCTCTATAATCCAGTAAGATCTACCAGATCAGCTGCATGTTGCAGATGGTGAGGCTGAAGCACAGAGATTGGGGGGGGGGGGAGAGGCTTGCTGTTCTTTTAACGCCTGCTCCCTTTGGACTCTGTCAAAAAGCAGGATGTTGGAGGCGATTTCCCCCAACGCAATCTGTGGTGGTTCCATCTGCAACAATTCATTCAAACCCTGACTGGGGGGGAGGCAACAAAGAAGGCCAAGGTACCTCTACTTTGAGCACTTATGGGGAAACTCTAGATGGATGCAGTTTGTGGTGGCAGGTTTGAGAAGCTGCCCTTGCCTAAATTCTCTGTCGAAAGTATAGGTGCCTTTGCTTCAGTGCCTCCCCCACCCCTGTTGAGCACAAAGTGGTAACCTGTATGGGTGAGCTTATCCTCAGTCCATGCAGACCTATAATTTCCAAAGTATCTGGCATGTGATAGAAGCGTTTGGATAGAAGGCTTATGCTGTATCCACCCACTGACTAAATTGGGTCCACACAGTAATTGCTATTGACTGTTCAGTGTATTCACCAGGTGTGGTCACATGAACACATGAAGCTGCCTTATAGTGAATCAGAAAGTCAGTATTGTCTTCTCAAACTGGCAGCGGCTCTCCAGTCTCTCAGGCTGAGGACTATTCACATCACCTACTTGCCTAGTCCCTTTAACTGGAGATGCCAGAGATTGAACCTGGAACCTTCTGCGTGCCAAGCAGATGCTCTACCACTGAGCCACAGGTCCTGCCAAACTCAGTTCTTCCATAATTGCGGTCCCCATTTTATTGTATGGCCTCTCCGTGGAGGTCTGCAGAGCAAGGCAACTTTTCTCAAGGCTATTAAGAACGTAAGGGCAACCATCCTGGATCAGACCTGTGATAGATGCAGTCCGCCAGCCAGTTTTACAGTGACTCACCTGACACCCCGAGAAGGTCTACAGGCAGGACAAGGAAGCTAAGACCTCCCCTGTTGCTGCTGCTCAGCACTGACATTCAGAGGATTACTGCCTCTAAACATGGAAGTTCTATTTAGTCATCATGGCCGATGATAAATCAGTCCCTCAAAAACAGTAACAATAAAGTGTCACCGAGTTGCATCCAACTCATGGCCAACCCCTCATGGAGTTTTCAAGGCAAGAGATGAGTAGAGGTGGTTGCCGTTGCCTTCCTCTGCATAGCAACCTTGGTCTTCTTTGGTGATCTCCCAACCTTGACAGACTAGGCTTACCTCACAAGCTCTGACAAGCTCAGACTAGTCTGGGCTATTCAGCCTGCTCATCCTTCCTTCAAAAATTATTGACTAAGTATTTGAAGGGCTGTCACTTAGAGGAGGGCAGGGAGCTGTTCCTGTTGGCAGCAGAGGATAGGACTCGCAATAATGGGTTAAAGTTTAGGGCAGAAAGGTACCGGCTGGATATTAGGATTTATTTTTTTTTACAGCAAGAGTCGTTCAACAGTGGAATCGGCTACCTAAGGAGGTGGTGAGCTCCCCCTCACTGGTAGTCTTCAAGCAGAGGATGGACGAACACTTGTTGGGGATGCTCCAGGCCAGTGGTTCCCAAAGTGGGCAGTACCACCCCCTGGGGAGAAGTGGGATTACTTAGGGGGGCACTAAGAGGCAAGGGGGCAGCAGGGGGGTGCTAGAGGCGGGCCCCTTCAACTAATTTACAATAGATCAAGCTATGTCTCCAAGCTGGCAAACTTGGTGGAAACTATCAGAATTTTTTTCCAGACTTTGAAGAGCTGGTACCACTGGATCAAGTTCATCAGTTTTGTTGAGTAAATTTCAACTAAAAAACTGTAATTTGATTTTGAATAGATGTGCAATTAATTGTTGCGGTTTTGAAATTTTATTGTTCTTAGTGAGTCATGCAAACCCCTGATTTGAATAATGCTTTTTATAGGGTAGGGGGCGCTGGGGTTGAGTTTGTGGAACCAAGGGGGCGGTGGCCCGAAACGTTTGGGAACCACTGCTCTAGGCTGATCCTGCACTGAGCAGGGGGTTGGACTAGATGGCCTGTATGGCCCCTTCCAACTCTGATTCTATGATTCCAATCTTTTTAATGAGTACATTTTGGTGATTAGCAGCACTTGTGCTGTTACTGCTTTTAGGAGGGCATTGTGACTGACACTCTTCAATGCTTAAGAGACTTACATTTTGTACTGACGATATATTTTAATCTGTTACTGGGGAAGCTGCTTTGAACTGTATGGAGAGGTGGGGTATAAATGTTTAATAGCAAAATAATGATACGGCCTTGCGGGAGTGACACAGCGTGGGGTCTGGGCAGTTCCTGGATAGGAAACATCCTGGGGACACCCCCTCCCCACGGTGTGCTGTCTTGTGCTCCATGATGGAAGAAAGGTGGCTTCTAAATACCGCTTTCTAGCTCCCTGGTGCGGGTGTCAGAGTGGGGTGTTGGCTGGACCTGTCGTCACTCTCTGGCCTTGTCGCAAAGAAGCAGCAACTCTGTGCATGAAAGCAGGGGATTTTTAAAAGCAGCACTTTTTTTCTGTCACAAGCACTTAGATAATTATAACATCCCGGTAGGGCTCCCGTTGTGCAGTCTAATTAGCGGAATGGCCTTTCTTGCCCTGCTGGCTTTTAAACGCAATCTCTTTTTTTCTCTCCCCCCTCTCTCCCCCTGCTTTCCATCGGAGCTGGTGTGGTCCACGTGTTTGGCAGGACGGGCCCTCCTTTGCAAACGAGGACAGCTTGGCCATTGGCCTGCGTACAAGTGAATGCGTGCAGGCCTGCGTACTGCAGGGACCAGCATCTTCAGGAAGGGAAACAGAACGAATTAAGACAACAATCAATATAATTGTGATTGCGATACTATTTTTACATTGTTGTCAAAATTATGGAGAATTTATAGTTTTAAAAAATCAATAAAAATTTATTAAAAAAAAAAAAAAAGGAAGGGAAACAGAACCAAAAAAGCCTTCTTTGCGGAGGCTGCTGCCTCACTGGGACTTAATTCCAAGAGCAGGTGGGAACGGCCACAGGTGGCTGTTAGTCTCGCTGCAGGGCTTTTCTACAGCATCTACCTTACTGGAAAGAAGGCGGTTAAGGGGAGACATGATAGAGGTCTGTAAAATTATACACGCATAGTTAAATTGTGGAACTCTCTGCCCCAGGATGTGGTGATGGCTGCCAACTTGTAAGGCTTTAAGAGGGAGTGGACATGTTCATGGAGGAGAGGGCTATTCATGGCTATTAGTAAAAATGGATACTAGTCATGATGCATGCCTATTCTCTCCAGGATCAGAGGAGCATGCTGAATATACCGTATTAGGGTGCTGTGAAACACAGGCAGGATGGTGGTGCTGCAGTTGTCTTGTTTGTGGGCTTCCTAGAGGCACCTGGTTGGCCACTGTGTGAACAGACAGGTGGACTTGATGGGCCTTGGTCTGATCCAGCATGGCCTTTCTTATGTTCTTAGAGAGTGGACAGGGAGAAGCTTTTCTCCCTCTCTCATAATACTAGAACGTGGGGTCATCTGCTGAAGCTGGAGGGTGAGAGATTCAAAACAGACAAAAGGAAGTATTTCTTCACACAACACATAGTTAAATTGTGGAACTCCCTGCCCCTGGGTGTGGTGACGGCTGCCAACCTGGAAGGCTTTAAGAGGGGAGTCGACATGTTCATGGAGGAGAGGGATATTCATGGATACTAGTCATGATGCATACCTATTCTCTCCAGGATCAGAAGAGCATGCCTATTATATTAGGTGCTGTGGAAAGCAGGCAGGATAATACTGCTGCAGATGTCTTGCTTGTTCCCTTAGAAGGCCATCTAAACTACAGGCTATTGCTATATCCTGTAGCAGTGAGTCCTGCAAATTAATTTTATGGTGCCTGAAGAATTATTCTCCCCTTATTATTATTTTCAATTTCTATCCTGCCCTCCCCAGCCAAAGTCAGGCTCAGGGCAGGTAACAACATTAAAATCAGCCCACAGGAACAATAATAGGACATATTCATTAAAACAATAAAATCAATCATAATCATATTAAAACAGCAGATGATGCCCATAAAATTAGTTACTGCTAAAAAGCATTGCAGCCAGACATTCTTCCTTAGATCATAAGCTTAATTAAAATTAAATGAGGGGAAGAAGAAGAGTTGGTTTTTATATGCCGACTTTCTCTACCACTTAAGGAAGAATCAACCTGGCTTACAATCACTTTCCCTTCCCCTCCCCACAACAGACACCCTGTGAGGTGGGCGAGGCTGAGAGAGCTCTAAGAGAGCTGTGACTAGCCCAAGGTCACCCAGCTGGCTTCATGCGGAGGAGCGGGGGAATCAAACCCGGTTCACCAGATTAGCATCCGCTGCTCACGTGGAGGAGTGGGGAATCAAACCCAGCTCTCCAGATCAGAGTCCGTCGCTCCAAACCACTGGTTTTAACCACTACACTATGCTGTCTCCCAGACAGCTCAGATGTGGAAGTAGGGAGGCCCGCACAGTTGACACCTGCTGCTGTCCTCAGTTGTAGGCCTGGTGGAATAACCCCATTTTACAAGCCCTGCAAAACGCTTTAAGGTCCCGCAGGGCTCTGATGTTACCAGGGAGGGAGTTCCAGACAGCCACACACTCTTAGGGCTGGGGACCACCAGTAAGTTACTATCCGTAGAACGTAATGTTCTTTGGGGGAGCGTACGAAGATAGGAGGGTCCCAGACCGTGTAAGGCTTTAAATGTCAAAACCAGCTCCTTAGCCTGTGTCTTGATGTAGGCTGGGTGAGAACAGCTGAGCAGGGGGGGGGGACAGCTAAAGACAACCTTGTGTTGCTGTTCAGCACTCCGGGAAATTATGTTAAAAGCCTTTTTGCCTACCACTCATTCTGAGAGGAAAGTGGGAAGGAGCAAAATAAACCACTGGCAATTGACTATTACAACTGCCAACTAACCCCAAAGCGCCCCCCAATAAAGCTGAGCAAAACATTAAAAAAATATTATAAAACTTAAGCACTTACCTAAACTGACTAATAGAAGCGGTTTTAGGAAAGGTCCTCCAGCCTTCTCTCTCACAAGGGTGGGGAGATCATCTAAACCCAACAATCCTTTTCCCCTTCGAAGTTTATTTTATCCACATGCAGGCGAATCTGGATTTAATGGAAGGGTCGCGCAATTCATATGACTTGAGACTTCTTGAATAAGGCCGCAGGGGGTGCCGGTTTAAGAACAAGAGCCGGGCGGATGAAACTCCGGAAGCCTCTGCCGGTCAAAAGCCCGGGGATGTGATCACAGGTCGGGAGCAACTTTGCCAGGTGTTTATCCCTCCCTTCCTCCGAGGGACTTGGCGTCGCGTATTTCCTCTTTTAGTCTATCTTCACAACAACCCTGTGCGGTAGGCTCGGCAGAGAGCGCGGTGGCCTGTGGGCATCCCGGGAGGTTCAGGGTAAAGGGCGGATCGGCTCTCCCAAATCCGCCTAATCCAGCACTGGAACCGTTCAACGTGCATTTAAGCGAATTACTTTATCCATACTGAAAAACCATACTGTCCTGGGACTCGACCCTGCCGCGACCTCTTTCCTTGCGAGCCTTTCCTCTCGGAAGCTGGCTGGACCGCGGGGGTTTTAAGAGCCAATGTCAAGCATGTGCTCAGAGGCACTCTCGTTCTTCCTTGCCCGAGGCGGAGCCCTCGCAACCCTGACCGAAGGCGGCGCGCGCTACTCGCCCGCAGAATCCAGGCGCGAGAACACTCTGCTCATGCTCAGAAGCACTGGCATCGTGGCGAACTGAAAAGCCATTCATTCTGAGCAAGGCCGCGCAGACCTTTCCGCTCTTGGTGGTTCGTAGACCGAGGCGGGCGGGCGCGGGGGTACCCGAGCGGCGGGCCCTCTGCACGTGCCCAGAGGGCCGGCTCCGGCCGTGATCGCCGCCCCTGGCCATCGGCGGCGCTGCACCGCGGAAGGAGGGAGCCGGGCGGCGCCGGAGCCTCCCCTCCTTCCCCTTCCCAGCGGCCGCTTCTGCGCTCCGCCCCGGAGGCGGCGCCTTCCCCTCTCCGGCCGCCGGCCCGGGCCCCGCCGACCGAGCGACCCTGGCTGCCCGGCCGTGGAGGGACCATGAGCGCCTTGCGGGACGTCTCCCTGCAGGACCCGCGCCGCCGCTACGAGCTCGTCCAGCGCATCGGCTCCGGCACCTACGGCGACGTCTACAAGGTGCGCGCCAGCCGCGCTGCGCCCGGGGCGCCCGGGAGGGACGGCGGGGGCTCCCGCGGGGGAGGGGGGCGAGGCCGGGAGGGAATGGGTCGGGAAGAGGGGGGGGGCTGCAAGGGTCACGATCCAGGCGAGTTCCTCCGCCGATTGCCAGCTTGCGGGTCCCTTTGGGGGACAGGCGTGCAAGAGCCACCGCGAGAGAGGGCGCTCGCTGTTTGGGTTGGGGTCTTGGGGTGGGGCCTCTGAGCGTGGGCGGCTCGTGGGTGGGCTCCTGGGAGTGTAGACTAGGGCAAGGGCGGAGAGGACGCCTGGGCTCCGGGGGAGGCGGGGATCGCCCTCCCTCTCCCTGTTTGGGACTGCGAAATAGGGCAGGGGACGCGGCCCTTCGGGGGAGACTTGGGAGAGGACCGGCTCTGGAAAGGGTCAGGCTCCCTGGCCCTCGGGCGGGGGGGAGTCTGTCGAAGGGTGGCCTGGACCCTTGCTCTGCCTTGCCCGACAGCATGATGAGACTTGGATCAGAGCCCTTTCCAGGCTGCCGGGGCCCCCTCCCGCAAGATGTAGGGGCCTGGCGGGGGGCTGCTGACTGCCCCCCTGCACCACAAAACCTTGGGCAGTTTTACAATCTTGGCCACCGTGGGAAGCGCCTGCTTTTGGGCAGGCGCTTTAGAAATGTTCCATGGTGCTACTGGTTTGTCCGGGCGTCAGTTGTTGGGGATGGAGCATGGATGTTGATGTTGGGCCAGGACGATCCCATCTCACATCCCTCGGGAGACTCCTTGGAGCAGATCCGTGTGTGATGGTTTGGGGAGGAGCCAAGTGAGCTGGTCAATGAGGGACAGTAGAGTTAATGGTTAGAACCAGGACCCTTGGACTCCTAGCAAGGTGCAGCTTCTCTGGTGTATGGTCCAGGTCTCTGGTATATTGTCCAGTTACTGGAGTTCACAGTCTACCAGAGGCCTTTGACCTCTGAGTGGCGCATCACACATGTTGATGTTTCACAAGGACTGGGAAATTTGGAGACTAATCCACTGGAAAATTTGCTTTCTCCGAGGGCGCCTCGGGCCTGGAGGCTATGTTTCTCTGTGCGAAAGAGCTTTCCAACTGTTGTGTTTGGGTGTGATAAAATCAAGGGTTTTCTGAATCTGCCCTGACTCTCACAGCTAGTAATATGAAGGTTCCCTAGCAGGCAACTGGGTCACTTTTCTCACTTATCCAGGCCCTTTGCAAGAAATGTTGTTGTGAAAGAATCAAAACTTTATGTTCACGTTTACGTTAAAAAACCTCAAGGACCCCTGGCTAATCTGGCCGGGAGGAAAATTCCTTCCCACCATTTTGGGGTCAGGAAGGCATTTTCCTCCAGGCCAGATTGGCCAGAGATCCTGGAGGTTTTTCGCCTTCCTCTGGCCATAGAGCAGGGGTCCCTGGGGAAGCGGGGGGGGGGGGGGAAGGTAGTTGTGAATTTCCTGTGTTGCGCAAAGTGTTGGACTAGATGACCCTGGAGGTCCCTTCCATCTCAATGTTTCTAAGTTGCCTAATATATTTAGCTTAGAGTTATCTAAATTAAATTAAGTGTTAATATATTGTCTAGATCTTGCCAGTCATCTCCGTGCCCTTATGCTCATGGGTCAGAAAATTTGAAGGTGAAAGCAGGTTTACAAATTCTTACTCATCCGTTGGATAGAACTTCTGCCTGTCGGTCCTTACGTTCCTACAGGTAAAAGGACTAGGGACTTGCTTTAAAAATAAAGAAAGCTGAATGTTCATGGAGCAGGCCTGGAGCATTTCTGAAGGTGCCAGGCCCCCAGGTTGTAATCCTGCCCCCATCCATTCATGCACTTGACCTAATTCTGGCTGTGAATATTACTGGGTGGGAGGGGCAAAACACCCAAATATAGCCTAGGAAACTGTTTTCTCCTTCAACCTTGTGTCCCTGTCACGTCTGCCATGTACATGCCACTTTAAATTGCTACATATAGAAGTTGTGGTCTATGTTTGTGTGCGACAGTTCAACAGAGATTGGGCTGCTAACTGAACTTGCTCCCCATTAAGTCTAGGGATTCCCTTTAACATATATGAGCCTACACCGTATTTGTACCACCTTGATGATCCTCAGCAACGTAGAGCCCTCTCCCTGGCCAGATTCAATGTCATGCCATCTGCGATTTTGGAAGGAAGATTTCATAAAATCCCCCTCTCAGAGAGACTTTGCCCCTGTGGTAATAATTGCACTGAATTGTACGTGTCTTATTCCACTGCCGATCTTATGCAGAAATTTGCAGCAAATCTTTAGGCCCTGTTTTGACAGAAAAGTCAAACTTTCCGAATTGTTTTAAAGCTCTTTTCTTGCTGAATAATCACTCTCCTGCTAAACTGGAGATAGTAGCACAATTCCTGAGACTTGCTATGAATGTTCGTCAGCAAGTTAAGAAGAGGGCTTTTATTAATTCCGCCATTCTTTTATCTATTATGTTTTATCCTTGTCAGAAATATCCAACTGCAATAATTCTATGTTACTATGCAGACACCCCATGTTTCGATTTTATGCCAATAAAGGAGATTGTTGTTGTTGACTGGGCCCTTTTCACCAAGTCATCACAAGTGCTGAAAAGAGGTTTGTGGAGGCATGAAAATCACCCTGAGACAATCGCTGCCTGCAGAAACAAATTAAACAGGCCTACGGATCAGCTTTGTTGATAAGTGACCATCCCTCAAGCATTCTGGCTACCCTGCCTGCCTCCTCCTTCAACCTTCTGTTGTGGCCTGAAAGAAGAGCGGGGTGAGGGGGGGGGAAGCTTCCTTGCTTGCTTTCGTGGGGGCGATTCTTACTGTTCTGCGTCTTGGGTATCATGTGTGGAAGTAGTCCCTAAAACAAACAGGGAGGCTATGGAATCAAAGGTATTTAGGAAGAAGATGGAGCAGCCTGTTAAAGAGGATATAATGCATCCTTTCTCAGGTCTGAGCTAGTAGGTCCCCTGAGGTTCCTTCCATCTTGATTTTAGCTACTACAATGTCCTTGTTTTTATTGTCCCGGGCTCATATGAGAGCAAAAATGATCTTGGCTGACAACATCATCTTTTCCCCACAATGGTCAAGGGGTGTAGGATGTCCTGTTCAGACATCCCCTAGTGTGGTTTTGCTTTTTAAACTTTGAGTCTCCTAAAGACCATCTAGTCAACCCTTTTGCTGCAAGGTAAAGCCATCCATTAATCCACTATCCCAGAAAAAACTGTGCTACCCAGACTGCTGTGCCATAAGTGGCATGGAGATGTGTCAGATGTAGGTATTTGCAGGCCAAATAGCTGATGATGATTTAGACAAGCAGGCCAAGCAATGGCAGGTGGGGAAAATGCACATGGATGCGGGCAATCATGCTTAGTAGCTATCTCAGCTTGGGGTAAAAGTTCCCTGGCTCAGGGTAATGTGAGCAGACCCTGAGCGGGAGACACTCATTCTGTCCCCGTGAGAGGTTCTGTTGAGAGGCAAACGCTCCAGGTAATGTCGTGCCTCTAGAACTTTGCCGCTCTTCTTGGTGGATTCATGGCAACTTTTCTCTGGAGCTGTTTGAAAATCACCGAGGCAGTGTCTCACTTTCTTTAGAGCACCTTTTCTCCCTCTCTCATAATACTAGGATGCGGGGTCATCTGCTGAAGCTGGAGAGTGAGAGTGAGAGAGTCAAAACAGATAAAAGGAAGTATTTTTTCACACAACGCATAGTTAAATTGTGGAACTCCCTGCCACAGGATGTGGCAGTGGCTGCCAACTTGGAAGCCTTTAAGAGGGGAGTGGATTTGTTCATGGAGGAGAGGGGTATTCATGGCTATTAGTAAAAATGGATACTAGTCATGATGCATGCCTGTTCTCTCCAGGATCAGAGGAGAATGCCTATTATATTAGGTGCTGTGGAACACAGGCAGGACAATGCTGCTGCAGTGGTCTTGGTTGTGGGCTTCCTAGAGGCACCTGTTTGGCCACTGTGTGAACAGGC